>NC_142500.1:11994102-12599102 GCF_965113065.1 Corylus avellana | reverse complement strand
GGCTTATTGTGCAAATTGGATCTAGAAAAGGCATACGATCATGTGAATTGGCAGTTCTTGTTATTTCTGTTGGAGAGAAGTGGTTTTGGGGAGAAATGGCAAGCATGGACAGCCTTTTGTATTTCAATGGTACATTTTTCTGTTTTAATAAATGAAGCCCCCTCTAGTCGTTGTTTTGGAGGCCGAGTAAGATGATGTCGGCCACAGTGCATGGGGCTTTGAGATGGTTTTTCAGTGGGGTCAAGAAATAATGAAGGAATGGTTGTGTTGCATCTTTTATTTGTCAATAATACTTTGATCTTTTGTGAGGCCAATTGACATCTTTATAATTTGAGATGTCTATTTTCATGTTTGAAGCAGTCTCAAGGTTAAAGATTAATTTGTCAAAGTCATAGATTATTCCAATTGGTGAGGTGGTTGATGTAGAAAGTTAGGCTAGAATGATTGGGTGTAGGGTAGCTTTGTTACCTATGAAATATTTGGGTCTTCATTTGGGGGCGCCATATGAGTCTACTTCTATATGGAATGGTATTGTCGAAAAAATGGAGGGGCAGTTGGAAGAGGCTATATTTGTCAAAGGGAGGTGGATTGACTTTGATCAAATGTACTTTGTCCAATCTACCCACATACTATTTGTCTTTGTTTCCTATTCCAAGGGGTGTGGCTAATAGGATTCAGAAACTTCAAAGAGATTTTTTTATTGGGATGTATTAATGAGGAGTTTAAATTCCATCTAGTTAAATGGTCAAAAATTGTTCTCCTAAGCAGTATGGTGGGTTGGGGATTAGAAACTTGATTAAGTTTAATCAAGCATTGTTGGGTAAATGGTTTTGGTGGTATGTTACTGAGAGAGAGGCTTTATGTCGTTTGGTGGTTGAAGCAAAATATGATATTATGAGCAGAGGTTGGCGTTCTTAGGAAGTAGAGGGGCGTTTTGGTGTTGAAGTGTGGAAACATATTAGGCGGGGTGAAGAGTTTTGTTTTTTTTCAGATTTGTCAAATATGAAGTTGGAGATGGATCAAAGATTAGGTTTTGGCATAATTTATGGTGTGGGGATCAACGAATGAAGGAAGCTTTCTCGGAGTTGTTTAGTATTGCATGTTGTAGGGAGGCTTGGCTTGCAAATAATATGCAGTTTTCCAATGGTATTATTCAATGGAATGTATCTTTTCTAAGATCTGTACAAGATTGGGAGGTAGATTTGGTGATTGTGTGTTTTGGTAAGTCTTATTCCCTCAAATGGAGACAAGATGATGAGGATCATATTTAGTGGATACTTTCAAAGAGGAAAAAGTTTGAAGCGAGGTCTTTTTTTTTTTGTGCAAATTATCTAGTTTGGGGGGCTCTTATTTTCCTTGGAGGAGTATTTGGAAAGCCAATGTTCCTTTGAGAGTTTTTTCCTCTTTTTTTTTTTTTTTTTTTTTTTTTTTTTTTGTGGATGACACTTGGTAAGATTCTAACTTTGAATAATATGAGAAAGATAAGAGCAATAGTGGTGGGATGGTGTTGTATGTGTAAGAGGAGTGGAAAATCTATCGATCATCTTTTTCTACATTGTGAAGTGACGAGAATTATGGAGTGCGATTTTTAGCTTCTTCAGAGTTAAATGGGCTATGCCTAAAAGGGTGATAGAGCTGTTAGATTGTTGTTGTTTTTTTATTTATTTATTTTTTTTATAAGTAATAAACTAGTTTTATTAGATGTGTAAGGCGCCCCTAAGTACACATGAAGCATATGATAGAGCTGGTAGATTGTTGGTGAGGTTAGGTGGGAAGTTGATTAGTTCTAGCTATTTGGAGGATATCCTTGTTGTGCTTAATGTGGTGCATATGGAGAGAGCGGAATGCCAGATGTTTTGAATATCATGAGAAGTTGATGGAATAGCTCAAGAACATCTTGGTCAAATCGCTTTTTAATTGGATAGTGGCGTATAATATTTGTCATGTTTCTAACTTTTCTGAATTTGTGGATTTTTGTTCTTCTTTTAGCCTTTAGTGGGGACTTTTTTTGTATGCATCATGTGTGCTACGGTTGCGCCCCTCTGCGCTTTTCAATAATATAAATTACTTGCGTTGTTTGGCAATGAACTTGTGTAGTGAATTTTTGATTAATCTGTCTGTATACGTTGATTCAATTAATTCTAGTTATTTCATTATGTTTAAGTAGAAAAGAGTTTTAACTGAACTTTTTTTTTTTTTGATAAGTGAGTAACTGAATTTCTTTTCAGGTAAAGATTTTATCATTCCTTTTTTATAATTTTTTTTTTTTTTTTTTATAATTTTTTTTTTTAATATATTCCTTTTGCAGAGAAATTTCGTTGAAAGTATGGCTGGATATTCCCTTGTGTGTTACCTTCTCCAGGTATGGCTCTCTCACTCTCTCTCTGTCTCACACACCAACACCCACCCCACAAATGCGCACAAACATAAGTAGGGTACAGATGGATGTGGGAGTCGTTCAGAGTGTCATCCTTAAAATGAAATGAAATGAAAGTTGTGAATTGGGATACTGATGTCGGAGGTGTTATGTAGGTCTCTTCTGCATTGTGAACTTGTCTCTTTATAATTTTATTTGATTTAGTTTTCAAGCAATTACGAGGGCTTAAAAAGACTGTTTGTGACAGTGAGCTCGGTTCACATGTAATAAACTCTTCATGTAGCTTTTTAAGTTAATGAGTAAATTATTTACAATGATGTCAAGGGATCAAGGTATTGCATGTGGAGACAGCATGGGATCGTGTCTTTTTAATGTGGCATTCTCTATACGAAATGTTCTGCAGTATGGGTAATTGGTGCCCAGAATGTCCCCAACAACCATGCGCTATGACATATCGAAAAATGTTTGGGGCATTCCCTTGTGTGCACCCTATGTGCTTGAGTTTCTTCTTATTTTAATAACATTTTGTTACCTATAAAAAGGAAATAGACATTAGAAAAATTATCCATCCAGATGGTGTTTGTAAGGGGTTATAGGTTCCTTTCTGTACTTAATTATGAAATTTTACTTCCCTCATCTTCCTTCTTTTTTGTGCCTGTAAAGTAAATTAACGGATTGATGTATGCATCTACAATAATCTATGCGAAGTATGCTTATGCATCAATTTTTGAATTATAAGTTTGCTTTTCTTTTACCCTACACTGGGTTGCTCAGTGAGCGTGGGAGAAAAACACATAGATGTTAGGATTTGCATTTTTTTGGTTCCAGGTCATTGAGTTTAGCTCAAATAGCACCTCCCATTCCCTGTGGAGGGTGAACTCATGAATTCAAAACCCAGCGGATGCAAAATTTTATTAATAGGAAAAAAAAAATGGTTCCAAAAATGCACAAGTGTTTTGGAGTGCAAGGTGGGTTCCTTGCCCATATCTCATTTGGAATTACCCCTAGGGTTATCCTTGAAGGCTCAAGGGTTGTGGAATGTTATTATTGAAAAGTTGGAGAAGAGATCAACAAGCTGGAAAAAATTGTATTTCTCTAAGGGTGGGAGAGTTACGTTGTTAAGAAAACACTTGTCTAGTATTCCTACATATTTCATTTCTTTTCAATAGCGCTATCTCAGGGCTTATAAGTTGGAAAAATACAATGTAATTTCCTGTGAGGAGAGTGAATTCTATTATCATTTGTTGGATGGGAATGTGATGTGCTACCCTGCTAATGTGCGTGGTTTAGATGTTTGTAAATTGAAAGCTTTAACCATTGCTAGGGAAATGGTTATGGTGTTTCAGAGAGGAACCTGTTTTTTGCGGTGAGTTATAGTTGTGAGGTATGGCAAAATGTTGGATAAGTCTTGTTTCCCCAGGTTGGGAAGTTCACTACCCGGGTGTTCGACAAAAGAGGTTGCTCCGTATTTGTTCGGATCATGCTCCTATTGTTCTTGATTGTAATTGTTTCTTGGGAGGTAAGAGACCATTCAAGTTTGAAAATATGTGGCTTAAAGTGGAGGGTTTTGTGGACAAAGTGCGGAGTTGGTGGGAGTCTTATCACTTTCTTGGCACTCCGAGTTTTATTTTGGCAAAAAAGATACGAGCTCTCAAGGAGGATATTAAGAGATGGAATAACCATGAATTTGGCAATGTGGGAGGGCACATCAAGGCTCGTATGGATGATTTAAAGGCTCTTGATAGGATGGAGGAAGAGAGAGGATTGTCCCCTGAAGATATTGAGCGGAAGAGGTCGTTAGCCAGAGAGTTAGAGTCCCTTCTCTTACAAGAGGAAATTAGTTGGAGGCAAAAATCAAGGGTCCGGTGGTTGAAAGAGGGAGATAATTGTACGAAATTTTTCCATCGGATTGCTAATGCGAATAGAAGACATAACACTATTGAGTCGTTGATTGTAGAAGGCTCCACCACTTCAGATCAAGAGGTTATGGATAGGGACAAGGCACCAGGTCCGGACGGTTTTTCTATGGCGTTCTTTCATGATTGCTGGGATGTGCTCAAGGGGGACATTATGGCGGTCTTTGCGGAGTTCCATGATCGAGGTAGGTTTGAGAATAGTCTTAATGCCATGTTCATCTCTCTCATCCCGAAGTCTCATGGAGCTACTGACATTAAGGATTTTCGTCCGATTAGCCTTGTGGGAGGGACATACAAGATTACAGCCAAGGTCCTTGCCAATAGAATGAAGAGAGTGATGAACAGGGTAATTTCTAAACCCCAAAATGCTTTTGTAAAAGGCAGGCAAATCTTGGACTCGGTTCTCATCGCCAATGAATGTCTGGATAGTCGTATTAGATCAGGGGAGCCCGGCTTATTATGCAAATTGGATATGGAAAAAGCCTATGATCATATGAATTGGAAGTTCCTTCTCTACTTACTGAGAAGGTGTGGTTTTGGAGAGAAATGGTGCTCCTGGATCGAGCACTGCATCTCGTCCGTGAGATTCTCGGTTTTGATTAATGGTTCTTCATCCGGTTTCTTTGATAGTTCACGTGGCGTGAGGCAAGGTGACCCTCTTTCTCCTTTCCTGTTTGTCTTGGTCATGGAGGCTTTCAGTAGGTTGATCGACGCCTCGTTACATAGGGGACTCATTTCTGGGTTTTTAGTGGGAGCTAGAGAAACGGATCGGATTATCGTCTCTCACCTTCTCTTTGCTGATGATACTTTGGTTTTCTGTGGGGCAGATCCTACTCAAGTAAGAAACATTGGCGCCTTACTTGTCTGCTTTGAAGCTGTCTCTGGGTTAAAGGTGAACTTGGCTAAATCTGTCATGGTCCCTGTGGGTAGTATGGACAATGCGGACAGGCTGGTTGGTATTTTGGGATGTGGTATAGCTTCTACGCCGCTGAAGTATTTGGGCCTCCCGTTGGGAGCCTTGTTTAAGGTCAAGGCTATTTGGGAGGACGTGTTGGAGAAATATGCTAGAAGGTTGGCCACTTGGAAACGCTTGTATCTATCAAAAGGGGGGGGGGGAGGATTACTCTCATAAAGAGTACCTTATCCAATCTTCCTACCTACTTTCTGTCTCTGTTTCCTATTCCGGCCTCAGTGGCGAAGCGCATTGAGAAGATTCAACGTGATTTCTTATGGGGTGGGATTGATGTAGAGTTTAAATTCTATCTGGTTAGTTGGAATAAGGTATGTTCTCCGATCTCTGAGGGAGGTTTAGGCATTCGGAATTTGCGTTTGATGAATCAAGCTCTTTTGGGAAAATGGTTATGGAGATTTGCTCAGGAGAAGGAGGCTTGGTGGAGGAAGATTTTGGTGGCAAAGTATGGTGCGGTTTGGGGTGATTGGTGCTCCAAGGTTCCCAGAGGATCGCATGGGGTTGGGTTATGGAAGTATATATGCAGGGGGTGGAGGTCGTTCCAAAGCCACATTAGATTTATCCCTGGTCTTGGGTCCAATATCAGGTTCTGGGAGGATATTTGGTGCGGAGATATGTCTCTTAAGGAGGCTTTTCCTGGACTTTTCAACATTGCCACCAAGAAGGATGCGTCTATTGCAGACAATAGGGAATGCTTAAATGGCTCTGTTCAGTGGAATGTTTCCTTCACTCGCAGGGTACATGATTGGGAAGTGGAGGTCTTGGCCTCTTTTTACACGCTATTGTATTCGCATCCGATGGGCGGGGAAGGGGAGGATAGAATAAGGTGGATCTCTTCTTGTAAAGGCAAATTTGAAGTAAGATCATTTTATAGGATCCTTGCTACAAAAGACCCTACTCCTTTCCCTTGGAAAAGTATTTGGCGCACCAAGGCTCCTTCAAGAGTGGCCTTCTTTGTTTGGACGGCCGCGCTTGGAAAGATTCTAACTTTGGACAATGTTCGGAAGAGAGGTATTGTGGTGATAAATCGTTGTTTCATGTGTGAATCAGAAGGGGAGTCTGTTGAGCATCTTTTTCTTCATTGTGGGGTGGCGCGCACCATGTGGAATGCCATTTTCGTTCGGTTTGGTTTGTGTTGGGTTATGCCGGGTAACGTTAAGGAGTTGTTTGCTTCTTGGTGGACGGGTGGTAAATCCAGCAGCGCCGTTGTGTGGAAGATGGTTCCTCTATGCCTTATGTGGAGTATTTGGAATGAGAGAAATGCTAGATGTTTTGAGAACTCTTCGAGGAATTTAGAGGACCTTATTCATTTTTTCTTGTACACTCTTTTCTTTTGGACTGCTGGTTGGCTAGCGCCTATAGTAATCAGCTTCCAAGATTTTCTTTTTATGTTCTCTTCTTCTTTCTCTTCCTCTTAGTCGCTCTCTTGTATACTCCCGGTGTACTAGGGTTGCGCCCCTCTGCGCTTTTTCTATATATCTTTACTTATCAAAAAAAAAAAAAATGTTAGATAAGTGGGCTATACGAAAGTTGGGAGGTTTCCATGGATCGAATTTATGGAAGAGCATTATGGCCTGGGGTGTGAACCTTTCTCTCTACTTAATTATTTGGTTCAAAATAGGGGATGGTAATGGTTCAGTCCTGGTATGGCAGTTGGTGTGGTGATGTTGTGTTGAAGTATATTCCAGACTCATTTTTGAGAGATGTGCATAAGGAAAGTTCGTTCAATGGCCTCCCGATTGCGAATATTGAGAGGAGCATGTCATTGGAATATTAGATTTGTGACACCTCTGCAAGATTGGGAGCTGGAGTTAGTTGATCTTCTTTTAGTTTATTATACTCTACTTCTACATTGTTAAGTGACAAGAGAGTTTGTGGTTTCTAGTCTTAACCTCAATGTGGGTTGCATTGGGTGATGCCTTCGGCTGCAAAGTGTTTGAGCGTTGGAAAGGAAGATTTGATCACCAAGAGAAGGGTTTGATTTGGGGCAGTTCCTCATGCTTTTATGTGGATACTATGGGGGGAAAAGACAACCATACTTTTAATGCCGTAGGGTTAAACGGGGACTTACTTAAAACCAGTTTTTAGGTTCTTCATATGATGAAATGTGTGCTTTGGCCATCATACGTTGTGATTCTTGGATTGTATTGCCTTTTTTAATCTTTGATTGTTATATGCTCATTCATATTGTGTATTTATCGAGTAAATTTTTACTACTAATCTAAAAAAAGGGAAGAAAGAAATGGGGAAGTGAAATACTTGTACTATGACAAGGAGTTGTATTAGGCTAGGTTGGGTGTTAATATTGGTTTTGGCTTAGCATCCTGCTTGGGAGGTCCATTTCGGGGAATTGAACTTTTTTGTTATAGAAGAGAGTTAAAGAAAGTTCATTTGCAGTTCTTCGATAAATGCAACATAGCATGGTTGGTTTTCATGCAAACTAGTTTGTCAATAATCGGACCTTGAAATTTCAAGAGGGATACTTGGCTTCAGTAATAGGGCACTCATCAAGTAGGGGTATTTTATTTGAAGTTCTACAATAATGTTTTTTATATGTTGGATGTGTTGGATTTTAGGCTCTGTTTGTTTCGATGTAAAAATTCATCAGAAAATGTTTTCCATTGAAAACATTTTCTTGAAAAAATGATATCCTGGAAAATATTTTCCGATGTTTGGCGTGTATGGAAAATCACAAATTATTTATATATATATATATATATATATATTTTCATTCAATCATATTAAATTTTAAATTACGAAAATGTTCTGACTAGGTCCCGGTTGTGTCCTAATCGAGTCCTGGCGGTGTCCTGTCTAAGTCCCAACACATCTCGGTTCGGTCTTGGTCGAGTCCTGGCGGGTCCCAATCAAGTCCCAATGGGTCTCGGTAAAGTCCCGGTGGGGTCCCGGCGACGTTCTAGCTGGGTCTGTCGATTTAAGAATGAGATATTCAAACTCGGAAAATGGTTTACGGTTTTTAAAAATGGAAACCATTTTCCGAAAATTAAAGAGGCTATTTCAGTCAAACCAAAAATAATAAATGTTGACTATTATTTTTTGTCGCACCAAACACCCGAAAATACGGAAAATATTTTCTAAAAATCATTTTACGCCGAAACAAATGGAGCTTTAGAGACTACTCTTTTGTCTATTTACCCTTATCCATATTTCTCTTTCTTTTATGTGTTTCTCTTGTATACTTCTCATATACTAGGGCTATATCCTTCCTCTCTAGACCGTTCTCATGTAATAATTTTACTGAGAGAGAATTCGATACTCTGATACAGAAAATGCAATAAAGTAGGATGCTCTATGTCTATCAATTTTTCTGGTTTCTCACTCCTAAACCAGCAAATTCAATTAGGTTCTCCAGTAAAATGTGAGTCAGGAAAGAAATTTAGAATACATAACGAAACATTCTTCTTGTCTTCATAACTGAGAAGCTGTGGAATAAATTTTCATGCATTGCAATTTTCCTTGAATGAAGAAAATGCTCAAGCAATTTCTACCAATAGTTAAAACATAAAGATGTCATGTTTGCCATATTTTTAGTTTTTTTGTTGAATGTTTTTCTGTTCATTGTTCTGAAAAATCTCTTCAATATTTTTTAAGGTTAAATACTTTTTTGCCCCTGTGGTTTAACAACTTTATTTTTGGCCCCCTCAATTTTATTTTGTATCACATATGGTACCTCAATAATGGCAAAAAATGAAGAAATTCCGTCCAAAATTTGACGGAAAGCCACGTCAGCACCATTAAAAAATTGACACGTGTCCATATATTAATTAAAAATACAAAATAAAAATTTTAAAATTAAAAATATTATAAAATTAGAAAATTAAACAAAACAAAGGAATTAATATATGGACACGTGTATATTAGTTTTTTAATATACATGGAAAGCCCTGTATTTTATTTATTTATTTTTAATATTTTTAATTTTAAAGTTCTAATTTTTTATTTTTGATTAGTATATGGACACATGTCAATTTTTTAATGGTGCTGACGTGGCTTTCTGTCAAATTTTGAATGGAATTTAGACGGAAATACCATATCCGTTTTTTGCCATTATTGAGGTACCTTCTATGATACAAAGTAAAACCAAGGGGGCAAAAAATAAAATTGTTAAACTACAGGGAGGTAACCCTATTTTATATTACACATTCCGCTTATATGTTCTTATAGCTAGACCAGTAAGCCAGACTAGTGAGTTATGCTTTATTGAATGTTAGTGAATTACCAATGGTAGATTAATGAATTTGTCTCTTGTAAGAATCTGCTTGCATCTTGAGAGTCAGCGTCATCATCTGTAACAATACATTGCTTTTTCGTACACTGCATTTGACTCTGGCAGCCAACTGGTCACTTAACCCTTGATTCTTTGGACCAAAAATTGACATACAGAAGTGTATCCATAGACAGATTGAAATGAGTTTTGGTTGAAAATATAGTTGGTTTGGCACAGTGAAGCGACTTCTACAGCACATGCTCGATTAAGTGGTTTGTTTTGTACTTGCTTCTCATCAGGTGAAAGATCGGCACAATGGGAACCTCTTATTGGATGAAGAAGGTCATATCATACATATTGATTTTGGCTTCATGCTCTCCAATTCACCTGGTGGCGTCAATTTTGAGAGTGCACCTTTCAAATTAACCCGCGAACTTCTTGAAGTAAGGAAGCGATGTTGTGAGGCTCACATTCTTTCAGTTTTTTTTTTTTTTTTTCTTGTTATGTTAATTGTAACGATCTTTGTCAAGCTAACTATTTAGCATCTTGATTTTTTTATAAATTTAGCTTTCTACTCTAAAGTGATGGAATATTTATAGGTTATGGATTCTGATGCCGAGGGAGTTCCAAGCGAGTTCTTTGATTATTTTAAGGTCCTGATAAAAAATCTTTCTTTTTTCCTTTTTCCTTTTTGACTTTTTGAAGGCTTTGAATAAGCTTACCATATTCATAGGGTTAAATTTCACTTATGTTCTTTGCCCTTCAAAAAATTCAGGTTTTATGCATTCAAGGCTTTCTTACATGTCGTAAGCATGCTGAGCGCATTATTCTTCTTGTTGAAATGTTGCAGGTAAAACCACATCATCTACCATTTACTCTTGCTGTGCAAACCTTTATTCTTTGATTTCTGGGCCCAAGGGCTTGTATTTAATAAAATGTAGTCCTCTAGTAGGGTCTAGTAGTTGTATGGATGATCAGTTTAAAACTCTTCTTTGACCTGGCCCATGTTTTCACCATGCCGTCATCTGTATAGGGTTTGAACTCAATTTGTCCATATAATGTTGTCTTGGACAACCTTATATTACTGAGACCAATTAGACAACGTTAGATGGTCTTAATGTTGTCTGAGAGAGCCTCAGATGGCTGAGACCATTGCAGTGATTCATAACTATCATGCTGAGCTCCGTTTGATCTGAGAAAGGGTGATTTCTTCGGTGACTATATGCCTGCAGAAGAAGGGTGTTTTCTTTATAAGTTTATAATTGTCTTAGTGTAGGGTTTGGGGCTGAAATCTTCACCTGTGTGACTAGAAGTTGGTATTAATAACATCTGGATTATATTTTGATAAAATTTGCCTATAATGCAACGTGGACATTATCTTTAAGTGACAACCAATATGTGTCCTGAGAAGGGCCATTTGGTTACTTTTGCAGCTATACTGCAGAGAAAAATAGGAGACTTCCTAACAATTTCATCATACTTATGCATTATCTTTGACCTACGACATGATGATGATGATGATGATAATAATAATAATAATAATATAATCCATCACTTTTTTTTATGATTTCTTTTAATTGAAAAGAATTTATATTCATTAAAAAGAGAAATTATAAATTCTGTTAAAGTTTTTGACAAATATCTTATGCCGCGTGAACATGAATACAATACATATTGTCCTTACTACTTATCATTTGCAAGGCTCTTTTGAGGCTTGATGGTGAGGCATTCCGGGAATGCCTTGAGGCTCAACTAAACAAGCTATGCATGTGCGTCTTTTTGTTATGTCTTGGCCATGAAGCATACACATTATGTAACCTATTGTACATGTGCAGTTATCCTCGGGGCTCAACTTGTAGGCTTGGCTTAAAATGCGATTATTGCATATTCATATTACGTGAGACGAGCGTTTAGTATTAATTGGAAGGCCACCTTAAATTGGAAACCTTTTAACTAACTTTAGATTATGCTTTAAATACCAAGGTGCGTGATAGTGTGGTCATTCAGGCGATAAGATGGAGGAAGTAGATAAATAATTATCAGTGTCTGGTTCGATGATACCTTGTTGACTAAAGATGCTATTCTTTTATGTTTTGATCAGGACTCCGGTTTCCCTTGCTTTAAAGGTGGTCCACGGACAATACAGAACCTAAGAAAACGATTCCATTTAAGTTTAACGGAAGAGGTTTGATGTTAATCTCATAACCTCTCTCTAGTGCTCAGCATTTCATTGCATAGTTTCATTTGTTATCTATTGCTTTCTTGCAGCAATGTGTGTCCTTGGTGCTATCCCTAATAAGTAGCAGCTTAGATGCATGGCGGACACGGCAGTATGATTATTATCAGAGGGTTTTGAATGGAATATTGTGAAAAGGAAATCTTATCAGTTACATGGTTGTTTCCATTTGACAAAGCCAGCCCAGTTTATGCACTTCCATTAAATTGCACGTCACTGTGTGATGTCAGGGCATTTGGTTCATTGTGGGATGGCTTGAGAGTTTTCTTGGCTTGAGAGTTTCTGGCCTGTGTTTTTTTTTTTTCTTGGTGTGAGGAATTTGTAACTGTATCGGCAGATTAGCAGGCACATTTTACCTCAGCAGGGTTATTCTTTTTCACTATTCTTTTTTCCCCTTGTTTCATGTAATATGAGACTGCTGGCAGCTTGGTTTGAGGAGATACATAGCCATCCTAACCATCATTGGGGGAGCACACACTGTACAGAGTAACTCCAATGGAAAGGACTCGGACATGAAAATAGCTACAGAGACCATGTTTGCCGGGTGCAATTGTGATTGCTACGTATTTCGCCTCGGTTAGTGATCCGAAGCATTCAGCTCGTTGTGGTTCTTTACATCTTTTGTTTCCGTCTGAAACCGATATATTCTTCAGATAAAGCCATGAACAAGATTCAGCATTGAAATGCAGCCTGCTGTTCCTTTCTGGTCTCTGCTATTTGCTAGCATGTCTTCACGGAGTTATGATTCTTGGATACTTTGGTCATAAAGTCCTGTTAGAAAAACTATTGGAAACCGGTATATGATTGTATCATGTGTAATTGATTCAATTTTCTTCTACAGTGAAGTTTTTTTTTTTTTTTTTTGGTTGAAACTTATCATAAATATGGAATTTTGATGGCATTGACTTCTGATCAATTTTTCATCCCTTGATCGGATTCCAGTTATCAAGCCCTTGATCGAATTCGGATGCATGTACTTGACTGTGTAGAAACTGTCCCTTCTGCTGATCTGTTTACCCCAACTTATGTACTGCATACTAACCATAGCAATTCAGTTCCTTCATGTTGGTAGGTTATATATACTGCTGTGGAGATAATATCAATTTTCTTGCAAAGGAAATTCAAATTCTAGCATGAGTTTTAAAGAATCACTTCTGCAATTTTTCCCAATCAACAGAGAGTGCTTTATGTCACAATCCCCATGGCTAATCAAGTGTGAGGGACATTACCACCATTGAAAAAATAAAGAAGAAACAAAATCATAATTCCATTTCCTTATTAGAAAACAAGTAGAGAATCCCTAAATTTAGCGAGCAGGATTGGATGAATTTTAGACTCATTGCAAATATCTGAATCAAAAATAGAGACAGGTAAGGGTAATAGCTATCACCTTCATTCATGATCTGGTGTGTGGAGCCGTCGTTAGATGTGTTGTCTATCAATGGTGGTGTTTGCTTACACCAACAGAGCCTAGGGCCCAGTTTGGCAAACCATTTTCTTCCCACTTTTTTGTTGTGCTTGATGGGACTATACACTGAAGACCACTGCTGCCCTGTGAAAAGAAGCCTACGGTTTTGAAAATTACTGCATGACTCGTGAGATATCTTGGGAATTGATCCTCTTCACTTTAATTTAAAGATATTTTTATTTTTTTACTTTTTTATAGATAAAAATATTTTTTTAATATAATTAACTGAATATTTTACAATTTAAATGAATTAGAGAAGATCTTAATTCGAGATGCAGACGTAGGATAGATAAGTTCAATTAAAACAAAAGCCAAAATATCAATTTTGCCCTTTTTGCTTGACGCCTACAAAGAAAGTTTTCCACCCTTCCTCTCCCACCAAAAAAAACTCCCCTTCCCTTCAAGTAAGAGCTGCAGATTTTCCCTCATTTGTGTTGGTGGGTCGGCTGAAGAACAAAAACACAACCGGATTTATCTTATTCCCTCAAACTTCTGTTGGTGCATATCTATACCATTTCGTGTTTTCCAAGTTGGTAGTTACATAGATTTTTTTTTTTTTTTTTCTTCATATTTTAGAGTAATGAAAATTCAGTACACAAATACAATTGGATTTGAATGTGTAAATGGGTACATTATAATTTGCAAATTTTGGTGATCCAAATTTCATTCTGTTCCTTTTCTTTCTTTCTTTGCCTCTTTTTTGATTTGAAAGTATAAAATATGGTTTTATACTTCAAAATATATTTGCTAATTTGGGACTAATTAATGAATATTCTACTTCCTGAAAGTATAAAATATCAATATTTTAAAGCGTAGGGCATAATCTTAATTAGTTGTTTGTGAATCAATATTTTTATCAATATATATATGTTGGTGAATCATTAATACTTTTCCACCCTAAAATTTAAAGCCATTGCATTGCATACTTTCTATCTGTGCTATAAAATTTCTGAATTTTTTCCTTCAACGCTCTACTATATATTCTCTTTTTCTTTGGAGATTTTCTTTCAAGTTTGACCTCACTCGCTCTTTGGCTTGCTGTAATATTTGTTTTGAGGTTTTATTTTACTAATGCAATTTTCTCAAATATATATAAGTTTTAGCATGTGTAGAGGAAGAAGAGGAACAAAATGAGATCCACTAAGGATGGGTTTGACATTGCAATTTCATAGATAATAAGTGTGAATTAAAACTAAATCATAGAAAGTTGAAAATTTGAGATTGCGTTTTTAAAAAATTTGCAATTTGAAAACGTAAAAAATATGCAATTTTTTTTTTTTTTTTAAAAAAAACATAATTTTAAAAGTTAAAATGTGATTTTAAAATTGTCAAATTACGATTTTGTCAAACGCTTAACTGCGTTTTAAAAAATCATGTTTTTCAAATCGCACTATTTGAAATTGCAAATCCAAGAAGTAGTAATAGTCAAGTAATTATATTTTAGCAACTCGTTAGTTGTCTCAGCTAAAATATTTCATAATATTTGGACAGTAAGTGGCAGAGCTCTTTGATTTTCAAGGACAAGTTTTTTTCATCTATTGATGGAATTTTTGTTTTGTTTTCCTTTTTTGTTTTTTTTTGTTTTTTTTGTTTTTTTTTTTTTTTTATGGTGGCACATATTCTAAATTGATGAACGTTTGTTAGTGTAGGATTACTTCCAATCCTTGTTTACTTGCATGCAGAAACCATGTGCTAACAGCGGCTGATGAGGCTGAATCAACATGGACAAAAATTTGGTTTTATTAGACTAGGATGAGTTACATGTTCTTTTCACATTCTGTTCGGTGTTTAAGAAGCACAAAGAAGAATGTGACTAATCATAAGACAAACTTCGTGCGAACCTCGTGCGGCATTGGCTCGAGTGAAGTTGCAACAGTTTTTAATATAGACTATTTTTGTAAGTTTACATGGAGTGTTGAACCCTAAATTATTTTTAAGCAAAATAAGACCGGCTTGACCACCTAGTTGTTGTTATTAAGTTTAGGGGTGTCAAGAAGGTTACGGTTACGGTTAGTAAATTTCACTAACCGCAACCGCTAACTGCTTAGCAGTTAGCGATTAGCGGTTAATGAAATAGATAACCGCCCGTTAACCGCTTTTTCAAAATTGGGCCTTTTTTGGCTTTCTTTAGGGCTTTTTGGGCTTCCCTTTTTTGGGCTTTTTTTTACCCTCATTTTTTTTTTTTTTTTTGGGGTATTTTTAGTATCTTCTTGAGCCCAATTGCTATAAAAAGAGCCTATATTGAAAAATAAAAAATATTTGACCCAAAATATACGTTTTCAATATTTAATATTACTTGTCAGATTAGATCAAACAAGGCAAGCTTACGGTGTCTCTGTTACACCATATACATACTTCTTAGTAAATGCTTGATAGCTGTCCTCCATTAATATCATCCAACGGCTATTAGATCATCAAAACATTTTGGACGGCTACGATTACACTTATATACCATAGATCAAATTCAAATTCAGCTATGATTAAATTCAATAAAAAATTCAAAATTCAAAATTTAGGAATTAGGAATAAAAATTGTGTTATATAGTATTATTTAGGGTTAATTTGTTATTTCAATTTCAATAATTACGATTTTAAAAATTGTATTTTTTTCAATCAAGTATTTTTTTTTTCTTCTTATTTTAGATTAAGTATTTTTCAAATCACAACGAAAAACGCTTTATGTCACACACTCACACACACTAATCACTATTATCATATTACATATAGTATTATTTAGTTAATATGTTAAAATGTTAATGCTTAACACGGGTCAAGTATATAATGTCAATATTAATCTATATTGTATCTTATATGTAAACATTTATATACTTATATAGTTAAATAATTGTATCATTATTTAATTTATATGGGTCAATGTTAATTATTATAACTTATATACTTATATTATATGTTCTTATTATCACGATTCATGATATATGATTTAAATTCAAATTGTTAAGTTTTTACTTACCGTAAATTGTGATTATAATGTATAAAATTGTTACAAATGGTTCAAAAAATTCAAAATTGTTCAAAAAATGGTTAATTTTCTTCTTCTTTTTTTTTTTTTTTTTTTTTTTTTTTTTTCAAAAATGGTTAAATTTCTTTTTCTAAAAAATGTTCAAAAAATACATTAATACTTCAATTGTGATTATAAGTAACACATTGTTAAATCTAATGTCAATTACTTAATTTGATATTATATAATCATATAATCTCATTAAATTATATCATATGATTAATTATTTAAATTATTATCATATTTACTTATAATCTTTTTTCTTTGAATTGAACTTAATATCTAATGGTAAATGGTAATGTTCAAACTTCTAAATCCCTAAAGTATCTAATAATACTTTAATTAAATTGTAGTTATAAGTAATATATTGTTTAATTCAATTGAATCAATTGTGATTATCATTGTACATGAATCATATGATTAACTTGTAGACTTATGACTTATGAGTTATGTCATATTATATATGTATTATTTATTATTATATAATCATATGATTTAATGATCAAGTCATCATGTGATATAATCATATCAATTATAGTGATAATATATAAATTACTAAAATTATAATGATAATACATTAATACTTAAATTTTGTTTATAAGTAACACCTTGGTCATTGTTTAATCCAATGTCAATTACTTAATTTGATATTATACGAATCATATCATCATTTTACATTAATAATATAATTCACTTGAAGTCTTGAATAAAGTATTTGAATTGTCATTGAATCATATGATTAAATATTGATATTATACATTTATATTATTCATATGCATATGTAAACTTATATAGACTTATAAGTTTATAACATACATTGGAAATAAGTCTCTAGATATTTAATTGTTGTATTAGTATGAATTAGTATACTTATGAGTTATGTCATATTATATATGTATAATTTATTATTATATAATCAAATGATTTAATGATCAATTGATCATGTGATATAATCATATAAATTATAGTGATAATATATTAATACTCAAATTGTGATTTAATTATTTTTTAAAAAAAATTGTGATTTAATGATCAAGTGATTATGTTATATGTATAAATATTTTTATAATTATAATTATAAAAATATATTATATAAAAAAGCGGTTAGTGGTTAGCGATTAGCGGTTACGGTTAGTAGACCCAATAACCATTAACCGCTAACCGTTAGGCGGTTATACCGGTTAGGCGATTAGCGGTTAATGCGGTTAGGCGGTTAGAAACCGCGCACATTGACACCCCTAATTAAGTTTTATCAATAAAAATACTGTAGAAAGAGTTTCTCTACTGTTTCCTAAATTTCTATTCACGGCTTTATAAAAGAGTTATTTGATTTAGTGTTCCCAGATTCTAGCCTGTACCTTGGACTCTTGTTGTTCATTTGTATTGATACCAATTAATTTAATTATAGCATATATATCCTTGCATATTAATCGTAATGAATCTAACTCCTCCTTTTCGCAAATATTGTTATGCAGACAATGTTTTTAACACGATCCTTAATGGTCCCTTCGGTGCAGAGCAGAGGAGTCGTGTATGAGTAATGTTAAAAGAAAGACCTATATCTTTTTTGTGTCTTTTTAAAATTAGCATTGAATTTGTGATAGATTACTATTAAATTTTGATTCAATAGTAATTTTAAGAGTCACATCGACTTTCAAAGGACACAAAGAGAACATGGGTCTTCCTTTTAATATCACGCATCGTCCATTGTTGAGAACATCTGCCAGATTCTCCATCTTTTTCAAATTTTGATATCAGTCTTTTAAAATCCTTCATAACATACGCAATGCATCTCACTATTTGGCCCACTGGGCATCTTCAAATATGTGTTTTGGTTCAGTCTATCAGACGCTTAAATGTTTTTGGAAAATTGCAAAATTAGTTCCGAAGTTTGATTATTTGAGAAAAAAAAATACTCCTTGTGGTGTGTGTATGTAACAATTAACGCTCTTCCTACAATTTTCGGTCATTTTTTCGTCAAAGTCAATGTGAATTACACATTTATGCTAAAAAATTATAAATAAATAAATAAAGGGAAAAATGCTCGGCCACCCCCTCTAGCTAATATGTGGTGATTTGTTAAAGTATTAATTAAATGATTAAATTTACATCTTCCTATAAACTTAAACTTTTTGGTTAAGTGGCAATTTAACTTGGCCATACCACCCCCAACTTCCTCTTCTTTTTTTTTTTTTTTTTTTTTTTTTTTTTTTTTTGACTCACCACCATTTTTTTTTTCCATCAAATTGGTGAGGCTAAAAAGGAGAGTTTTTAAGCATTTTCACCAAAATAACAAAAAATTAGTTTTGGTGGGGCTATTAATAGTGCGTACAATGGTCGGTGCATCGACATTGTATTATAGCTCCCTCAGGATACACCAACCTTGCTGAAAAGATGTAATATATTGGGCAGACCATACAATTTGAACTATCACTTGATTCTCATAGTTATATCATATATTATAGTTATATTGCATTCCTACATATGACATGTACATCGTGTGCAGTTTTAGTCACGAAGTCATCGGACTTACTCTTGTATTCTTTTTCTCTCCATTATATATATCTGTGCTGTCATAACTAGTTTAGCAAAGAATGGATTCAGGGAGCCAATTAATGGTGGTGAAGAACTTTATTCAACTCACTTTTTGAGGATCTGGACCCGGTGTGGTTAAATCCATGTGGGATGCTAGAGATACTACTCGTTAGGAATTGATCGAGATTGTATTTATGTTATCTTTGGTTAAACTTAGGCATGCATGCTATTTTAGAACAATCACTTGTAGTCTGTATTATTATTTTGCTGACCGGTCTCTGACCGATAAATTTAGAGATCTATCTATGTTATGATGCTTTAAATTTCACTCTGGTTATTATGATTGTGGTTTAAATTTTTGCTATTCTTATCCCGTATTTAAAGTCTTCCGTTGCAGTCTCTCTTTAGAGAGGATAAGATCCCTGAGTCTTGTTCTGAGAGGGACAAGGCTGGAAGGCGAACCATGTAGTCAATTACTAGTTAATTGATTTTTCTAGGTGTTACAATACTTGTATAGAGAAGTCAAAAGTAATTTGGTTCCTTAAATTTAGAGAAAATCAGTCAAAAAATTGCTTGGAATGCTCTAAGTTTTGAAGGGATTTCGGTCTCAAATATTCTTAAGCTAGCTTCCCTCCCTATCAGTATTACATTGTCAATCAGGTATATTAAAGTAATAATAACTGAAAGGGGAAACTTCACTAAGCCCCCCTGAACTTCTGGCCAATTTTGCAGACCCTCCCCTGAACTTTCAAATCTCTCATTTTGGACCCCTAAACTTCTATTTTCTCTCACTTCGGACCCCTCTGTTAGTTTTCAACGTTAAAATCAAACAGTATGACTTTTTATGCCCATTATACCCCTACCCAGCCCACTTAAAATTTCAAAAATGCCCAAAACTACAGCACCCACCCCAGCCCAAAACGACACCGTTTTGGGCATTAAAATTAGGGTTAAATACTAAATACCCCCTGGGGTTTCGAAACTTTATTTTTACCCCTCTAGGGTTTCATTTTTATCACATGAGGTCTCTGTGGTTTTGATAATAGACCAAGTTAGTCCTCCGTCAATTGACTGTTAGTTGACTTAACGGAAAACCATGTGGACCAATCAAATGTTGACACGTGGCACCTACTTATTTATTTTTTTAATTAAAAAAATGTATTTAAAAAAAAAATTGGGGGTAAATGGGCATAAACCACCCAATTTTTTGGGCCAAGCACCATTAAAGGATCCATTGCATGTTCCCGCTGGGCCTATTACTAGAGCAAGATCCAAGAAGATCAAAGAAGCACTTAATGGGCTGATTCAAGAGATTTGGGTTGATTCTAAAATGGGGCATTCCAAACTTGGCCCAAAGGGAGATGAAGGCGTAATAAATTTGATCAAAGCTATTGATGGAGCTGATTGCGCATAATTTCCTTAGCAATGGCATGGATTAATGGTTGATTATGGCTGATTGATTTTTCAATTACATACCAATTAATTGGATGATTGACTTGCCAAATTACATGCCAATTAATTGGTTGATTGACTTACCTATTTCAAGACCTTCCTTAGGCGTGATTTAATTGCCAATTTCAATCTATTTTTGGCATGGAGGAGCTGCTAATTTCAGACCAAATCAACCTTAATTTTAGGCTTTTATTAGTTAGTTCTTTTTTTACTTTATTTACTTTCCAATGTTGGAACCAATTTAATTTCCTTTCCATAGCAAGTAGGTAGTCATATTTTCAGCCATGCTTTATAAATAGCATGCACTCATTGTAATGGACATCATGAATGAAAATTAGAAAAAATGTGAGGCTTGCGCCTTCTTTCGGTTCTTCAAAGAACTTGTGAACTTATCAAGGATTCTTCCTTGTGGCGTTCAAACTTATATACCTTCAGTTCGCGTTTCATTTATAAACGTTGGGTCGATGGTTGTTTCCTTATACCTTCGGTTCGTGATTCAATTATAATCATTGGGTCGATGGTTGTTACTTTATACCTTTTGTTCGCGTTTCATTTATAAACGTTGGGTCAAGGTTTTCTATCAAAATCTGCATTTTAGCTTTCTTGGGTCCGTATTCCAATATTCTTGTTGGGTCTCAAAGCGTGTCGATTGAGGTTCGCATCATTTGGTATCAGAGCACAGGCTCTAAAATCAGGTTTCCTATCCTTTCTATCTTTTGTTTATTATTATCATCCTATCTTGTTCTGTTTGTATTCATTATTCCTTCTTGTTGTTTTGCGTCGTACACCAAGTACAAAAAAAAAAAAAAAAAAAAGGAGACGTCAAAAAAAAAAAAAAAAACAATTGTCCTCTTCCTTTTGATATAGGTGATGATTCGAGGACGAATCATTTTGAAGAGAGGGGGAATGATGAGAATCAACAAGCACCATTAAAGGATCCATTGCATGTTCCCGTTGGGCCTATTACTAGAGCAAGATCCAAGAAGATCAAAGAAGTACTTAATGGGCTGATTCAAGAGATTTGGGCTGATTCTAAAATGGGGCATTCCAAACTTGGGCCAAAGGGAGATGAAGGCGTAATAAATTTGATCAAAGCTATTGATGGAGCTGATTGCGCATAATTTCCTCAGCAATGGCATGGATTAATGGTTGATTATGGCTGATTGATTTTTCAATTACATACCAATTAATTGGATGATTGACTTGCCAAATTACATGCCAATTAATTGGTTGATTGACTTACCTATTTCAAGACCTTCCTTAGGCGTGATTTAATTGCCAATTTCAATCTACTTCTGGCATGGAGGAGTTGCTAATTTCAGACCAAATCAACCTTAATTTTAGGCTTTTATTAGTTAGTTCTTTTTTTACTTTATTTACTTTCCAATGTTGGAACCAATTTAATTTCCTTTCCATAGCAAGTAGGTAGTCATATTTTCAGCCATGCTTTATAAATAGCATGCACTCATTGTAATGGACATCATGAATGAAAATTAGAAAAAATGTGAGGCTTGCGCCTTCTTTCGGTTCTTCAAAGAACTTGTGAACTTATCAAGGATTCTTCCTTGTGGCGTTCAAACTTATATACCTTCGGTTCGCGTTTCATTTATAAACGTTGGGTCGATGGTTGTTTCCTTATACCTTCGGTTCGTGATTCAATTATAATCATTGGGTCGATGGTTGTTACTTTATACCTTTTGTTCGCGTTTCATTTATAAACGTTGGGTCAAGGTTTTCTATCAAAATCTGCATTTTAGCTTTGTTGGGTCCGTATTCCAATATTCTTGTTGGGTCTCAAAGCGTGTCGATTGAGGTTCGCATCACCCTATGGCCGGTATGGGGGTGACCGAAACCACCCCAGGCCCTGCGGGTGGTCTGGCCACCCCCAAAAGCCCCAAAGCCATTCTGTTTTTTTTTTTTTTTTAAAAAAAAATAATAATAATTTTAATGCCCAAAACGACATCGTTTTGGATTGGTGTGTGTTGTAGTTTTGAGGCCCAAAATGGTGTAGTTTTAACGTGGGGGTATAATGGGTATAAAAAGTCAAACCATTTAATCTAACGTTGAAAACTAACAGAAGGGTCCAAAGTGAGAGAAAAGGGAAGTTCAGGGGTTCAAAATGAGAGATTTGGAAGTTCAGAGGGGTCTGCAAAATCGGCCGAAAGTTCAGGGGGGCTTAGTGAAGTTTCTCCTAATCAAATTTAAGGAGTCCTAGAGCACGAGGAAATTGGCTTTAATTCTTGGGACCTCCTTGTCTATGTACTTGGCGCCCCCTCCCTCGGCGGATTGTTGAATATGCGCACATGATACTATAAAGGGCCTTTGGGAGGAAGCAATTAAATGCTAGGGTAGGGCCTCGGAGCCGGCCCAAGAGAAGATCAGCACTCGAAGGCTTGAGGAGCAGCCCGTAAAAGGGAAATTGGTGGAGATAGCAGACTCACCAGTCTGGCACACCTTGAGGCTGACTACAGTAGACCAGGAGGTTCTGTTTTCCTGTTTCGATTTTCCGGAGTGAATGTAAGAAGTGTAGATGGTGGAACGTAGTTTGTTAGGGTGTGGGCCAGCCCACCAAAGGCCCATGATCGAGACGCCAATCTTTCAATTTCCTAACAAATTGACTTGCTAAAAAGGGCCCATGTCGCGGTTCGCGACTTGCTCATGGCCTACTTGCAGCCCATTTTTTTTTTTATGTTAACAAAATTTTGATTATTTGTTTAACATATATGTGAATTGTGATTGTAAAAAAAATTATTTATTGGTTCTTCTTTTCATTATATATATATATATATATTTCTTTGGGATTTTGCTGATCCGGATCCTCTTCAGTCCAGTTGGACTGGAGAGGTCTCCAGTTGATGGCTAGGATAGCCCTAGGAGAAATCCTAATCTTAGGGCCATCAAGATACCACCTGTCTCACGTCTAAAATATTAATAGAATATTATTTAACGTTTTTTAAAATAAATAATAAAAAATATAATTATTATTTTGCTTTTCTTTTATTTTTCTTTTGCCATTGGGGTGGCCATTTGGCCTAATGGTGGCTTCGGCCACTCCAGACTGCCGGTCCTTGGGGTGGTTCGGCCATGAGGAACAAATATCGTACCCAATTAGGAGTTCCATCGGTGCTCCATTGTGCTAATGCTGGGAAAATACCTCCTCAAATTGAAATCCAATTGCGAAACAACACTCATTCCCACTAAAAAACAACCCAAAACCTTGAAATCCAAGTTCTTAGCACTTCTCAAGAAGTTCTGCTTTTGACGATCCAAGAACCAAGCCATTGGTTTCAAGCAGAAGTCAGATCTCTCAAACCCGGAAGACAATAGAATGGGATGGTTTGCTTATAAGGCACAATTTAGGGCTTTCCTTCCTCTATTTTTTTTTTTGCAGTGGAAAAGATCACCACTTTAATCTTCTGATGTTTCCCAGTATCGCTCAACTGATGATAGTAGTTTTGTGCATATATTTGCAGGAACCAATCTGTATGGGTTCCTTGTTTGCTGGGATTCTTGCATTTCTAGTTCAATCTATTAGCAACAAAGATCAGAGGGCAATTGTCATTCATGGCTTTGTTATCTCTTTATACCTTGGTTTATTGTTCAAGAACAATAAAATGGGTTTGGCCCTTGGGTGATTCGGCCACCCCAAGGGCCAATCCAATTAATTAATTAATTTTTATTTTATTTTATTTATTTTATTTTTTTGTCCTCAGGCCTTTGGGGGAGGCCGAACTACCCCCAAGGGCCATGGGTGGCTTTGGCCACCTTCAGGCCTCAGGCTAAACGGTGGCCCTTGAGGGTGGTCCGGCCAACCCCAAGGGCCAAAGAAAAACAAAAGAAAAGCAAAATAATAATTATATTTTTTTATTATTTTCTTTAAATAATATTTTATTAATATTTTAGAAGTGGGATATGTGGCATCTTGATAGCCCTAGGATTTCTCCTAGGACCATCCTGGGCATTGGACTTAGGCATCGGAGCTATCTCCCGCCCGCACGTTCTAGCAAGCTCTTGTGTATAATTGTTCTTTGTCTTGCAGGTCGTACCTACCTGGATTTGTGTTGGAACAAGTGGCTCATATTCTACTACTGGCCCATTGGGTGTAATTAGTTTATGTGGGCTTGCGGACAAATAAGTTGTGGGGGGTATTTTGGAGTTTTCAAAATACTTATAATTATGGCTTTCCTATAAATATGTTATGTTATAACCCTAAATCATTGAATAGTAAAATATAGCCGCACTTTCTCGTGTGGACTTAGGCACATTGCCGAACCACGTAAATATGTGTCTCGACTCTCTCTTTTCGATTTCATATTATTCATCATTGTTGTGCACAGTAACAACAATTTGTATCAGAGCCTAGTTCTACGATGGTTGGGATTGGCACATCTTCTACGAAATTCGAAGTGATGAAGTTCAACGGAACTAGTAATTTCAGGTTATGGCAAAGATGTGTTAAGGATTTGTTGGTGCAACAAGGGATGGTGAAGGCGTTATATGGGACGAAACCAGAAGCTATGGCAGACATAGATTGGAAGGAACTTGAGGATAAAGCAGTGGCTACTATTCGGCTTTGTCTGGGAGATGACATGATGTATATGTCATGGACGAAGAATCTCTGGCAGCAGTTTAGTTGAAATTGGAAAGTTGGCATATGTCAAAGTCGTTGACGAATAAGCTCTATCTAAAGCAACGGTTGTACGGCTTGAAGATGGCAGATGGCTCGAATTTGAGCCAACACATCAACGTGTTCAATCAGGTAATCGGCGATTTCAAGAGGGTATGTGAAGTTCGAAGACGAAGACAAGGTGTTGATGCTATTGAATTCACTCCCAACTTCTCCTACGTATGAGAATTTGGTTACAACTCTAATATGGGGGAAAGAGTCATTGGAGTTAAATGACGTTACAGGAGCTCTGTTGGCTTTTCGTAAAAGGAAGAAAAATATTGATGAAAATTTTCAAGGAGAAGGGCTAGTCGTAAAGGGTAACCAAGAGCGTGGAAGAAGAAGTAACAAGGGTGGTTCGAATGGCAATAATTCTTAGTCAAAGCCTAGTAAGAGGAATGACATCAATTGTTATAAGTGCGGGAAGAAAGGGCACATAATGTTGGATTGTCCAAACCGGAAGAAGAAGAATAAGGACGACAAGAACGAAGGTTCCTCAAGGTCTATGAACGTAGAGGAGGAAAATTCAGGCAATGCTGATGGTTATATGCTTTCTGTTGCATCAAATTCAGAGCATCCTGTGGATTCTTAGATTCTGGACTCAGCATGTTCATTTCACGTGACGTCCAACAGAGATTGGTTTGACACATATAGGTTAGTTAATTCTAGTATAGTTACTATGGGTAATGGTGTACATTGCAAAATTACTGACATATGTAATATTAGAATTAAAATGTTTGATGGTGTGATTAGAACGTTATGTGATGTTAAACATGTATCAAAAGTGAAAAAGAATCTAATTTCATTAGGCACCTTAGACTCAAATGATTATGGTTATAAGTCTGAAAGTGGAGTAATGAAGGTGACTAAGGGTGCGATGGTAGTGATGAAGGGGCAAAAAAGTTCAAAGAATATCTATAAACTGTTAGGAAGTACAGTTGTAGGTGGAGTCACCATTGTAGAGTCTGAGTCTGATTGTACTATTTTGTGGCATATGCGGTTGGGTCATATGAGTGAGAGGGGCATGTTGGAGCTTTATAAGAGAAATCCGTTAAAGAGTGTTACAATGTGCAAGCTTGATTTTTGTAAGTTCTATGTTTTGGGAAAGCATAATAGGTTACAATTCAAGACAGCCAAACACAAGACATAGGGTATTTTGGATTATGTTTATTCTGATGTTTGGGGACCAGTGAGGACAGCGTTACGGGGAGGACATATGTATTTCGTGATCTTTATTGATGATTTGTCCAGAAAGGTTTGAGTGTACTTCATGTGCACAAATCAAAGACGTTTGCCAAGTTCAAGTTGTGGAAAGCTGAAGTGGAAAACCAGACTAGGAAAAAGTTTAAGTGCCTTAGGACACATAATGGAACTCAGTACACAAACGACAAGTTCAGGAATTTTTGTGAGCAGCATGGTATAAAGAGACATTTCACAGTACGTAAGACACCACAGAAAAATGGTTTGGCGGACATAATGAACAGGTCTATTGCAAAGAGAGCACGATGTCTCAGGCTGAATGCTGGACTTGAAAAAATTTTCTGGGTAGATGCAGTGAGTATAGCATGCTATTTGATCAATAGGTCACTGAAGGTACACTAGATGGAAAAGTTGCGAAGGATGTGTGGACAGGTAATGAGGCAGATTGCACTGGTTTGAGAGTATTTGGTTGTCCAGCCTATGTGCACATGCCTAGTGAAGATTGATCGAAGCTTGATCCAAAGTCTAGACAGTGTGTCTTTCTCGGATATGGGAAAGGGGTTAAGGGGTTAAGGGTTACAAGTTTTGGAATCCGAAGGCAAACAAGGCGGTGATCAGTAGAGATGTGGTATTTGATGAAAATTCCATGTTGAAAAGTACTTAGGGTAAAGAGTAGCAGGTGCCAGAAAGAAGTAGCAGTGATAAGCAGGTGGTGCAAATGGAGTTAGAGACTCCTGTGCAAGAGAACACTTCTCAGGGTACAGAGACCTCTCCTTCAGGAGTTAAAGAGCATCATACTATAGTCATAGATAGGCCTAGACGCACTATCAGGCCACCAACCAAGTACGGTTTTGAAGACATGGCTTCTTATGCTCTTGTCATCAGCAGCGGTGATCCTACTACTTTTCAAGAGGCTGTCAATAGCCAAGAGAAGAGTAGATGGGTGGGTGCCATGGTAGAAGAGATGGAGTCTTTGCAAAAAAACCAGACGTGAGATTTGGTGGAGCTTCTAGAAAGGAAGAGGGCCATAGGGTGCAAATGGGTGTTTAAGAAAAAGGAAGCAGTATCAGAAAACGGGGGGGGGGAGTTCAAGGCTCGCCTAGTAGTAAATGGTTACTCACAGTAGAAAGGGGTTGATTGTAAGGAAATATTTTCTCCTGTGGTCAGACATACTTCCATCAGAGCGGTATTAGCGTTGGTAGCTCATTATGACATGGAATTGGAGCAGATGGATGTGAAGACAGCTTTTCTTCATGGTGATTTGGAGGAGCAGATTTACATGGAGCAACCAGAAGGGTATAGTCAACCTGGACAGGAGCATCTGGTCTATAGATTGAAGAAATCACTTCATGGGCTGAAGCAATTTTCAAGGCAGTGGTATAAGTGGTTTGACTCCGACATGATCATAATTGGTTACAAGAGATGTGAATATGACTGTTGTGTGTATGTGAGGAGCCTTGGTGATGAGTCATTTATTTTTCTGTTACTGTATGTGGATGATATGCTTATTGGAGCTAAGAGTATTGTGGAGGTCAACAAACTAAAGGTTTTGTTAAGTAGAGAATTTGACATGAAAGATTTGGGCACAGCCAAGAAGATTCTTGGAATGGAGATTCGTAGGGTCAGGGATGCCAAAAGATTGTGGCATCTCAAGCCGGCTATGTGAAGAAGGTGTTGGAGAGGTTTAGCATGGAAAATGCGAAATCAGTGAGTACACCTTTGGCGAATCATTTCCATTTGTCTACCTCACAGTGTCCAAAGACAATTAAAGAAATTGAAGATATGTCTAAGGTCTAATATGCCAGTGTAGTGGGGTGTCTGATGTATGCTATGGTATGTACCAGGCCAGATTTGGGTCATGCAGTCAGTGTGGTGAGCAAGTACATGGCAAATCCGGGGAAACAACACTGGGATGTAGTCAAATGGATTGTCAGATACTTGAAAGGTACTACAGAGTATGACATCAGTTTTGTCAAACAGAAAAGTGATTTGTCAATCGTCGGGTATGTAGATGCGGATTATGCAGGGGATTTGGATGACAGGAGGTCGACCACAGGTTATGCATTCACTCTTGCAGGAGGACCCATATGTTGGAGGTCTATGATCCAGTCCACAGTTGCGATGTCCACGACTGAGGCGGAGTACATGGCGGCGGCTGAGGCTGCAAACGAAGCTCTGTGGCTCACAGGGTTAATTAGGGAGCTAGGTATTCAGCAAGGTGGAGTTCGGTTTTATTGTGACAGTCAGAGTGCCATTTACTTGGCAAAGAACCAGGTATATCATATGAGAACCAAGCACATTGATGTGAGGTTTCACAAGATCAGGGAATTGGTTGCTACAGGTGAATTGTTACTTGAAAAGATTCACACTTCTGAGAATGCAGTGGACATATTGACGAAGCCTGTTACCGCAGACAAGTTCAAGCATTGCTTGGATTTAACAAATGTCTCCAGGTGCTAGAAAGGAGAGGAGAGGGGGTGGCATCCCCAAACTTATCAGTTCTAGGTGGAGGCCTAATACTTGATTATCTTCAAAAATGTGAATATTCACCAAGGTAGAGATTGTTGGAACAAGTGGCTTATATTCTACTACTGGCCTATTGGGTGTAATTAGTTTATATGGGCTTGGGGACAAATAAGTTGTGGGAGTATTTTGAGATTTTCCAAAATACTTATAATTAGGGTTTTCCTATAAATATGTTATGTTGTAATTCTAAATCATTGAATAGTAAAATATAGCCGCATTCTCTCTTGTGGACGTAGGCACATTGCCGAACCACATAAATCTATGTCTCGACTCTCTCTTAATCTCTCTTTCTTTTCGATTTCATATTATTCATTATTGTTGTGCACGGTAACAACAATTTGTTCTAGCATACTTCATCTATTCACAACGGCTTTATTGTCCACTTGCACAATTATTGATTGAGGACATGTTGGTTGTGCACTTGTACATTCTAATATGTCTATTTCAAAGGAAATATCCATGAAGTTTCTTTCTTTCATGTTTCGTTTGCCTTCATTTTTTGTCTTCTTTTTCCTTCTTTTGCTGGTAGGCCATGAATAGCCTTATGGGTCGTCTTTATAACTTTTGTTTCATTTCATCTTTTAAAAAATTTGACAACATTCACTCCTCTCTCTCTCTCTCTCTCTCTCTCTCTCTCATGATTAATGATATAAGGTTATAATTGTAAATTCAATATTAAGTATGTGATATAGCCCATGTTCCACTCCTAGCTTTGTGCCCCCTGTTCTTCAATGTGTTTGGAACATTTCCAACCGCGTCCTATAATTCATTTTCTTTCTAACCCTAGAAAGAGAGCAGCATAAAGAGAGCATAGTATAGTGGGAGGAAGGACTTACGACTCCCTCCTCCTCACCCCCTTTCTCTTTTCCCCTTCTACCTCCCTTTTTCTGCCTTCACCATAGATCGATCATGGCGCGTGTGTTAATGGTTCTCGGGGTGCTTTTTAGCGGCGTGTGACTGGTTGACAGAGGCGCGTGGAACGGGTGAGGGTGTGTTGGGTTTTTGTTATTGTATTTTCGTTATTTTTAAATATGAATGTATTATCTCTAGCTCTGCTGTTAGTAGCGATTTATGTGGTGAAGTTTTATTTGTTTTCATAGGTTTTGTTTTCACGAATCCTTAAGAATAATAAAATTGGTTTCTGGTCGATCTTTTATTTTTTTATGGTTCATTTTCTAGAAGCAAACCATAGACCGATGACGGAGGAATCATCAAGCATAAAGAAGAATTGTCACTATGGTAAAGGCTGTGAAGGAGATTGCGATTGATAAAACACTAGTAGCAGTGATAAAAAAGCCAGGGAATCAAGGACTTAGCAGAGGATAGAGACGTAATTGGCTAGAATTTGCTGTATATCTGAAATTAATTAAGACGGTGACTTTTCATAGATATTGTCTTATAATAGCCCGAGAAACTATTGTGTATATCATAAATAATATTTAAGTTGTGAAGATTCCAAATTATATCTTTGGCATTGTACAGAATATTTTTACCCATTTCATTATAATATCAATGAAGAGATAATTCGTTAAAAAAAAAAAAAAAAAATTTCTTTCTTATCTATAGAGAAAATCAAAATAAAATTAATTGCTAGAAATGCTCTCAAAGAGAACTATTTATGTTGCAACATTTATTGAGGATCAAAATATTGAAAAATTTCATTTTAACATAGACCATAAAGTTAAGGAAAGGTTCAAAACTTCACGGGCTATTTGTGATGATACCAAAGACTAGGACTCAAGTCACCCTTCCCATGTCAATCAATAAGAAATTTCTTGCTCTCCTTTCTCTTTGATGAAGTGAGATGATCTGGATTCCACCGCAACGGGCATTATTTAATAAGAAATATTAGGTGATCTTTTGGGGTTCTCTTAATCTTATGTGGATATTATTTATTAGAGGATAACTTCTATAAAGGGTTGATGTAAACCCACCAATAGAAATCTGCCACATAGGATTATTGCACCAAATCAAATAAGCACCAAAACACTAGATTATATAGGTTTTTCATTATTTTTTTCTTTTTTAAGATTGTGTGGGCTACCCCTAGCCCATTTGGGGTGGCCGGTGAGCCATCCTTGATGGGCGGAGCCACCTCCGCCCATTTGGGGTGGCTCACCGGCCACCTTAGATGGGCTAGGGGTAGCGGGGCCGCCACCCCAGCCCCCTACACAATCTTAAAAAAAAAAAAAAAAAAATTGAAAAAACCTATATAATCTAGTGTTTTGGTACTTATTTGATTTGGTGCAAAACCTTATGTGATAGATTTCTATTGGTGGGCACAAAGAAGCTGGTTTACATCAGCTTCTTATAGAAGTTATCCTCTATTTTATTAAAATTCAAGTGAGGTGAGAGAAATAAGAACCTTTTTTTTTTTTTTTTAATTTTTTTTAATTTTTTTTAATTTTTATTTTTTAAAATAATATGTACTTCGAACATAAGAATACTAAGAAAACTTAGCATTCCCCTTATTCAACCTACCAAAATCTTTTCGTTATATTTATCTAAAGAGAAGGAAAGAAACAAGGAAAGGAAAGATTTCAAGGGATGAATATGTAAAGCAAAAAAGATTGTTATATACGGTGTAAAAGCAACGCATATATTTGACGTTAATGAGTTGGTCTCCACTTAAACTCTCTCATTACTTTATCAAACTAATTCATGTACGCCGTTTGGCCCGTTTCCAACCGACTTCAATGTTTTGGGAGTATATCACGTGGGTACTGCCCCGGGTGGGTCCTTCCTTTTCACTGTGCAATGAATATGAGTCCATTTATTCATTGGTAAAGCAATACACAGCTTCCTATCTGGTTTTGATCTGCCTTTTGCATTCCCCTTCCTTCATTCCTTTGATTTCCAAAGAAGAAAACATGGCTGAGATTGCAACCATTTTTCTCTCTCCCTTCCTCGAAGCTTTTTTCTCCAGAATGGCATCTGGCGAGTTCGTTGACTTCTTTCAGCAACGAAAACTCTCCGACAAACTCCTAATGAAGTTGAAGACAACTTTCTTGACCCTCAATGCAGTGCTGGAAGACGCGGAGGAGTTGCAAGTTACGAAACCTGCTGTGAAGGAGTGGCTTGATAAGCTAAAAGATGCAATCTATGATGCAGAGCAAGTCTTGGATGAGATTTCTACTGAAGCCTTGCGAAGCGAGTTGGATGCTCAGTTTCAAACCACTGCAAGCAAGGTACGAAAGTCCATGTTTGCTTTTCGTAATTCTTTTGTCCAAGAGATAGAGCCAAAGATAAAAGAAGTACTTGGCAGACTAGAATATCTAGCAGACCAAAAAAATCTTATAGGTCTGAAAGAGGGTATTGGAGGGAAATCTTCTGAAAGATTGCCCACGACTTCTTTGGTTGAAGAATCTGATATTTGTGGTAGGGGTGATGACAAGGAGGCAATCATTAAAATGTTGCTATCAAATGATGTATGTGGCAATGAGATGAGTGTGATTGCTATAGTCGGCATGGGGGGGATTGGAAAGACCTCCCTTGCACAGCTTGTATACAATGACAACAAGGTGAAGGACTCTTTTGATCATCTCGCATGGGTTTGTGTTTCAGAAGATTTTAATGTGTTCAAGATAACAAAAACAATTTTGGAGAGAGTAAGCTCGTCAACTTATGATAGTAAGGATCTAGATCTACTTCAGAGTGAACTAAAAGAGAAATTAAAGGGGAAAAAGTTTCTATTGGTTTTAGATGATGTTTGGAATGAGAATTATGTTCAGTGGGAGGCACTATGTAAACCCTTCAAATCTGGGTTACAAGAAAGTAAGGTCATTGTAACAACACGTAATGATAGTGTTGCATTAGTCATGCGTGCTAGTGCATTGTATCAACTAAAGGAGTTAGCAGAAGAAGATTGTTGGTCACTATTTGCAAAATATGCATTCCATGATGGAAAATCTAATGCACATGGAGAGTTAGAAGTAATAGGTAGAAAAATCATGGAAAAGTGCAGAGGCCTCCCGTTAGCAATCAAGACAATTGGTGCTCTATTAAGATCTAAATCGGATGTTGAGGAGTGGGATAAGATATTGAAAAGTGAATTATGGGATTTGCCAATCGATGAGATGGGCATTCTTCCGGCTCTAAGATTAAGTTACAAATATCTCTCTTCAAATCTAAAGCGATGCTTTGCTTATTGCTCAATATTTCCAAAGGATTATGATTTCAAAAAAGATCAATTAATCTTGTTATGGATGGCGGAAGGTTTCCTACATCAACCTGAAAACAAAACAAAGGAAGAAGTTGGTAATGAGTATTTCCTCACTCTTGAGTCAAGATCATTATTCCAAAAATCAAGTTACAAGAAGTCATGTTTTGTAATGCATAATCTTGTGAGCGATTTAGCAAAATCTATATCTGGACAATTTATTTTAAGGTTGGAGGGTGATTGTCCTCCTAAGGTTGTAAGCAATACTCGCCACTTGTCCTATTTTTCCAAACAAATGTTTCATAGCTCGAAGAAGTTTGACACCCTTCACGAGGCTAAAAGGTTGCGCACTTTCCTACATTTAAGTATGTTTCATTTGTATTGGCCCTGTTACTGCTTGACTAAGAAAGTAGTACATGATATATTGCCAACGCTAAGATGCTTACGAGTGCTTTCTTTGTCGAACTATGGGAACATTACTGAATTGTTAGATTCAATTGGCAAATTTAAATACCTACGCTACTTGGATCTCTCTTGCACTAATGTTGAAAGACTGCCTGATTCAATATGCCAACTGTACAATTTGCAAACATTGATATTATCATATTGTAGAGATCTTGTTGGATTGCCTAGAGATATGTGGAAACTTGTTAATTTGCGTCATCTTGATATTATTGGAACTAGCATAAAAGAGATGCCAATACAACTCGGTAGATTAAAATGCCTCCAGACGTTGACTAAATTTATCATCGACGAAGGTAGTGTGTTGTGCATTGGAGAGTTGGGGAAACTCACAAATCTTCAGGGATCGCTTTCTATTTCAGGGCTCCAAAATGTCGAATCTCCTACTAATGCTATAAATGCAAGATTGGGAGATAAAAAGTACCTTGAAGAGTTGGAATTGGAATGGGAATATAATAATAACTTTCCAGAAAGTCAGAAAACTGTACTTGATAGTCTCCGGCCCCATAGAAACTTGAAAAGCCTCATTATCAGACACTACAGTGGTAAACTTTTTTCAGATTGGGTAGGACATTCTTCATTCTCTAATGTAGCATCTCTTCGTCTACAAAACTGCCAGTATTGCAATAGCTTGCCACCGCTTGGGCAACTACACTCTCTGCAGAACCTTTCTATTGCTGGGTTTGATAAAGTTGTTACAGTGGGTCGTGAGTTTTGTGGCAGTGGCTCTTCTTTTGTTAAGCCATTTGCTGCCCTTAAAATTCTTAGGTTTGAGCGTATGGCGAAGTGGAAGGAATGGATTTCTTTTGGCGACGAAAATGGAAGTGTAGCTTTTCCTCAACTTGAAAAGCTTTATATTGATCGTTGTCCTAACCTAACAGGAGGGTTGCCCAGCTATCTTCCTTATTTGGCCAAACTTGAGATTAGTGTATGTCCACAGCTGGTAGCTCCACTCCCAAGGTCTCCTGCTATTCGTGAATTGGAGCTACGCTTTTGTAATGAGAAGTTGTTAAATGAATTGCCTACTGGAATACAAAATCTCAAAATTGAAGGATGTCATCCACTAGAATCCTTTCCTAAGGATGGTCTTCCATCTACATTAAAAACCCTCCGCATCATATGGTGTAGGAACTTAAGGTCCCTTCCGGAGGGAATGATAGACTCCAATAGCGGTCTTCAAAAGTTAGTGATCGATGATTGTTTCTTACTCATGTCCCTTCCTAAGGATGGTCTTCCCTCTACATTAAAAACCCTTTGGATAAGTGGGTGTGACTCACTTGTGACCCTTCCTGAGGGAATGATAGACTCCAACAACAATATTCAAGAATTGGTGATCCGTAAGTGTCATTCACTTGTGTCCTTTCCTAAGGATGGTCTTCCCTCTACATTAAAAACCCTTACGATTGAGAGTTGTATGAAGTTAGATCTCCCAATGCACGTAGACTATACATCTGTTAAAGAACTAAACTTGTATAAATCCAAGACTCTCAAGTCCTTTCCATTAGATTTATTCCCAAAGCTTTATCACGTCCAATTCTGGGAGTGTAGCAATCTGATATCTCTTACCATTCCAGACAATTATGAACATGATTTAGTCACCTTGAACATAAAAATCTCTATTTGCCCTAAGTTTGTATCTTTTCCAAAAGGAGGATTGCGTGCATCCCGCCTTACATCACTTTTGGTCCTTGAATGTGAGAGCCTGAGATCACTTCCTGAAAATATGCACATACTCCTTCCGTCTCTTGAGGAGCTGGAAGTATCTAATTGTGCAAAAGTTGAGTCGCTTCCTGAAGGGGGCTTGCCTTCCAATCTGAAATCAATTAAAATCATCAGTTGTGGCAAACTCGTTGCGAGTCGGATGGGATGGGGTTTGCAGTACCTGCCATTCCTTAGAGATTTGTCAATCAGTGGCGAATTTGAAGATGTGGAGTCTTTCCCAGAGGCACAGTTGCTGCCCACCAGTCTAACCTCTCTTTCCATCTATAGCTTTCTAAATTTGAAATCTTTGGACAAGAAGGGGCTTCAACACCTTTATGCTCTTGAAAATTTGTATATCTACAACTGCCCTAATCTCAAGTACATGCCAGAACAGGGGTTACCTCCCTCCCTTTTATTTCTATGGATCGACTACTGTCCTTTGCTGAAGATAGAGTGGCAAAGTAAAAAAGGAAAAGAATGGCACAAGATTGCTCATGTCGAACGGAAACGGATGGATCGCGAATGGATTGAATGAGCTAAAAGTCTAGCAAGAGTCCCCAAATTTTGGTACCTGCACTTTTCAACCACCTAATTTATCAATATCATTTACTCTCTCTATTTTAATTTGCTTAGCTGCTATCATTGTTGAAACAGAATGCTCTTCACTTCACCATTTTGAACATAACCAGTTGAGTCATGTCACCGTCTAGAGTAATTGGGAACTCCATAGAGAATTGGGGATGCTTTGAATCAACAAGGTATGTTCCTATGATTTTTCTTTCTATAAATATTGATTTTATTGTCAATTACCAATTTCTTGTTTATAGGATCGCTTTTATTGTCAATGTAAACTGCTTGGAATGTAGCATCCTTTATCTACAAAACTACAAATATTGCAATAGCTTGCCACTGCTTGGTCAGCTTTCACTCTTTGCAGAACCTTTCAATTGTTAGGTTTGATAAAGTTGTTACAGTGGGTTGTAACTTTTGTGGTAGTGGTTCTTCTTTAATTAAGCCATTTGGTGCCCCTTAAAGTTCTTAGGTTTGATTGAGCGTATGGCGAAGTGGGAGGAGTGGGTTTCTTTTGGTGACGAAAATGGAGGTGTAGCTTTTCTTCTACTTGAAAAGCTTTATTTTAATTGTTGTCCTAAGCTAACAGGAGGGTTGCTCATCAGTCTTCCTTCTTTGGCCAAACTTGAGATTAGTGTATGTTCACAGCTGGTGGCTCCACTCCCAAGGTCTCCTGCTATTCGTGAATTGGAGCTAGGCTATTGTAATGAGATGTTAAAGAAATTACCTACTGGAATGTGAAAGCTCAAAATTGAAGGATGTCATCCACTAGAATCCCTTCATAAGGATGGTCTTCCATCTACATTAAAAACCCTCCACATCATATGGTGTAGGAATTTAGAATACCTTCCCGAGGGAATGATAGCCTCCAATAGTGGTCGTCAAGAGTTAGTGATCAATGGCTGTTTCTCACTCATGTCCCTTCTTAAGTGATATAGGACGCTACATTTGATTCAATATGACCGCGAAGATGAAGATTTTATTTTATTTCTATTCTAATTTTAATGAAGACTTTATTTCCTGTCCTTTCTAGGATTCTTTCCTTACTAGGATTATGTTTACTTTTATTACTAGGATTAGGTGTACTTTCACTACTTCGAGTAGGTTTACTATCTCTACAAGTATTTTTCCTCCCTCTCTCTCTCTCTCTCTCTCTATATATATATATATATATATATATATATATATATATATGTTAGTCTGTAATGTAAAAGACACAACTTGAATTATTATAAAATCTGAGAATTTCTCAAATACTCTGCGGAGTTTATCGTCCTTTAAACTTGAAGGCTTGTTTTATCTTTTGGTCAAAAGACGTAGATGCTTCTGATTATTGTTACCAAATAATCCTTCTGATTATTGTTACCAAATAATCCGCTACATCATTAAGAATGGTCTTTCCTCTCCATTAAAAGCCCTCTGGAAAAGTGGATGTGACTCACTTGTGTCCCTCCATGAGGGAATGATAGACTCCAACAGCAGTCTTCAAGAGTTGGTGATCCATAAGTGTCATTCACTTTTAATTTTCTGTTTTTATGTCTATTTACCAATTTGTTTGTGTAAGCAAGTTTATATTTCATTGGGTAATTGCAGCAAAAATTAATCATTAGCTGATTATAAATTTGATGAGTAGTGAGTCTATATAGGGAAGAAAAAATTATAGATCACAAGAAGTATTTTGAAAATCATGCAAGCAATAAGAACTCCGAATGGCACTGAATGGTATAAACTTATCCTCACCTGCCCTTGTTGTTTTTATGTATTTGATTCTATTGCCTGTGAAATTCAGTGCCATAATAGCTCCTTTTACAACCATCTTTTCTATGCAGCTGCTTTGAGAACTCCGAATGGTATAAACATCTTGGGGGCAAGCACTTCTCCTGCATGCGTACCAATAGGTGGTTCAAAGGTATATTGGTGTGTCTGTTTACTTGATTTTTTTTTTTCCTTACTCTTTTATGAATTAATTTACAAACTCAATGATACTGAAGTTTACAAACTCAATGATACTGAAATTTTGGTTTTATTTGGATTATTTCAGATCACCAAATCCCGTTTTGGTTCCATAGTCATCTGACAGTGCTTCGAAGTGTAGCTCATCTCGAAGTAATTGTCAAAGAAGACCAACAAGAAAGTAATGCATGTACTCCTTGTGTCTCTTGAGGAATTGGTTGTAAGTCATTGTCAAGAAGTTGAGTCATTTTCTGAAAGAGGCTTGCCTTCCAATCTGAAACCAATTACCATCAACGGTTTTGACAAACTCGTTGCAAGTTGGATGGGATGGGGTTTGCAAAACCTCCCTTTTCTTTAACATTTGAGAATCAGTGGCAATTCTGAAGATGTGGAGTCCTTCCCAAAGGTGCAGTTGCTGCCCACCAGTTTGACCTCTCTTCACATCTTTGACTCAAATTTGAAATCTTTGGACAAGAAGGGGGTTCAGCGCCTCATTGCTCTTGAAAAATTGCATATCTCGAACCGCCCTAAGCTCAAGTTCATACCAGAACAGGAGCTACTTGCCTCCCTTTCTATTCTAAAAATTATACAACTGTCCTTTGTTGAAGAAAGAGTGGCAAAGTAAAAAAGGAAAAGAATGGCGCAAAATTGCTCATGTCGAACAAAAATGGATTGGTTACGAATTGATTGAATAAGCAAGAAGTCTAGCAAGAGTCCCTAATTTTGGTACGTGCACTTTTTAATCTCCTAATTTATCAATGTAATATACTCTCTCTATTTAATTTGCTTAGTTGCTATCTTTGATAAAACAGAATGCTCCGCCCACTTCACCATTCCGGACATAAGCAGTTGAGTCACGTCACCGCCTAGAATTATTGAGAGCTCCATAGAGAATTGGTGATGCCATGAATAAACAAGGTATGTTCCCATGATTTGTCTTTCTATAAATCTTGATTTTACTGTCAATTCTCAATTCCTTGTTTATAGGATCACTTTTTATTTTCAATAACAAGTGTCATGCTTGTAATCAAATCATGTCAACTGCTTCCTGCCACTCTCACTTCTGTTGGGTATTTTTCTCTTAAGAAGGGCTCTCTCCTGAATTTGCCACTAGAGGATGCAGACTTGCACTGTAAATTGTCTAGTGTCTTTTATTTTTTATTTTTAGATTTGAAATTGTTTTTTAGAATAGAAAGACCGTGACAACTACAGCTTATTATATACCCACTTATTCTGCATAGGTGTTTGATGTTATTTAATCAATACTTTCATTTGATTTTTATTGTACAACTTCTAGGTTTGCTCTGTTTTTATTTTTTTGTTTCTTATATAAATTCAAACCCTTAGAGATTCAATGTTCCCTGAAATGATTTGAAGCATAAACTAACTGTTAAGCATGACTCTACTAACGTAACCGAGCAGAAGAAGTTTGCAACAATTCATTGCTCTTAAAGAATTGGTTGATTTCTTTGCTTTTTAATAAAATCACACAAATCAAAATTAAAAAATGAGGCTTTTTATTTTAAATGTTTTTACAAGTTCCAAACGGAGCATTGCTTTAAGTTTTAGAAACTTTCCGTAAATTATTTCAGAACAAAATGAGCTGAAATAATTTTTTTTTTTTTGATAAGTAAGTAACAGACTTTATTAAAAGCGTAAGGCGCCCCGAAGTACACTAGAAGTATACAAGGAGGATCACCTAACTAGAAAGTGAAAAGCGAACAAGGAAATCATTATAGCTAATCGAGACCGGGGAAACAAACGCTACAGTCCAAAGATACAGAGTATGGAAACAATAGGATAAAAAGTCCTCGAAAGACCTCTCCACATCCTCGAAGCACCTATTATTCCTCTCTCTCCATAGACACCAAAAAAAGCAAGTAGGCACCATCTTCCAGACTGCAGCACTCCCCCCCCTTCCTGCAGACCACCAACAGGCTAGCAACTCGAAAACCCGACCAGGCATCACCCATGATAACCCAAAACGGCCAAAGAAGGCACTCCACAAAGCAGACGCCACCTCACAATGAATAAGAAGATGATCCACTGTCTCCTCACTCTTCTTACACATCCAACATCTGTTTACCACAATCACTTTTCTCTTTCTGAGGTTATCTAAGGTCAGAATTTTCCCCCAAGCTGCCGACCATGCAAAAAAAGCTGCCCTTGGAGGAGCCTGAGTCCGCCACACACTCTTCCAGGGGAACCTCCTCCCTTCCGAGCATGCCAAGGAGAGAAAGAGAGACTTGACCTTGAAAGTACCTCTTTTGGAGGGGTTCCACCATAATCTATCTTCCGACCCTCTTCTCACTCCTGTAGAATGTAACACCTGGAAAAATAAGGCAAAGGTCTCCACCTCCCAATCATGAGCCTCCCTCGAAAAACTCACGTTCCACTGGTTGGATCCCCCCAGCATCTCCACGTTGTCCGCAACTGAGGCCTCCTTCGCACAAGCAATACTATAAAGGATCGGGAAAGCTATCTTGAGAGCAGAATCTCCACACCACCAATCATGCCAAAAGCTAATCCGAGACCCATCCCCCACTGCAAATCTTGTGAAGCCTTTGAAAGTTTCCCACCCTTTCCTAATATTCTTCCATAACCCTACCCCAAACGTGCCTCCAGGCTCAACCGAACACCATCCTCCCCATAAGCTTCCAAACTTCGCATCTATCACATCTCTCCACCAAGCGTCTCTTTCCGACCCATAACGCCACAACCATTTCCCTAAAAGAGCGCGGTTGAAGACCAATAAGCTCCTGATCCCCAACCCTCCCTCCTTGATCGGAGTGCAAACCTGCGACCACTTCACCAAGTGGTATTTGAACTCTTCGCCTATCCCTCCCCAAAGGAAATTGCGTTGAAGCTTCTCAATGCGCTTAGCAACACTCACCGGAATAGGAAAAAGAGACAAGTAATAAGTAGGCAGGTTAGCAAGAGTGCTTTTAATAAGGGTGACCCTACCCCCTTTCGACAAATACAACCTTTTCCAGCTGGCCAACCTATATTCAATCTTCTCGATCACTCCATCCCAAATATGCTTGGACTTACAAGAGCCTCCCAATGGGAGACCAAGGTACTTCACTGGCAAAGTAGCTGCCTCACACCCTAAAATACCGGCTAACGAAGCCACTTGCTCCACGTTCCCCACCGGAATAAGCATCGATTTAGCCAGATTAACCTTCAACCCGGAAGCAGCTTCAAACAGCAAGAACAAACTCCGTAAGTAACGTAACTGGGCAGGCCTCGCATTGCAGAAAATCAAGGTGTCGTCGGCAAATAAAAGATGGGAGACTGTTGTGGTACCGATTTTGAAGCCTTCTAACAACCCCCTATGAACCGCCGCCGAAATCATCCTACTCAGGACCTCCATCACAAGCACAAACAACAAAGGAGAGAGAGGATCCCCTTGTCTCAAACCCCTGGAGCTACTGAAAAAACCTTTAGGAGACCCATTTACCAGAATCGAGAACCGCACCGAGGAAATGCAATGTTGAATCCAAGAACACCAAACCCCTCCAAAACCGCACCTCCTTAGCAAGTACAACAAGAAGCCCCAATTCACATGATCGTAAGCTTTTTCCAAATCCATTTTGCAAATGACCCCTGGCTCCCCAGATCTCATCCTACTACCAAGGCATTCATTAGCAATCAAGATGGGATCTAGAATCTGTCGACCTTTGATGAAAGCATTTTGCGACTTGGAGATAATCTTGTCCAACACAACCTTCAATCTGTTTGCTAAAACCTTGGCAATAATTTTGTACATACCTCCCACAAGGCTAATCGGGCGGAAATCTTTAAGGTTGATGGCACCGGGAATCTTCGGAATAAGCGAAATGAAAGAGGCGTTGAGGCTCTTAACAAACATCCCGCCAGCATGGAAAGCATTGAAAACCCTCATAATGTCCTCCCTCACCACCTCCCAACAAGCTTGGAAGAACGCCATAGAAAACCCATCGGGGCCCGATGCCTTGTTACCATTCATCTTAAACACGACCTTTCTAACCTCTTCCTCTTCAAAATCTCTCTCCAACCAGCTGGCCTCTCCCTCTGAAATGGAATCCAAGGAAATACCATCTACCAAAGGCCTCCAATTGTGATGTTCAGCAAAGAGCTTTTGGTAGAAATCAACAATGTGCTCACTAATCTCATCCTGATTTGAAGAAAGATTATCCCCAATCATAAGATTCTCTATCGAATTATATCTTCTATTAGAGTTGGCTATGGAATGAAAGAATTTAGTGCACTTGTCCCCTTCCTTTAACCAAAACACCCTAGATTTCTGTCTCCAACTAATCTCCTCCATAAGAGTACACTTCTCTAAATCTCGAACAACCTCGGCCTTCCTCGCTAACTCCTCCTCGTTCAAGGCCCTACTTTCTTCGTGCTCATCAAACACCCGAAGATCCTCAAGAAGAGTCCGCTTATTCCTCTCAATGTTGCCAAACACCTCCTCATTCCAAGTCTTCAAATTCAGCTTCAAGGCCTTGAGTTTGCGAGCGAGAACAAAGCTCGGCGTACCTTGGAACTCATACGAATCCCACCATTGTTTCACTAAATCAACAAACCCTTCCTCCTTAAGCCACATATTCTCAAACCTGAATGGCCTTTTCCCCTGAGTAACCTCCCCCAACTCAAGCATAATTGGGAAGTGATCCGAGCATAGACGGGGAAGCCTCTTCTGCCTCACCCCTGGAAACCCGGCTTCCAACTCTGGAGAAACAAGAAACCGATCAATCCTAGACCATAGCGGAGGATCTTGAGAGACCGACCAAGTACAAACACCCCCTACAAGGGGAAGGTCCATAAGCCCTTGTTCAGAAATAAAATCTGAGAAACCCATCATAGCACAATCCAGACGAGCTCCACCAGATCTTTCACTAGGGAATCGAGTGACATTGAAATCTCCCCCAATACACCAAGGTACGTTCCACCAACTAAGAACGCCAGCCAACTCATCCCAAAGGAGCCTTCTATCCCTATCAATATTCGGACCATACACCCCTGCAAACGCCCACACCGAGAGATCTGCCACGTTCCTGAAAGACACCGCCAGGGTAAAATCCCCTACACAAACATCGATCTTCTCCACCACCCTAGTATCCCACATGATTAAAATACCACCCGAGGCCCCATTAGACTCCAAGCAGCACCAATCCACATAATTTCGCCTCCATAAACTGCGAACAATGTTTCTAGACATAGCCTGAATCTTGGTTTCTTGAAGGCAAACAACATCTGCATTCCAATCCCTAAGCAAATTGCTCACCCTCAATCGCTTATCCCTCTTATTCAACCCTCTCACATTCCAAGAGATTATGCTTATCTTCATAACACTCCTACATTCCCCCTCCCTTTCCTGCTTCCCCGAATCGAGCTCCCACTTCTGGCATCATAATTCACCGAACACTCCAAATTCCTCATCTCCCTTTTACCTTTAGTGCCGCTGTTTGAAGTAGTTACCATCCCATTATTTCGACGTTCCTCTTCTAGAGAGGTCAACAATGCTAACAACTGCAGCTTATGACCGGCAAACGAAATCCCCACGATCGGATATATCTCATTGGCACACTGAATAACCCAATCGGAATAGCCTGCTGCATCCCCTGAATTAGGGCCATAACTGTTCAAAGGCGAAGGCCCCTCTGTTCCACTCGCCTCTGCCCTCCCATCTTCCTTACTCCTATCATCGACCATGATTTCACCCCCACACCTCTTAGCTACCACCACCTGACCAACCTCTCGAGACTCAACCAAACCTGCACACCGGAGTCCATTATTTGAAGGATCAACGTCCCAGACATGCAGCCCACCATTATACCTTAGTTGCTGCACTTGACCCAAACCCCCACTAGCCTGACCGACAACCTGGAACACTTCACCGCCATTCCAAGGTACCAACTCATTGCCCTCACACACTGTACCTGGCATCACCGGCATCTTCTGGTGCGAAACCACCATCTCCAGTGCTCCGACAGCTCCAGAAGACTCCCCAGACTCGACCCACTCAAGCTCCTCACCGGCGGCCACCAAAAGATGGCCTCCACAATGCGCCCCAACCACAGCAGCTCATCCTTCTTCAAGAAGATGGTTTTTTGAATCCTATTGCTTCTTTCAAAAATCCTCACCCCTGAGCTTTTTATCACTAACTCAAACTTCTTGGACTCCACAGACCACTTCCTCGAATCAGCCATAACACTAATCAATCAGCTAACAAACTAGACACCCAAACAGGTCACACGCGCCACCCACACCCCTGCACTCAGGCGGGGGTGGATGAGGGAGAAGAGAGAAAAACTTTCATGTTGACCAAACAAGTTTTCAATGTTAAGATTTGACGAAGTGTCAAACTTGAAGGAATCAAGCACCAATGGAATTGCATCTGGAGTTAAAATTTGATGCCTTGGGCAACCAAACAGTGTATTAACATTAATCTCTAGGTGTTGTTTTCTTTTCTTTCCATCCGTTTTTTGAGCATGGAAACAGGGGATTCTCTACATGCCTTTTACTTTGCCTTTTGGGTAATGAAATTAGTGTGTATATGTTGCAGGTACATGTGATGTGGGCAACTGATCCTCTTGCCTGATGGAGTGAAGGAGTTGGGCTTGGTACTAACAAGAATATATAAGGGATCATCGTCGCCATTGTCATCAATGTTCAAGCTTTTGCAAGTTTTTGGGTATGGTGAACCCCAGAAGTAATAATCATGACTTCTCTCGTATTTTAGAAGTTCCTTTCCAAGGACAGAGAAATCGAAGCTCGATTTGAGTGAATTTGAGTTTTTAATGTCTGATAAAACAGTATGCCCTGCTCACTTATTAATTCTTAATTTACTTTTACCTTTCTAGGCATAAGCAGTTGAGTCTCTCTCATGTCACCACCAAAAATTATTGAGAACTCTATGAAATTAAGGGTCCTCTGAATCAACAAAGGTTTGTTCCCATGATTTATGTTTTTATAAATCTCCATTTCAGTGTCAATCATCAATTCCAACATGTAAAGCAATCAATTCTCACTCCTATTGGGTTTTTAAATTCCATTTTTTTGGTTCTAAATTTTTGTTAGAATGGAAAGACAAAGACAAGTAAGTGAATGATTGGCCCTTATACACCTAGTTTTTCTGCATATATGTTAGATGTCTAACATGTCATTTGATCAATACTTTTAGTTGACTTTTAGTTGTCATATTCAAACTATTCAAAATATAATCTTTCCCCTAAACTTTGATTCTGATTGACCGAGAAGTTGTTTGGTTTTGCATGACAGGATGTTTTAGCTGTTTAATGGGTTACAGGACATCTTCCTATCTTCCTAAAGCGGAAAATGGGAATTCGATAGCACTATGTAAATCAAGTGTGGAGTTAAAGGAGTCTAAAGCTAGCGTCGTTGAAACAGCTAATGCTAGTGATTGGTCCGCATTGTTAGAGTTAAAGGAGTTGAGATCACTTCCTGACAAGATGCACACACTCCTTTCGTCTCTTGAGAAATTAGATGTAATTATTTGTCCAGAAGTTGAGTGGTTTCTTGAAGGGGCTTCCCTTCCAATCTGAAATCAATTAACATCTATGCTTGCATGTATAATGGGATGGGTTTTGCAGAACTTCCCCTTTCTTAGATATTTGACAATCGGTGGCAATTATTGAGATGTGGAGTTCTTCCTAGAGGCATAGTTGCTGCCCACCAGTCTGACCTCTCTTTCCATCTCTGGCTTTCCAAATTTGAAATATTTGGACAAGAAGGGGCTTCAACACCTCAGTGTTCTTCAAGCATTGCTTATCTTTAAATTCCCATTCAAGTACATGCCAGAATAGGGTTGTTGGCCTCCCTATCTATTCTATGGATCTGGGAATGTCCTTTGTTGAAGAAACAGTGGCAATGTAAAAGAGGAAAAGAGGAAAAAGGATGGCCTAAGATTGCTCACATGGATTGAATAAGCTAAAAGTCTAGCAAGAGCCCCCAATTTTCGGTACAATATCAGCTTTTACAGTTAGGTACATACATTTTCAACATACTAATTTATCAATATATTTATGCTCTCTATTTTAGGTTTCCTTCATTCCTGTCTTTGATAAAATAGAAGATGAGTACTACACATACTCCCAAGTCTTCATTCCCAAGTACTCACTCCATAACGTGGCAGTGAAAATCATAATTGGATAAATAACAAATGAAAGTACATGTAGCATCTAATGTTAATTTTTACTGTCACTTCAAAGAGTGAGCATTTGAGAGTGAGCACATGGGAGTATGTGTAACATTTCTCCAAAACAGAATGCTCTGCCCACTGGTTAATTCTTCATTTACTTCACTTTGCCAAAACTGAGCAGTTAAGTACAAATTATTGAGGACTCAGTAGAGAATTATTATTGTCCACTTTTCTGCTCTTTTCCATGTCTCTTCCACTTTTACTGTATCTTTGGGTTTCTCATTCAGTACCTCAAGTCAATGAGTCTGGAAAGTAGTTGTTGGAAAAGCACAACATCAATCCCATTTTGTTTATACTACCATGTGGTTTTGATTTATTAACTATAAACTGAATCTAGTAAAGCGGAAACGCATTTCAAATTTTGTGTATTGTCTGATACGTATGCACCTTCTCATGTTTGGCTTGAGTTGCATTTCTGATGTTTGTTATTTTGGCCATTTGCAGAGTGATTTCTGGCCTCTTCCAGTTGTCCCCCGTGGTACTGTAGATATTGCACATACTCCTGCCATCTCTTGAGGTATTACTTGTAAGTCGATGTCCAAAAATTGTCTCTCTTCCTGAGGGGGGCTTGCCTTCCAGTATTAAATCAATTGAGATCGATCGTTGTGACAAACTTATTGCGAGTAGGATGGGATGGGATTTGCAGCAGCTTCCCATTCTTAAAGGTTTGTCAATTGGTGGAACAAGACATGAAGATGTGGAGTTCTTCCCAGAGGCGCGGTGGCTGCCCACCAGTTTGACCTATCTTTCCATTTCTGACTTCCCAAATTTGACATCTTTGGACAAGGAGGAGTTTCAACAACTCTGTGCTCTTGAAGTTCTAAATATCTGTGACTGTCCTAAGCTCAAGTACATGCCAGACAAGGGGTTACCTGCCTCTCTTTCTATTCTAAAAATCTCAGACTGTCCTTTGTTGACAAAACAATGGCAAGATAAAAAAGGAAAAGAATGGCGCAAGATTGCTCATGTCAAACAGAAATGGATTGATTACGATTTGATTGAATAATCCAAAGTCTAGCAAGGGTCCCCAGTTTCGATAGATTTCAGCATTTGTGGCTAGCTAGGTACTACACTTTTCAACCACCTAATCTACTAATTATAATTTAACCTCTTTATTTTAGGTTTTGTTAATTGCTATCTTTGTTAATACAGGATGCTCTTCACTATTCCGAACATAAGCAGTTGAGTTATGTCACAGTCCAGAATTATGAAGAACTCCATTGAGAATACCATGTTCTCATGATTTGGCTTTCTATAAATCTTGATTTTACCGTCAATTCTCAATTCCTTGTTTATAGGGTCACTTTTTATTGTTAATAACCAGTGTCATATGCTTGGGATCAAATAATGTAAACAAACAGAGCATGCAGACTTGTAGTTGCACTGTAAATTGTCCAACTTTTTTTAGATTTTAACTTTTTCTTAGAATAGAAAGACCGAGACAAGTAAGCCAATGATTGGCCTTATATACCGAGTTATTTATTCTGCATATTTTTTTGACTTACTAAGATGTCCTGTAGTTGATTTTTAGTGTGCACTTCTCGGTTTGCTCTGTTTGTTTGTCTTTTTTTTTTCTTTTGGTTGCTCATACATAATCAAACCCCTCAAAATTCAGTATTTCTGAATCTGATTTGAAGCATTAACCGAGTACTTCCTTTTTCCATCCCTTAAGAACTTCAAAGCCACAATCTTTCCCCTAAACTTTGAATTACCATTCAATACCTTTTCTCCTGAAAGCTACTACATGGGAAAAGGTAATCAATGATAGCTGAGGAGTTTCTTGTGGGTACTGTACATGTGATCCTTGATTTTTGGTAACAAAATGGTGGGCTTCCTGATATCTAGCTGGCATTGAACCCATTGGAAGCTAGTGTTGTTTCTGATACCTTCAATTATCAAAATGTTGAGATGAGAAACCGAAGCTAGACTTAGATGGTGACATTATCTGTTGACTAAGAGGTGTGGGTAAGTTTTCAATGGTGGTTCTTTTTTTTGATAAGTAATAACCAGTCTTATTAAAAGCGTAAGGTGCCCCAAGGTACACATGAAGTATACAAAAGGATCACCTAACTAGAAAAAGAAAAGCGAGCAAGGAAATCATCATAACTAATTGACAACGGGGACAAATGTGCCACAGTCCAAAGATACAAAGTGTGAAAGCAAGAGGATAAAATGTCCTCCAAAGACCTCTCCAAGTCTTCAAAGCACCTATTGTTCCTTTCCTGCCATAAACACCAAAAAAGACACGTAGGCACCATCTTCCACACCACAGCACTCCACCTCCCAAAAGACCACCAATAGGCTAACAGATCAAATACATGTCTAGGCATCACCCAGGCCATCCCAAAGTGACTAAAGATGGCATACCACAGAGCAGAAGCAACCTCACAATGAAGAAGGAGATGATCTACCGTCTCCTCACTGCTCTTGCACATGCAACACCTATTTATCATAATGACATGACGCTTCCTGAGATTATCCAAGGTCAGTATTTCGCCTAGAGCTGCCGACCAAACAAAAAAAGCCGCTCTCAGAAGAGCCTTCGTCCGCCACACACTCTTCGAAGGGAATCTCCTACCCTCATTGCAAGTCAAAGAATAAAAGAGGCCTTAACCTTGAATAGACCTCGTTTGGAAGAAATCCACCACAATCTATCTTCACACCCTTGTCTCACTCTGACTGAATGCAACACCTGTAGAAAGGACGCAAAGACTTCCAACTCCCAATCATGTGCCTCTCTAGTGAAACTCACATTCCACTGATTTGAACCTCCCAACATCTCCATACTAGCCGCAACTGAAGCATTCTTCTCACGAGCAATTCCATATAAAACTGGAAAGGCTACCTTTAGAACCGAATCTCCACACCACAAGTCATGCCAAAAGCTAATCCTTGTTCCATCCCCCACCACATGTCTAGTAAAGCCTTTGAGAGTCTCCCACCATTTCCTGATATTCTTCCACAACCCTACCCCATAAGCTCCTCCAGGCTCAAGAGAGCACCACCCACCCCAAAAGCTCCCATATTTCGAATCTACCGCCACTCTCCACCAAGCATCTCTCTCAATCCCATAGCACCACAACCATTTCCCTAAAAGTGTGCTGTTGAACACCATTAAATTTCTGATTCCCAACCCCTCCCTCCTTGATTGGAGTGCAAACCATCGCCCAATTTACCAAGTGAAACTTGAACTTTTTGCCTATACCACCCCATAGAAATTGGCGTTGTAGCTTCTCGATGTGCTTAGCAACACTCACTGGGATAGGAAAGAGAGACAAATAATAAGTGGGCAAATTTGCCAGGGTGCTCTTGATAAGGGTGACCCTACCACCCTTCAATAAGTACATCCTTTTCCAGCTAGCCAACCTGTATTCTAGCTTCTCAATAACACCATCCCAAATATGCATGGCCTTATAAGAGGCTCCCAATGGAAGGCCGAGATACTTCACTGGCAAAGATGCAACCCCGCATCCTAAAATGCCGGCTAACATACCCACTTGCTCCACGTTCCCCACCTGAATTAAAACCGACTTAGCCAGGTTTACCTTCAGCTCGGAAGCAGCTTCGAACAACAAAAACACGCTTCACAAATACCGTAGTTGGTTGGGCATAGCATTGTAAAAGGTCAAAGTGTCATCGGCAAACAGAAGATGTGAGAAAGAAGCATTACGAACTGTGAATCCTTCTAGCAGCCCGCCGTGCACCGCCACTGAGATCATCTTGCTCAGAACCTCCATCACAAAGACAAACAACAATGGAGAAAGGGGGTCCCCTTATCTCAATCCCCTGGAGCTACTTAAAAAACCATTAGGGGAACCATTAACCAGAATCGAAAACGCGCCGAAAAAATGCAATGTTCTATCCAAGAGCACCATTTCCCCCTGAAACCACACCTCCTAAGCAAATATAACAGAAAATCCCAATTCACATGATCATAAGCTTTTTCTAGATCTATCTTACACATCACCCTTGGCTCTCCCGACCTGCTATATATCACTTTATGATGCTTAGCCATCAGCAGGTGCACTATTAAGCAATCAAAGGCAGTTTCTATGTGTTAGATGAGCATATTAGGGTTAATATATTATATGGGGTATTTTGGTCTGTGTACTCAATGTTACATATATATATATATATATATATATATATATATATATATATATATATATATATATGAAGTATGAGAGGAGAAGGCTATGTGAAACAACATAGCCTCTTCTTTCTTCTCTTTACATGCAAACCCTAAATCCCTCTAACATGGTATCAGAGCCATAACTATTGACAGCATTTGATTACTCTCCCACCCCGCTTCTTCCTCCCTTCTTTATTAATATATTTGTTTTTTACCCAAATCCTAGTTTTATTCTACTGAGCGTGGAATTGTGAGACGTGGACTTCATGCCCACGAATAGTGATTGGGGATAGATGTTCGCCGGCGTGGTTTGTGGTGTATTTCCGGTCTAGTCTGTGGTTGTTGGTGACGTATATGGCTGCCGGTAGGTTACAATGATGATCGGCAGAAACTGGGTTGTTGTTGAAGTGTGGTCGTCGACTAGGTCTGTGGTGGTTTGCCGGCGTATTCTGTGGTAGTCGCTTGGGTCTGTCGTCATGGTTTTTGGTATCACCGGTGAGGTCTGTCAGACGCCGGCGTGTTTCCATGTATTTCCGGCGAGTTTCCGGCGAGCCTCCTGTAAGTCTCCGACGCAAGTCCCTGTTTGGTTTAGCTTCTGGTTTTGGTCTTTTCAATGGGATTTCCGGCGTGGTCTGCCTGTCCCAGATGAGTTTTGACGGTCTCCGGCGAGTTTCTGGTTTTGGTTTTTTCATTCCTTTTAAGTGGTTATTACAGTTACTCTTATTTTTTTTGTATTTCTGTGGAGTTTGGCTTCTTTGTTGTTGAGATTATGGCCTCTAAACTTGAAACTTCCTTCGTTAATGCTCCTATGACTCTTGTGAAGCTCAATGGAAAGAATTATATTTATTGGGCAAGGTCTGTTGAAATTTTTCTCAAAGGCAAGGGTTTGTTTATTCACTTAACCTCGGGTATGCCTAATGAGTATCCTCCTAGCCTTTGGGAACAAGAAGATAATCAAATTATCTCTCTTATGTTGAATAGTATTGAGTCTCACATTGGATCTTCATGCATCTACTTGCCTAGTGCCAAGGACATTTGGGATCATCTTAGTCACATGTACTCTGGAACTGGGAATATCACTCAGATTTATGAAGTGTGTAAACAATATTTTGGACTTGAACAAGGTGATCAAACTGTGGATGAGTACTACAACCAAGTTGTGGCTATTTGTAAGGAGCGAAACTTGTACCAACCGCTCTCTAAGGACCTGAAGAAAATGGAACAGCAACGTCAAGATGTGGATGTGGTTCGGTTTCTTCTTGGCTTGAAGCCTGAGTTTGAGTCGGTTCGTGCGCAGATTTTGGGGGTTCTACACTTCCCTCACTTCCTGAAGTCTTTTCTCGGATTCAGCATGCTAATCTTACTGATCATAGCTCTTAGATAAGTTCTGAGCGTACTGGTGAGGGCGCTGCTTTCATTGCTGCCCATGGAAGTTATGGTAGTTCTCGTGGGGGACGTGGTGGTCGTGGTTTTTGTGGTGGACGTGATTCTCGAGGTGGAGATCGCATCGGAGGTCGTGGGCCTTGCAAATGCACTCATTGTGGTCGTACTAACCATTCTGTGGATTTTTGCTGGGATTTACATGGCACACCATCTGGGTTGGCCAATCAGGTTGCTTCTCACGATGATTCCTTAGCTCTATTTGGACCACCTGTTAGCTCGAGCTCACACTTCGAGAATGATTTGATCTCCATTCCGAAAGATGAGTATGCTCAGTTCTTAATCCATAAGCGGGCTTCTACCTCTTCCACTGTTACTCTTGCTCAGTCAGGTACTGCATCTCACTGTCTTTTATCCTCCACTCGCGACTCTTGGATTATTGATTCTGGCGCCAATGAGCATATGACTGGTTCGTCTACTTCTCTCTCTGATTATGATCCTGTTGATACACCCCACAGTGTCACCCTAGCTAATGGTTTCCTCTCCACCATAGCCGGCTCTGGCCATACCCATTTGAGTCCAGATATTGAGTTGTTTTCTGTTCTACACGTTCTTGGTTTTCCTTTTAATTTGTTATCCATTAGTAAAATTACCAAAGCTCTTAATTGTTCTGTCAGTTTTTACCCTTCTTTGTGCATTTTTCAGGATCTCAAGACGAGGAGGATGATTGGTATGGGGCATGAAGTTGGTGGCTTATATTATCTGGATCTTGCACCTTCATTTTCCTCATGTGCTTTACAGTCGTCAACCTCAGCTCTTCAGTGGCATTGTCGTCTTGGTCATCCTTCCCTTCCTACGTTGAAGCATCAAGTCCCGAGTCTTCGAAATGAGTTGTCTGTGTCTTGCGAAGCTTGTCAGCTTAGTAAGCACCATCGTGTTTCTTTGCCGTCAAGAGTTGTTAGTCGTGTTTCCCATCCTTTTGAGTTAGTTCATTATGATGTATGGGGTCCTATGAATATTTCATCCAATAAATTTCATTATTTTGTGACCTTTGTGGATGATTTTTCCCGTATGACTTGGCTATTTTTAATGAAAAATCGTTCAGAGTTATTTTCTGTTTTCCAAATTTTTCGTAATATGATTAAGACTCAATTTACTAAGAAAATTCATATTTTGCATTCTGATAATGCCAAAGAATACACATCTTGTTCTTTTGCCTCTTATTTGTCTGATAAAGGCATTATCCATCAAACATCATGTGCTCACACTCCACAACAAAATGGAGTGGCTGAACGCAAGAATCATCATTTATTGGATGTTGCACGCTGTCTTTTATTTCATATGCATGTCCCCAAACATTTTTGGAGTGACGCTGTTCTTATTGCTTGTTACCTCATTAATCGAATGCCCTCCTTAGTCTTAGATGGTGCTTCTCCTCATTCTCTCTTATACTGTTCTTCACCCCCATTTGCCTTACCACTTAGGGTTTTTGGGTGTGTTTGTTATGTTCATAATTTAGGTCCTGGTTATGATAAACTTGATCCTCGTTCTACCAAATGTGTCTTTCTTGGTTATTCCACAACTCAGAAAGGATATCGTTGTTATAGTCCCATTCTTCGTTGCTACTTTACTAGCTTCGATGTCACATTTGTTGAGTCTCTTTCCTATTTTCCTGCTGATGCGTCTTTCGGAGCGTCTACCCTTAAGCCTGATGTTGCGTCTGTTCCGCTGCCTGTTCCATATCTCTCTAAGTCTGTCATGTTGCCTCCACCTTCACCTGCTCTTCTCCAGGTTTATACAAGTCGGTCACGCCCATCAGTTCCTGCACCTCCACCATCATCCTCCCCTCTTCGGATCCGCTGGCACCTGCATCTGATTCCTTGCTCATTGCCCTACGGAAAGGTACACTTTCTTGCACTACTAAACATCCTATCAATCAGTTTGTATCCACTAGTTCTTTGTCTCCTTCCCATTCTTGCTTTATTTCCCATCTTTCTACTGTTTCCACCCCAAAGACAGTGCAGGATGCCTTATCTGACTCTGGTTGGAGGCAAGCTATGGAATTGGAAATGAAGGCCTTACATCAAAATGGTACGTGGGAACTTGTTCCATTACCCCCTGCTAAGAAGACTGTTGGTTGCAAATGGGTATACACGATTAAGTTTAATCCTAATGGTTCTGTTGAACGGTGGAAAGCTCGTTTGGTTGCTAAGGGTTATACACAGACATATGGTATTGATTATGATGAGACGTTTTCTCCAGTTGCCAAAATCTCTTCTGTTCGTATTCTTATTTCTTTGGCTACCAATCTTAATTGGCCCTTATTTCAGTTGGATGTCAAAAATGCCTTTTTACATGGGGATTTACATGAGGAAGTTTATATGGAACAACCACCAGGGTTTGTTGCTCAGGGGGAGTATCGGAGTTGTGTTTGTAAGTTAAAAAAGGCTTTGTATGGTCTCAAGCAATCTCTACGGGCATGGTTTGGGAAGTTCTCTGAGGCCGTTATGGAGTTTGGTCTTCAGCGTTGTCAGACAGATCATTCAGTATTTCACTTGCATACAAATGCAGGCTACATTCTTCTTGTAGTATATGTAGATGACATTGAGATTACAGGTGATGATTCAGGAGGTATTGCACATTCTTGGATGGTAATTTGGTGACTTGGAAAAGTAAGAAACAGACGGTGGTGGCATGGTCGAGTGCTGAGGCAGAATACAGGACAATGTCTAATACTGCTAGTGAATTGACGTGGTTACAACATTTCCTACTGGAGATTGGATTCACCGCTCCTACTCCTATACCGTTATTTTGTGACAATCAAGCTGCTATACATATTGCGTCTAACTCTGTTTTTCATGAAAGAACTAAGCATATTAAGGTCGATTGTCACTTTGTTCGAGATAAGATACTCAGTAGAGATATATCTACACCATTTGTGAAGTCTGAAGATCAACTAGCTGATATGTTTATAAAATTCTTGTGTCGAAAGAAGTTAAGAGTTTATTTGTTCCAAGCTGGGCTTATATGATATATATGCTCCAGCTTGAGGGGGAGTGTTAGATGAGCATATTAAGGTTAATATATTATATGGGGTATTTTGGTCTTTGTACTCAATGTTACATTATATATATATATATATATATATATATATATATATATATATATATATATATATATATATATATGAAGTATGAGAGGAGAAGGCTACGTGAAACAACACAGCCTCTTCTTTCTTCTCTTTACATGCAAACTCTAAATCCCTCTAACACTATGAATTAAGAGATAGCTTAACATAATTCTGTATTTTTTTTTTTATTTGAGAAAAGATTTACTGCAGGCAACTCCATAGAGGCATAAAGGTTAGCAAAGGAGAACAATAATCTCTCCCCCATCCACTTCGAAGAAAAAAAATTGCACTAGAATAATGTGTGTCCAGTTTTCAGCTCTTCTCATGTCTTCCACATTTTTTGTGTCTTTGGGTTTCTCATTCAATTCCTAAAGTCATTGACTCTGGAAAGTAGTTGTTGGAAAGACGAATCCCATTTGGTTTGTACTACTATGTATTAACTAAGAGTTGAATCTAATAAAGCCAGAGACACATTTCACATTTTGTGCATAATCTCATACTAATATACTAAACAATTGGGTTGGCTCGTTAACTTCCAACTGTTTGATATTTGGGAGACTAGAAAGTATTCAAAAGTCGAAACTTGTCGGGACATTCTTAATTTATTGCCATATGAACGGTTTATCTATTTATCTCTTTGTCCTGTCATCTATACATACATGAACACTTATTTTCTTTATGTGTATATTGTGTTTTGAATCGCAAATATATGTATTGTAACTTTTTTTTTTTTTTTGCTTTATCTTTTTAACAGGTGAAACTTTAGGATTATAGTATAGATCTAATAATAACAATAATAAATAAAAGACCACCAGTTCTATGCTCTTTGGTTTATTGTAACTGTTCTTGTTAATGGGCAATATTTCTTATTCTTCTAATTGATCATTGTTTAGTGGACACAAGTTGGGTTAATTTTGTTATTCAACTTGCTTTAGTTTGCTTGAGTGCATTTATGATGTTTATTATTTAGGCCAATTGCTGAGTGTGTTCCTCTAAATATCGCCAGAATGTCTTCCAAAAAGAAAAATGTGTAGAGCATAATGTTAATGTTGTGGCAGCTGGAAGGGATGCTGGACTTGATCCAGAAGAACAGATAACCAGGCGATGCATTCTTACTGTCAAAACTCCAGATTTTGACTTTAGTGGATGTGCATTATGTTAGTTCTATAATCATTATTCTTCCCATCAATAGTTTCTTTTACATAAATGCTTCATTATTTACTTCTGGCCTTTAACATTTTTGTATATGAAAAAGAAAAAAAATATTTACTATGCATAATGCATCTAAAGACCAAATGGTAGCTATGCCCTGTGATTGTATGCCGTCTCAGCAGTCTGTAATTGAAACTTTAAGGGCCTTCCAGTGATTACTGCTTGTCATATGTTTTGTGATTGACTAGTATCTTGTGATATAACTGGGGGCCATATTTGCTTGTTGCTGTGTATCAAGAACTTTATTCTTTTTAATTTTTTATATATGGTGTCCTTGTTATTTATTTTTTTGTCTTATTAACTTTAAATTTACATCATCAACTTGACAGATTTTAATTGTCGTTGATCCTGTTGCTTGCATAGGCCAATCTACAGAAATTTGGTCCCGGTGCAATTATTTGTTGTTACCATTACCGGGTAGTTTATATTCAGTTGACATCTGGACTTTTCCAGTCCTATGTTTGAAATGCTTTGCATTTCCAGTTTGTTTGTTTCGATACCTAATTACGTGTATTGTTGCATTTTGCAGTTCTATTGCCAGTGGAATTAATCTTCTATTTATTTGAACTACAAATGTTAACAAAAGTGGTTTTGTTGCACTGATTGCAACAGAATTCATTCTGCTTTGTAAAATTTTGTAGTTTGTGGAAATCAAAAGTTTCCAGACTCACTGCTGAATGTTGTAAGGATGCTAACATTGATATAAGATGGTGAGTTCTTAATAGGAATTGGTCTCTTCATCATATGAAATTAGATACTTGCTTTCAGAGTATGTTACCATTTTTCATGTTTGTCATTGTTAATTGCAATGTTACTATACAAGTGATTTTCCATTACATGTAAAAAAAAAAAAAAAAAAAAACTTATTTCCAATCATATGAAGTTAGTTTTGACAATGAGATAACTCGTTACATCATTAATTGTGCAGGGTACAACATATGCGTATTCTCACATAGTAAAATTAAAAAAAAAAGAAAAAGAAAAAAGATGATGCAGCCAATCAATTGTGTCAGCTGAAATGTTCCATAATATTTGGGAAGGAAGTGGTAGAGCTCCCTCTAGTAGCAACCAATACTAATTATCAAGGACAGGTAATTTTCATCTATTGATGGGATTTATTTTTCTTTCCCTTTTTTGGATTAATTGATGAATGCTGTTGGTGAAGGATTACCTTCAGTCCTTGTTTACTTGCATTCAGAACCATGTGATACCAGCTGCTGATGAAGCTGAATCATTATGGACAAATATTTGATTTTATTAGACCAAAATGAGGTACTTGTTTTTTCCACTTTCTGTTTGTTGTTTGGGAGTGCAAAGAAGTTGAGATTAGTATGTACCTTCTTTTTTTTTTTTTTTTTTTTTTTTTCTGTTGCATTACCATATGGTGGTCTTCCGAGGAATAACAGTGCTTGAAGTCAGTCCCCCACATATTGAATTATTGGTGCTCAGGTGTTGGGAGTACCACAAAAATTTTGTAAAAATGGAGAAGTGATGCAGCCCAACTTGCAAATAGGGCCTGATGGAGGATCTTGATTCTTGAGTAAAGCGGGAAGGCTTCTGTGTTAAGGATAAACATGAGGTGCATGCTAATACCCAAAAGGACCCTCAGCTCCAGCGTGAAAAATCAGCAAAAGCATTCACTATAGATTTCCAGATCAGCTCACAACAGTAAACACAGAACAGCAGCCTCTTCTTCTTGAATCATGCTGCAAACTCAAGCTCCTTGATTCACGGCCTGAATTACTTCTGACAAGCCTCTCATCTCAGCACACTATCAGCTGGTCTGCGCCTCATCACAGCCCACCCTCGGTCCTCTCAATTTCTTCTTTTGTGTTGCCGTGTATTACCTACATGTCAAACTTTCCTTTGTATTTTCTTTGTCTATGTACTGCTTGTAATCCTCTAAACCTCCATGCTTATACATAGACGTAACTACTATGTTATTTGGTAAGTTAACCAAAACAGAGATTATCCAAATTCTTTCATTTTGGGGTGGGAGTTTGCGATTCCGCAGGAGACAAATCATGTGTAACCTCTGCTCGAACTTGGCTTGAGCAAGAATGTGACTAATTATAGGACAGAAACTTTGTACGACCCTTCCACGACATTGGCTTGAGTGAAGTTGCGACATTTTTTAATAAAGACTTTCTGTAATTTTACTTTCAGCGCTGAACCCTAATTTTTTTAAAGCACAATAAGACTAGCTTGACCGCCTAGTTGTTATTGTTGTTCAGCTTTATGAATAAGAATATTGTAAAGAGAATTTCTCTTCTGTTTCCTATATTTCTATTCAAGGCTTTATGAAAGAGTTGTTTGATTTAGTGTTTGCAGATTCTAGCGACCGAGTACCTTGGACTTGATTGTTCATTTTTATTGATACCAATTAATTAATTTAATTATAGCACATCCTTACATATTAATCATAATGAGTCTTAACTCCTTTATGCAAATATTGCCATCCTTAATGGTCCCCTTCGTACGAAGTGGAGGAGTCATCCATGAGTAATGCTAAAATGAAGACTTACGTCTTTTTTTGCGTCATTCCAAAATTGATGTGCATTTTAAAATTAGCATTGAATTTGTGATAAATTATTATTAAATTTTGATTAAGTAATAATTTTAAGAGCCACATCAACTTTGGAAGAACACAAAGAAGATATGGGCCTTCCTTTTAGCATTACTCATCATCCATTGTTGAGAACATCTGCGAGATCCTCCATCTTTTTCAAATTTTGACATCAGTCTTTTAAAATCCTTCATAACATACGCAATGCAGCTCATAATTTGGCCCATTGGGCATCTGCAAATATGTGTTTTGGTTCAGTATATCAGACGCTTAAATGTTTTTTGAAAATTGCAAAATTAGTTTTGATGTTTGATTATTTGACAAAAAAATCACTCCTTGTGGTGTGTATGTAACAATTAACTCTCTTCCAAAAATAAAAATAAATAAAAAAATAAAAAGTGATGGGGGTGCTCCGCCACCCCTGTAGCCAATATATGGTGGTGTGTTAAGTATTGATTAAATGATTAAATGATGAAATTTACATATTCCTATCAACTTAAGCTTTTTGGATAAGTAGTAACTTAACTTGGCCAAACCACCCCCAACTCCCTCTTTTCTCTCTCCTTTTTTATTTATTATTTTTTATTATTTTTATTTTTATTGATTCACCACCATTTTTTTTTCCCATCAAATTGGTGAGGCTAAAAAGGAGAATTTTTAAGTGTTTTCACCATGTTGGAACAAGTGTCTCATATTCTTTTAGGCATATAGAGTAATACTAAGACTATTGGTCAATTGTGTGCATTAAGTTTATGTAGGCCTGGAGACAAATAAGTTGTGGGGGGGGGGGGGGGGGGGGGGGGGGGGGGGCGTATTTTGGGGTTTTCCAAAATACTTACAATTAAGGTTATGTTGTAACCCTAAATCATTGAATAGTGAAATATAGTCGCACTCTCCTGTGGACGTAGACACATTGCCTAACCACGTAAATTTGTCTTTCGACTCTCTCTTGATCTCTGTCTTTTCGATTCCATATTATTCATCATTGTTATGCATGGTAACAACGATTGGTATTAGAGACAGGTTCTGCGATGGATGGAATTGGCACATCTTCTACGAAATTCGAGGTGATGAAGTTTGACGGAACCAATAATTTCGGGTTATGGCAGAGATGTGTCAAGGATTTGTTGGTGCAACAAGGGATGGTGAAGGCGTTATATAAGACAAAACCATAAGGTATGCCGGACATAGATTGGAAGGAATTTGAGGCTAAAGCGGTGGCTACTATTCGGCTTTGTCTAGGGATGACATTATGTATCATGTCATGGACAAAGAATCCCCGGTGGTAATTTGGTTCAAACTAGATAGTTGGTATATGTCAAAGTCGTTGATGAACAAGCTCTATCTAAAGTAGAGGTTGTACGGCTTGAAGATTGCAGAGGACTCGGATTTGAGCCAACACATCAACGTGTTCAATCAGGTAATCGGCGATTTGAAAAGGGTTAATGTGAAATTCGAAGACGAAGACAAGGCATTGGTACTATTGAATTCACTCCCAATTTCTCCTATGTATGAGAATTTGGTTACAACTCTAACGTGGCAGAATGAGTCCTTGGAGTTAGAGGAAGTTACAAGAGCCCTGTTGGCTTTTCATTAGAGGAAGAAAATTAGTGGTGAAAGTTCTCAAGGAGAAGGGCTACTTGTAAAGGATAACCAGAAGCATGCAAGAAGAGCGAGACTGTCGAGACCGGAAGAAGAACAAGGACAATGAGAATGAAGGTTCCTCAAGGTTTGTGAACGTAGTGGAGGACAATTCACACGATGCTGAACGTGATATGCTTTTTGTTGCATCAAATTTAGAGCATTGTGTGAATTCTGGACTCAACATGTTCGTTTCACATGACGTCCAATAGAGATTAGTTTGACACTTACAAGTCAGTTAATTCTAGTATAGTTACTATGGGTAATGGTGCACATTGTAAATTACTGGCATAGGTCATATCAGGATTAATATGTTTGATGTTGTGGTTAGAACGTTATGTGATGTTAGACATGTACTAGACGTGGAAAAGAATTTGATTTCATTGGGTACCTTAGACTCAAACGGTTATGGTTATAAGTCTAAAGGTGGAGTAATGAAGGTGACTAAGGGTGCGATGGTAGTGATGAGGGGGCAGAAAATTTCAAAGAATATCTATAAACTATTGGGAAGTACAGTTGTAGGTTGAATCGCCTCTGTGGAGTCTGAGTTAGATTGTACTGTTTTGTGGCATATGCAGTTGGGTCATATGAGCGAGCGGGGCATGTTGGAGCATCATAAGAGAAATCTGTTGAAGGGTGTCAAAACATGCAAATTTGATTTCTGTAAGTTCTGTGTTATGAGGAAGTAGAATCGGGTACAATTCAAGACATCCACACACAAGTCAAAGGGTATTCTGGATTATGTTCATTCTGATGTTTGGGGACTAGTGAGAACAGCGTCAATGGAGGACATATGTATTTTGTGATTTTTATTGATGATTTATCCAAAAAGGTTTGGGTATACTTCATGCGGCACAAATCATAGACATTTGCCAAGTTCAAGTTGTGGAAAGCTGAAGTGGAGAACCAGATTGGGAAAAAGGTTAAGTGCCTCAGGACAGATAATGGCACTGAGTACATAAATGGCAAGTTCAGAGATTTCTATGAGTAGCATGGTATAAAGAGACATTTCACAGTACAGAAGACACCACAACAAATTGGTGTGGCGAAAATGATGAACATGTCTATTGCAGAGAGGCACGATGTCTCAGGTTGAATGCTGGACTTGCAAAGATTTTCTAAGTAGATGTAGTGAGTATGGCAGGCTACTTGATCAACAGGTTACCGAGGGTAGCTGATTGTGGTATTTTTGTAACAAAAAATATCAATTATAAAAATAACCACTCGCAATAGGATGAATCTTTGTAGGATACGGCTATAGAGAGGGTGTCGAACCTCAAGGATTGCAGGGGTTTTGTTATCAAATTCGAAAGATCAAAATTAATTTAATTAAAAAGAGATTTGATTTGATTTTCTTTAAAACTAAAGTGCATGAAAATAAAAGAGATTTAAAATAAGTGAGAGAGTGTAGGGTATTGACTTCACCTCTATCCGCACAACAATGGTTAATCATAATTAATCTCAAAAATTCATTCTATGCATGTTATAAATAAACAAGAAACTACCTTATTAAAGAATAAGCATAATCTATCTTTGGTTGACACGGATCGTCCACTTAACCACTAAGATGCGGTATGACCCGTCTTCCCTAGGTATAAATTATCAAATTATTTAACAGGATACATACAATTAATAAATAAGTGTAACCCATCTTCGGTTGGCACAGACTATCTACCTAAATTACACTAAACTAAGGTGTAGTACAATCCGTCTTCCCTAGGCATAGCCTATCAAATCATATGTCAATTAAACCCATTGTATAACCATCATCCTCATAATCACAGAAAACAAGAATGATTTGATTTCAATAAAAGTAAAATACTTTCTAAGACAAGAGCAGAATTTCATAAATATTGATTTTGGAATTTAAGAACAATTGTATTTAATATGAAGAACAGAAATCAATTGTAGCAATCCTCATAGTTATACAATCAACATGCATAAATTGAAAATCTAGAAATTAAATACAATCATACCATTATGTTTGGATAGGGTTACATCAAAACCCCACAAAGGGATTTAGCCGCTCATGATCTTCTAAGCTCCAAAGACAATTTTCTGATTTCTAGCTCTAGGAAGCGATGTGTCCTTTTTCTCAATGCTTAGAGGCCTATTTATAGGACTTAGGAGAGTCTTAAAAGCCCTAGTAATCCTAGAAATTTCGGAGATTTAAGTCCAAGTCCAATTAGGATAAAGAAAACCTAAGTCCAAATCGGAATAGGATTCGCCCAGAATTGCATTCCTATCTTCCAGGGCGGTTTTGGCATTACAGCGCTCCGAATTAGGAAACTACTATTTCATAATGATTTGTAGAAATTTGAGTTAGCTTTCTAATTCCACTTAAATCATCTCAATCTGATATTTGAGCTGAAAGTTATAACCAAAATACCGAGACATATGCAGAATCCAAATTTGAATCCAATCCGATTTTGACTCCAATTTGAGAAATTCCGAATTAATCATTTTTTTTATTTGATTAAACTTAACCACAACATATAGGTCCTCTGTTATGATTGGCTAAGCTTAATCATATCTTCTAGGTCTTCTCAAAGTGTGCTTTTAAGCCCAAAATCAATGGAATTAATTGCATCTTTATTTATAACTTGAAAACAATAAAAGCAAAACAAAATCAAACAAATAACAACGCTAAGGAATTAACATATACAAATTAAGGGGCTTAAATGTGCAACATTCGACGCTTATCAGTAGCACTAGATGGGAAAGTTATAGAGGAAGTGTGGACATGTAATGAGGTAGATTACTCTTGTTTAAGAGTATTTGGTTGTCCAGCCTATGTGCACATACTTAGTGAAGAATGATTGAAGCTTGGTCCAAAGTCTAGAAAATGTGTCTTTCTTGGATATGGGAAAGGGGTTAGGGGCTTCAAGTTTTGGGATCCGAAGGCAAACAAGGCGATGATCAGTAGAGACATGGTATTTGATGAAAATTCCATGTTGAAGATTACTTAGAGTGAAGAGCAGCAAGTGCCAGAAAGCAGTATGCGGTAATAAGCAGGTGGTGCATGTGGAGTTAGAGACCCCTATGCATGAGACCACTTCTCAGGGTGCAAAGACCTCTACTTCAGGAGTTGAGGAGCATCACACTATAGCCACAGACAGAACTAGACGCATTATCAGGTCACCAGCCAAGTACAGTTATGAAGACATGGTTTTCTTATGCTCTTTTCATTAGCAATGGAGATCCTACTACTTTTCAAGAGGCTGTCAATAGCCAAGAAAAGAGAAGATGGGTGGGATTTGGTGGAGCTTCCAGAGAGGAAGAGGGTGATAGGGTGCAAATTGGTGTTCAAGAAAAATGAAGCAATATCAAAAAGGGCCGCCGGGGGGGGGGGGGGGGGGGGAAGTTGAAGGCTAGCCTAGTAGGAAAGGGTTATTCACAGCAAAAAGGGATTGATTATGAGGAAATTGTTTCCTGAGTGGTCAGACATACTTTCATCATAGTGGTATTGGCGTTGGTAGCTCATTATGACATGGCATTGGAACAGATGGATGTGAAAACAACTTTTCTCCATGATGATTTGGAGGAGCAGATTTACATGGAGCAGCCAGAAAGGTTTAGTCAACCTGGACAGAAGAACATGGTCTGTAAATTGAAGAAGTCACTTTATGGGTTGAAGGAGTCTCCAAGGCAGTGGTATAAGCGGTTTGACTCCTACATGATCAGAATTGACTACAAGAGATGTGAATATGACTATTGTATGTATGTGAGGAGCCTTGATGATAATTCATTTGTTTTATTTTATTATTGTATGTGGATGATATGCTTATTGCAGCTATGAGTATAGTGGAGGTCAACAACAAGCAGGTTTTGTTGAGTAGTGAATTTGACCTGAGGGATTTGGACGCAACCAAGAAGTTTCTTGGGAAGGAGATTCACTGGGACAGGGATGCCAAGAGATCGGGCTATCTCAAGCCGGCTATGTGAAGAAGGTGTTGGAGAGGTTTAGCGTGGAGAATGAAAAACAGTTGAGTGCACCTTTGGCGAATCACTTCCATTTATCTACCTCATAGTTCCCAAAGTGTTGGGAACATGTATGCAAATCGAGTATTTACGAAGAGGAAAGGAATTGTATTCCTATGCCCAAGAATTCTTTATAAAGAACATACGAAAAATGAATGGCTATTTAACAATAGCAAGATCAAGAATGACTTATATAGAAGATCAACGGCCAATTCTATGGCTTTTAACAAAAGAACTTTTCTTTTGTTCTTCAAGAACCTTTAAGAACAAGAAAGATCGTAGCCTCTAGATCTTCTCACCAATGACTGATTATAACTAAGAGAGTGTGGGCTCTTGCTTGGCTCCTCAAAACTTAAATTTTTGTTCTTCGTGAGTTAACACAAAGAACTAATATAGTTTTCAGAGAATTTATGAAAACTATGGTCAGGAACACTTGATGGAGTATTTTGAGAGCCATAGGCTCCTCTCTACTTATAGTCACAGTTGGGGAGAGAAATTTCAAATCTAAGCAATATGGGACATGATTCAAAGCAGGAGTTCCAGTCCAACTAGAATAGTATGGACGGTTAGGGTTCAAAACCCTAGCTTACTCCATAGGGAGTTGGGCCTGGGATTGTAATCCCAGGCCTTTCTCACTGCACCCATTGCACATGCCCATAAATTAATTTCTAGCCTTATGCTTTCATGCTTCATTTAAAGTCCATAGGTTTTATCCCGAACCCAACTTTAAATCATTTGTCTAGCCCTTGTTTTAATTAAATAAAACATATAGCCTAAACATAAATAAGAAAGCCTATTATATTGTTAACTTATATATATATATGTTAACAGCTTAGTGAGAGACCTAAAGGAAAAAATAATCATTGCCTTAAATATTTCTGTAATCATGTCTCCCAACATTCGTTACACAATAATATTTTAATCACAATTAATTTCACTAAATAATTGTGACTGCACTCTAATAATTATTTTGTCTTAAAACAATTAATTCCTTTAACTTAATAATAATTTGTGATTCTTCCATGAAATTTTTCGTAGCAGAATTAAGGCTAAGGGTACTGCCACTTAATTCTCTACCTCTTTTCTTTAAGTCACTGATTTTATGATATTCTCATAATGTGATAAATTACATATATATTTTTGGTATGCCAACCAAAAAGCTCTGGCCAGAGCCTTGAGAACAATATCTATAAAATCTATTTCAAGGGAAAATTTCTTATCTCTTTGTCTACCTGACAAAAATTTGGATTTCTTTTTGAAGTTTGTGATCCCACAATATTCAAATGTGATTACCCAACGCATTGAGCTTATACTGACCGATGATAGGCCTTTTCCCTTTGATACATCAAAGTAATCAACGTCTTTACATTTGGGTCCACGTACTTCTCAGAATTTAGAACCAAAGTCCAAATAAGCCTTTTAAGGAGTTTGATGTGGTCTTTTTGAGTACAAAAATATCAATAATAAAATTAACCACTCGTAATAAGACGAATCCTCGTAGGATATAGCTATATTGAGGGTGTCGAATCTCAAGGACTACGTGGGTATTGTTATCAAGCTTTTCAAGATTAAATATAACTCAATTGAAAATATGATTGATTTTATTTTTGTTTGTAACTAAGTAAATGCATAAAAATAAAGATAGTAGTGATGAGAGAGAGAGAGAATAAGGGGTTGATTTCACCGCTAACCTCATAACAATGGTTAATTATAAATTAACAAGGAAAATTTATACTATGCATGACATATGGCTCGTCTCACTCGAATAATCAAGAAAATACTATAATTAAGAAATAAGTATAATCCATCTTCGGTTGGCACAGACTGTTCACCTAACTACAAAGATGTGGTACGATCTGTCTTCCCTAGGTATGGCATATCAAATCCTATTGATCATGTGTCAGTTAAAACCGTTGTATAACAATCATTCATATAATCACAGAAAATATGAAGGATTGAGTTCAATCAATATAAAAGACTTTCTAAGACAATAGAAGAATTTCATAATGATTGAATATAAACATTAAGATCAATTATCACAGTTATACAACTATCATGCATATAGAAAAACTCAAATTAAAATAAAATTAAACCATTGTTACTTGGAGAGAGCTACGTCAACACCCTATTTCGAATTTAGTTGCTCATGTTGGTGCTGGGATGGCATCCTGCCATGCTCATCTTCTCTTCAACTCTTCAAGCCTCCAAGAAGATCTTTGTGTAAATTATTTCTCTAAAACCAAGCACACCTCTCTTCAAGGCTTAGAGACATATTTATAGGGTGTACAAAAAACCCTAGAAGCCTTAGGAATCCTAAAAAAATCGTACTTCAGTCTCCTAGTCAAACTTGGAAGCAATCCTAGTACAAATCAGAATAGAATTCGTCCAGATTTGCATTATTATATTGAGGGATGATTTTGGCATAGCAAACGACCGAATTAGGAAAATCTTATTTCACAATGATTTGTATTATTTTGAGTTAGCTTTCCAATGTTGCTGATGTCTCCTCAATTCGATTTTGAATCCAATCCGAAAAGTTATGGTGAAAATAATGAGATGTGTGTAGAATTCAAATTTGAATCCAATCCAATTTTAACTTTAATTAGATAAATTCCGATTTAATCATTTCCTTGATTTTATTAAACTTAACCACATCATATAGGTCCTCTATTATGATTGGTTAAGTTTAACCACATCTTCTAGGTATTCTCAAAGTGTGCTTTAAGCCTAAAATCAATGGAATTTCTTGCATCTTTATTAAAAACCTGAAAACAATAAAACAATACAAAATCAAACAAATAAAAATGCTAAGGAATTAACATATGCGAGTAAAGGGGTTTGAATGTGCAACATTCAGCGCTTATCAGAATTCATTGTCTTTTCTCAATATACAATATTTTTCTTGAGAAGGCAACTCCTTGGTCCATTTAATACTTTAGGAACTCAGCATACTACACATCAATCCCGAAGTTGCCGCTTTTATTGATCAAGGTAGATCATTAGGATTCAATGTGTAATAGTTTTATCAAAGTAGAATGTCCATTTTCATTTACTTACTGCGAACTTTAAACCTTTAAGGATATAAGGATTTATGGACTAAGACCTTGTGTGATAACAACGTTACTCACACCCTTATCCATATTAAATGTTAGGGGAAACTTCAGAAAGCCCCCCTGAACTTCCAGTGATTTTGACAAACCCCCCCTGAATTTCCAAAACTCTCACTTAGGCTCCCTGAACTTTGATTTTCTCTCATTTTGGACCCTTTTAACTTTTTATACCCATTTTACCCTCGACTAAAACTACGCCGTTTTGGACTTAAACAAAACTACGTCGTTTTTACTCCAAAACTACACCGTTTTGAGCTTCAGAACTACATCACCACCCAACCCAAAACGACGTCGTTTTGGTCATTAATATTAAAAAAATAATAATAAATAAAATAAATTAAAAAAATAAAAAAAAATAATAAATAAAATAAATTTAAAAAAAAAAAAGAAAAAGAAATTTCAGCCACCCCTGGTTGGTCTGGGGGTGGCCGAAAAAAAAAAACACGGGGGGGGGGGGGGGGGGGGATCGTGGGGGTGGGCGGACCACCCCCAAGGGGCTGGGGGTGGTTTCGGCCACCCCATACAGCCGGTATGGGGTGGCCGAAACCACCCTAGCCCCTTGGGGGTGGTCCGGCCACCCCCAAAGCACCCCGATCCCCTTTTCTTTTTTTTCTTTTTTGGGCCACGGGGTTGGCCGAACCACCCCCTTGGCCATGGGGGTGGTCGAACCACCCCCAGATCGGCCAGGGGGTGGCTCTAGCCACCCCCGATTTCTTTTTTTTTTTTTAATTTATTTATTTTGCTTTTCTTTTTTAAAAAATAAAAAATAAAAAAAATTAATGCATAAAACGACGTCGTTTTGGGCTGGGTAGGTGTTGTAATTTTAGGACACAAAACGACATAGTTTTGGGGAAGGGTAAAATGGGTATAAAACATCCAAAACGACGTAGTTTAATGTTAAAAGGGTCCAAAGTGAGAGAAAACCAAAGTTCAGGGGGGGTTTTTCAAATTGGCTGGAAGTTCAGGGGGGTTTTCTGAAGTTTCCCCTAAATGGTTATCCTTGGACCTTTTCACATGCACGGTGAACAATTAGGTAAGATCATGTAAAACAAAGTATATGTCATAGCTCAACAATGATAGAATGAATAAACAATGCATTCATTTATAAACATGGAATGTCTTCATGGATTAAAAATTCACTAGTATTATGGGCGTAATCCCAACAAACTCTCACTTGCCCTTAATTCTAGTGAGGCATATATTTGATTTCCATTCCTTCCATGTGATATTCGAAAATCTTTTGTGGCAAGGTTTTAGTGAACGAGTCTGCCAAATTCTCTGCCAACGGAATCTTAGCTACAGTTGTATCTCCTCAAGATACTATCTCTCTTATGAGACACTTGCGCTCGATGTGTTTCCCTCTCCTATGATTCTTTGGTTCTTTAGATTGTGCAACTGCTCCGCTGTTGTCGCAAAACAACGTAATGGGAGATTGCTCTATCTTCATGCCACCAAGACCCGCTAGGAACTTCTAGAGCTAGACAGCCTCTTTTGCAGTTTCACATGCTGCAGCGTATTCAGCTTCCGTAGTGGAGTCAGCAATGCAAGATTGCTTAACACGTCTCCAACTAATGGCTCATCCTCGAAGGGTAAGGACATACCTTGAGGTAGACTTTCGGGAATTGATGTGTGCAAAATATTGCATATTTGAACCCCTTAATTTACATGGGTTAATCCTTTAGCTGTGTCGTAATCTAATGTTTTGTGTTTTTAGTGTTTGTAGGTTGTTGAAGGAAAACTGCGTTTTTAAAGGAAAAAATGCAAAGTTTGGAAGAAAGTTGAAAAAGAGCATGGAAGTAGGATCGAACGCACCATCCTGCGCTTGAGTGCACCCACGCCCACCAGCAAGTCATCAGCGCACGAGCGTTGCGCTGCAGAACAAGGAACACATGCACAAGTGCGATCGAGCACACTAGCCATGCACTCGAGCGCCTCGCGCGTTCTGAAAGCGGCCAGACTCCTTTTTCAAGCCAGATTGGGTTTTCAAACTTCTATTTGAACCAAGAGACATACCTCCGAATTACCTAGGATTACTAGGGCTTTTAGGACTCACTTAAGCCTATAAGTAGACCTCTAGGCTTCAAGAAAAATAGACAATTGGAGGCTTGTTATGCCAAATACCCCCCTAAATTAATAGGCGAATACTCGGTAAGTTTTACTCACAAGTGCACAAGATCAAAACGGTAGTATAGCAGGCAAATACGAGATCATTCCCACGAGGATTGGTAAATTATGCTTAGAATGTAATTTCCTATTTAATTAACGGGCTCGAATCAATTGTCATAGATTAAATTAAACTAAACAAATAAAATAAAAGAAATACTAAGACTAAAAAGGATTAGGGTTTTGAAATCCACCGCTAACCATACTCAAATAAGATTAACAATATGCCAATATTCCAATTATCTCTAGATATCCAATGTTTGTCAACCTAAGGGCATGGTATCTACTCCTTAAACTATTGATTTCCCTAAACAACGAACTAGGCATGGTATCTACTATAGTTCTTTTCTTCCCCAAAGGGCTTAGCATGGTATCTACTAAGTTGTTCCTTAAGGAAACATAGATTTGTGAAAATCGACAATCACACAAGGCCTAGGGCATGGTATCTACTCCCGGTTCCCTATGTTGATTAACCCAAAAACCCGTGATGAGATTCTTTTGTCACTTTATTAAGCCCAGGACTCGACCATCTAAATTGACTTAAATAACATATATCCAAGCACATGCATATGATCATTAGGCACACACATATGAAGAATTTAAGTAAATAGGAATCAATCAATTTAAACATCTAAAAGATAATTGAAGCAAAGGTGCCAATATTGCAATATTAAAGAGACATGATTAGGACTTCAATCTAGCCCTAATTAAAGGACTAACTACATAACAAAAATAAAATAGGAAAAGAAGAAAAACCCAAACTCCTTTTGATCTAGCCTTCAGTTCTTTTCTAGAGCTTGTGTCTGCTTCTCCACACTTTTTCTTAGAGGCTTAGAGGTCTACTTGTAGGCTTTGGAAAACCCTAGAATCCCTAGAAAACCAAGTAAAATCGTAGGTTTATTTCCTAGTACAAGTAGGATAAATTAAACCTAAACTGAAGTGGAAAATGACTCTTTCCGAATCTCAGCAGGGTGAGTGCGCTCGATCGCGGGTTGGTGTGCTTGATTGCTCTCCTACAATCAATCCCTGTGTTGGGTGCTCATGCGCATCCTGCGCTCGCACCAGGCTTGATATGTGATCGAGCGCTAGGGTGCTCGATCCTGGCTGTCTTGCGCTCGAGCCTAGATTGGTTGCGATCGATCCTATGGCTTTCAGCTTTTCCCAATTTGTCTTTTAAGTCTGAAACTTGCCAGAAACACTTGCTTTTCTTCAAAAACCTTAAAAACATAAGAAAACATAAAAACGAAGCAAAACATTAAATAATAATAAAACTAAGAGCCTAACATATGTAAATTTAGGGGCTAAAATATGACTATTTTTGCACTTATCATTGTTATCAAGGCTGAAGACAAATTTGGTTCCACAGCTTTTCTCTCTCTTTAGTTTAGTTTAGTTTTTTTTTTAGTTTTAGGTTTTATTTTCATGTGGAGCTAAATTCTCAACTAAGGTTGGGAATGAAGCCTCACCGATGAAGAACAACATTATTTTCATGTAAGTCTTTATTGTCCGATTTTATGGGTTTAATATTTTAATTGTTTACTTCTTTTCAATGTGTGGAATGATTCTTGGATATCTTTTGTGATTCAGGGATACATTTGATGATTTGAGATAATTTCACATAATTGATTGCTTGGTTTTATTTGCCTAAAAATATTGGATATCCCTTTTGATTTGTTCTACGGATACATATGGTGTTTTGATTGAAATTGGATTCCTTTTATGATTTGTGCAATGAATGGATACACGGGATGATTTTAATTAACTATTTGAAGCATAGTAAAACTGACATAGAATTTTATTTGTGAGAACTTCGGATTAATATTGATGAACATGGAGTATGTTGTTATGATTTGGTGAGTGTGGATTCCAAACCCTTAGTATTTTATCTTTTTGTTTATTTTATTTTATTTAGTTTATGTTTTCTTTTAATTTAAAAACCAAAAATTCAAACCTCTTTTGGAACTAGGTTAAGGTTAAATTAGTTTAGATACAATTTGTTCTTCAAATACACAATTCCCTGTGGGATCGACCTCGCACTTACAACTCTTTTACTGCAAACAATCCGTGCACTTGCGAGTTATTAAAATTTACACAACATGAATCACGATCTGACTAGAAGTCAGAATCTTTGTAGCCAATCACCATCAAATCCTCACAATGGTAGACATGCATATAATCCCTCGTTCTCCGAAGATACTTGAGTATATGCTTGACAGCTACCTAATGCATAGATCCAGGATTTGATTGATATCTGCTGACCATGCCTATTGCAAAACATACGTCAGGTCTAGTGCACAGCATAGCATACATGAGACTTCCTACGTCCGGGGCGTAAGGAATCCTTCTCATTTCCTCCTCTTCTTGCGGTGTCTTAGGACATTGCTTTTTTGTAAGAGGTGAAAGTTCAATAACAAACTCCAAACACACCTAGAGGGGGGTGAATAGGTGTATCAAAATAAACGCAGAATTAAAATCTATGAAGCAATAAACAATCAATAACCAAAATATGTAAAGCGGTAAAGTAAATGAACACATATATTTTGGTGATGAATAGGAACCTTTTAAAAGCCGTTCTAAAAGTAAAACCTCTCCAAGGCAGCCAAACCCATGATTATCACTGTAAGAAAATTACTCATAAGATTACAGACATGAGACACTTACAACCCTTTGCAAGTTCTTGGCTCTGTAAGAGACAACAAGCCAACAACTTGTTTTCCAACGCTCTTGAATCTTCTTCACAGTGATACTCCTTTACCGGATCCCTTCCGATAGGCTTCTTCTTCTCCAAAGTAGATTACACAAGAATAGATTCTAAACAAAACATAAACACTCTAAGAGAGTATGGCTTCAAAGCACATAAACATCAAATCTTTCTTAGCACATACAAGGAAAGAAACATTCTAAACACTTAGAATGTTTTCACTCTATTTGAGCTTGTTTCTCTTTGTTTTCCTTGATGAAAATTGAGCAGCATGAGTCCTCTAGTTATAGGCACAAGAGAGGGGACAAAGATCATTAAAACAATCAAGTTAGGCACAGTTCGTCAGGATGATCTCCCCACATGGACAGCGCAGACAAGTTTGGCCTCCTAACTTTCGTATTGACCGCCGAAATTTCTGTCGGGTTCACACTCACCTACCGCAGTTCGTTCGGATGACCGTCCAAATGGCCCGACAGGTTAGGCCACCTAACTCTGTGTTTTTTGAACATCGGCACAACTTTTTGACCAAGGGAATCTTCCTCTGTCTGGACGACCTTCACACGGCCTTCTCCGAAACTACTCAAGAAATTGGAAATTTCATACAGTCTTGATCAACAGCTCTGATGGATGATTGTTTGTGGTCCGATTGAGCTGCAACTTTGCAGTGTAATACCCCGATAAAACAAACGTCTTTACTAAAAGGTTTTCTACAAAGAGCGATTAAAAGATTTTATATAGAACAAGGTTTTATAACAACAAGACCTAAGCCCATACACATAACCAAGACTCCTAGATAATTTTGAGGCAAAAACCCAAGTTCACTTCTTTCTGACCGTACGTACGCCCAATAGTGCCGGACGTATGCCTTTGTCTCTAGTGCTGATGTACGACAGGGGACCATCGTACATACGCCTCTAACTTATAGTGAGGACGTATGATGGGGACCATCAGAAGTACGCTACTTTTCGGTTGACCACTGGTTAATGGCTGTACGTACGATGCACCCTTTGGACCGTTGAATAAATAGTACCGGATGTACGCCCTAATAGTATCAGACGTACGCTGCTTTTTAGAGTAGTTGGCAGCACCCTCAGCTTTTTTGGCCTATTAATACCAACCCCCCACCGTCCCTTGAACCTATCCTTTTACCCTCAGGCCCTCTGTAACCACCAAAGTGAGTGCTCTTTGAGAGTTTTGTGACTTAAGAGAGAAGAGGAAGAAAGCTTGTGTTCTTGCCATTTCCTAAGGTAACCTCTAGCCGTTTTTATACTCTTGATGTTGTTCTTGTTGCTTCTCTACTGTTATAAGGCACCATGTTAAAGTTCTTGTATTCTTTCTTACAAAATCAAGAAATGTTTCCAAAAGAGTTTTAAAAGTGTCTTTGATTCCTTGTATTGCATGATGTTGAGTTTTCTGATGATGCATGTGTTTATTTAATAGCCTTGGAGGCGATATGATGGCCTATAGGTTTTATAGAAACCATAAAACACTGTTTGGAGCTTTTGCCGGATTGCCTAACTCAATGACCGGACGTACGCTCTCGAGCCCGGACGTACGATCAGGAAGCCAGGCATCTGCCCTTAAGCCCCCTTTGGCCATGGGGGTGGCCGAAACCACCCCCAACCACCATTGGGGGTGGCTTCGGCCACCCCCAGGGCTCCATGGGGGTGGCCGAGCCACACCCAAATGGCCAAGAGCCACCCCCAATTTTTTTTCTTTCTTTTTCTTGTTTTTTTTTTTTTTTAAATACATTTTTTTAAAAAAATTAAGTAGGTGCCACGTGTCAACATTTGATTGGTCCACATGGTTTTCCGTTAAGTCAACTAACGGTCAACTGACAGAGGACTAACTTGGTCTATTATCAAATCCACAGGTAATTTCGAGTCTAGCAATCCTTTTGATGGATAAGGCTTAGTATCTTACTCGTAAGAGTCCTCTAGAACTGGGCATAACGACATGTCGTATTTCATTATAACAGGATTTAGCAATGTCGAAGGATTCAAGCGAGCGTACGAGGTAAGTAAACTCTTACGAACTTTTTTCTTCAAAAGGTGGGATATGTCAGTTGACTAACCACGAGTATGATATGAGCATGTATACATTTTGTAATTGCTTGGTAACTGTTTAATTAATCGGTTGATAAGATGCATTGTATAACATGGCACACCGGTACGTGCAGTATGACGGCCATTGGCTTACTATATAGACTTAATAATATGGTCAAATGTGTGTGTGTGTGTGTGTTATATGGGCCTTGGATCCAATGGTTGTTTCATGATCGGCGCAGCCTTAATGGGCGGTCACTACAGGACAGACATTATTTGTGGTGTGGGCCACCCGATGTCGGACTCGATCGTGCCGCTAATGGGATGTACGGTAGCATACAATATCCGGGGCACCGGTGTTGTATTACAAGTCCATCGGGATAGCGCCAACCCTGCTGAGAAAGGGTAATGTCTCAAGTAGACCATACATGAGAGTTATGACCTATAAAACATTAGTTTTTCTTGCATTAAAATACTTAGGTGATTGCCGTTGGGAGTATGCCACTCTTTTATTAACCAAATAATATTTTTATGGTGTATTAACAGAGACAACACCCATTTTAAATGTTTACTAAAACTGTACGTTTATTTCTGCTTAAATGGGCTCATGTTATACCTCATTGTGAGGTTTACTTACTAAGTCGATAGACTTACGTTGTTATTACCTTTCTAGGAAATCTGTTGCTAGAACCCAAGGGTGGCACAATTGCCACTACAGATTTTGCTTTAAAGGTTATTAGGTTTGTTTAGTATCACTATTAGTTGCTCCATATCTTAATTTCGAGAATATACTTGTCTATTTCATGACTTAATAGTTTTCTCAGATTTATATCACCTTCCTACGCATCAATTCTGATAATGCTTAGATGGGCGATTCCTCATTTAGCCACAGATTGGTTTAACTGGGGTAATTGCCAGTAATCGTGCCAGGTTTGTCAAGGCTAATTTTGGGGGCGTTACATGCAGGAACGTTCATGACACATGAATCCACATTATGAATGGTGGAGATTGAATTCTAAGCATTCAGAATTAGAGTTTGAGACCGTGGACAGTCGCACTCATTTTGGAACCGAATTAAGCCAACAAAAATACTAATAAGAGGTACTCCATGTCTAAAGGATAAAGCCTGTTCTTGGAGTCTGTCATGCTAAACTTTGCTAGTACCTTGTCAATGTATGTAGATTGGGATAAACCTCTCATCATATTTTTGGCGATCTCACATAAGCTTGATCCCTAGGATACAGCTTGCTTCTCCCAAGTCCTTCATATCAAACTAATTTGACAACCAGATTCTTACTGCTGATAACATTCCTACGTCATTCCCATTGAGTAGAATGTCATCCACATATAGCACCAAGAATGTCATTATTGTGTCACTACACTTTTTGTACAAACATGGTTCATCAATGTTTTGGTCAAAACCATATTGTTTGATTATTTCATCAAACTTGATGTTCCATGACCGTGATGCTTGCTTAAGTCCATAAATGGATCTTTGCAATTTACATACAATATCCCCTTGGCTCTCAGCTATAAAGCTGTCTGGTTGCATCATATAGATGTCCTCGTCAGGTTGCCCATTTAAAAAGGCTGTCTTGACGTCCATTTGCCAGATCTCATAATAATAATGGGTGGCAATGGCTAGAAGCACCCTGACAGACTTCAGCATGGCCACAGGCGAAAAAGTTTCCTCATAATCGATCCCTTCTTTCTAAGTGAAACTTTTTGCCACTAGTCTTGCTTTGAATGTTTCAGCATTCCCATCTACTCCTCTTTTTCTCTTGTAAACCCATTTACAACCTATTGGCTTAATGCCTTCACATGCTTTTACAAGAGTCTAGACTTTGTTGGAATACATTGATTCCAACTCACTTACCATACCTTCGACCCAATGGTTTGCATCCACGTCATCCACTGCTTCCGCATAGGACCTTGGGTCTGATTCAGTAGTATCAGATTCAGACTTAAAGTCCTCTCCTAAGTATCCATCAGGTGCCTAACAATTCTCCTACTGCAACGCTGTACAATTGTAATCGGTGCAATACTGGTCGTAACAGGTGCTACAACTATAGTAAAAAGTGTTACACTAGTAGTGACTGGTGGTGTATTTGACACAACCACCTCTTTTTCAATAAATTTTGAAAAAGTTACTTCTCTTGCTTCTTGTACTTCTTCTACAACCACTTTGCTACTTGGTTTATGACTATCGACATAGTCATCCTTAGGAATTTATTGTAACAAACACTTTGAAATCCTTAGGACTATAGCCCAAATACCCCTTTGTTCCTTTTGGATATCCCACAAAGAGGCATACTTCTATTTTGGATTGCAGTTTATCTATTTTCCCTTCAGTACATATACTGGGCAACCCCAAATCCGAATGTGACTCAAGCTAAGCTTGCGTCCCAACCATAATTCCATGGGTACCTTGGAAACTAATTTTGATGGAACCATATTAAGCAAGTATACATTTGTTTCTATGGCATATCCCCAAAAAGAAATGGGTAGAGCAGCAAAACTCATCATTTCTAAAAGAGTCTTGTTCCTTCTTTCTAACACACCATTCTATTGAGGTGCTCCTGGTGCTATTAGTTGGCATACAATCCCAGCTCTTGATAAGTGATCTATGAATTCCCTAAGGAAGTATTCACCACCTCGACCAGATCGAAGTGCTTTGATATGTTTACCCAATTGCTTTTCAGCTTCAGCCTGAAACTCTTTGAACTTTTTAAAAGCTTCAGACTTCCATTGCATTAGGTAAACATAACCATACCTTGAGTAATCATCAGTAAAAGTTATGAAGTACTCAAAACCCCATCTTTTAGGGGTACTCATAGGACCACATACATGAGTGTGAACTAATTTTAGCAAATCTTTAGCTCTATTCCCTTTTGCAGATTTGGGTCTCTTGGTCATTTTTTCTTCAATACATGATTCACACAATGGATAATGTGTTAACACCGATGAATCTAATATCTCATCTTGAACCAATCTTTGAAAAAGTTACTTCAATAAATTTTTGACACAACCACCTCTTTTTCAATAAATTTTGAAAAAGTACTTCTCTTGCTTCTTGTACTTCGTCTAGAACCACTTTGCTACTTGGTTTATGACTATCGACATAGTCATCCCTAGGAACTTATTGTAACAAACACTTTGAGATCCTTAGGACTATAGACCAAATACACCTTTGTTCCTTTTGGATATCCCACAAACAGGCATACTTCTGTTTTGGATTTCAGCTTATCTATTGTTCCCTTCAGTACATATACTGGGCAACCCCAAATCCGGATGTGACTCAAGTTAAGCTTGCGTCCCAACCATAATTCCATGAGTACCTTGGAAACTGATTTTGATGGAAAAATATTAAGCAAGTATACAACTATTTCTATGGCATATCCCCAAAAAGATATGGGTAGAGTAGCCAAACTCATCATTGATCTCATCATTTCTAAAAGAGTTATGTTCCTTCTTTCTGACACACCATTCTGTTGAGGTGTTCTTGGTGCTATTAGTTGGGATACAATCCCAGCTCTTGATAGGTGATCTATGAATTGCCCAAGGAAGTATTCGCCACCTCGATCAGATCGAAGTGGTTTGATATGTTTACCCAATTGCGTTTCGGTTTCAGCCTGAAACTCTTTGAACTTTTTAAAAGCTTCAGACTTCCAATGCATTAGGTAAGCATAACCATACCTTGAGTAATCATTAGTAAAAGTTATGAAGTACTCAAAACCTCATCTTTCAGGGGTACTCATATGACCACATACATGAGTGTGAACTAATTCTAGCAAATTTTTTGCTCTATCCCCTTTTGCAGATTAGGGTCTCTTGGTCATTTTTCCTTCATTACATGATTCGCAGAATGGATAATGTGTTAACACCGATAAATCTAATATCTCATCTTGAACCAATCTTTGAAGCCTGTTTGAATTAATATGCCCAAAACGTAGATGCCAAAGATATGCTTTATCACTTGAAGGAGACCTTCTCTTTAAAGAAAAGTGAGTTGATTCTTTTGAAGTATTGTTAATTTCATGTTTATTAGGAATTATAATATACAAACCATCATTGATAATACCATAACAAACAGTAAGTCTTTTTCTTTTTACTACCACTGTTTCCCTTAAAATAACGGAACACCCTTGTTTCCCAAAAAGGTAACAGAAATTAAATTTCTGTGAACATTGGGAACAAAAAGACTGTTTGTTAATATTAAAATATTCGGATAAAAACATAATCTAACAATTTCAATGGAGTGTACTAGAACTTTCGTTCCATCTCCTAGCATCAGGCACATCTCTCCTTTACTCAGTTGCTTGGTTACATGGAACCCCTACAATGAATTGCAGACATGATTAGTTCATCCTGAATCCATACACCAAGAATATGGTGGACTCACAATTAGACATGTTTCAACCAGAAAGGAAGATATATTACCTTGATCCATGGAAGCAAGATACTTGGGGCATTCTTTTTCTAGTATCCAAGTTTATCATAGTGGTGACACTTACCACTTTTCTTGCCTTTTGTCCATTTGCCATATTTCTTAAGCTTTTTGACAACAGATTTGCCAGCTAGCTTAACATGCTTCTTTGAACCTTTCGGTCCTTTATTAGAAGCAAAAGCAAAGTTAACTATGACTTTGGACTTTAGGATGTTTTCCGCTACGATCAACTCATTCATCAATTCTGCCAATGTGTATGCCTTTTTGTTTGTCAACACATTTAGCCTTAACTGATTGAACGAATTTGGCAAGGAATGTAGAATCATATCTACTACCTAAGATTCTGTGACGACCCGCTTAATAAAACATGACTATAATTTTTTTTTTTCTTTTAAAAACCAATAACCCACAACAAGCGGATTGTCACAGTGGCATGGCGATATCGTAGTATGCCACGAACCCATGCATTAACCTGATTGACAATATCATAAGTCTCACAGAGCTATATGCATTGTTCATGATTCATCAGAGTTCATATCCTTGCAGCGGAATATAAATATCATAAGACATAACATAACACATCAGAGCTGACAAATACATCTAAGTGAGTAAAGCTTACATACAAAAGAATGGCTGTACAAAAGTGTCACATACGACACGAGCCATATACAAAATAATAATGCCTAAGCATATACATGAATGCCCTACAAAAGAGGGCTATCAACTAGTCCTACAAAATAAACACCCAATGTGTCCAGGCCTCAGGTACCGTGGTGACCCAGATACATAGCCACTGGATCATCATCTAAGGTCCCTGTACCTGCATCAACATCATCGTCTGCACCATGGGAATCACCACCACCCATGATGCAGGCGGATTTCATGAACCTGCCGTCTCCATAAAATAGAGACGCTCAGCAGTATAGAACTCACTAGGCTTTCAAAAATAATCATCATTTGAGAACATACTAGATAATATACGTAAGCCCAATCTTCCGCTCTCGGAACATGCGCATACTAACCCATCTAACTTTATACATACTTACATATTATATAGCTTAACAATAAAACATATGAAAAGTCACCATGTATCATCTATCCATAACGATATACATACGCACGGTTCCATCTCCCGTCTCGTATGCATACCGATACGTCTAGCATAAAAATCATGATATGCAACAATGTAAGCATCATATATCATCATCATCATCATAACATTCATATGCCATGCAAACTCATGCTCATCATTGTCATTCTTGTTTCTTGTTTCACTCTGTACCATTAGTCCTTGTCCTTACTCTGTTTGCCTCTACTTGTTTTGCTTGCCCCTACTTGTGCCATCTACAAAACAAGGACTGTTCTTACTTTGCTTACCACTACTTGTGCCATCTACAAAGTAAGACCAGTTACCTTTCCTTTAACATCATTTGTCTCTGTCCTTACTCTGATTGCCCCTACTTGTGCCATCTACAGAGTAAGGCCAATCCTTGTTTTGCTTGCCCCTACTTGTGCCATCTACAAAACAAGGACCGTTCTTACTTTGCTTGCCGCTACTTTGGCCATCTACAAAGTAAGACCAGTTACCCTTCCTTTAACGTCGTTTGTCCCTAACCTTACTTTGCTTGCCGCTACTTGGGCCATCTACAAAGTAAGGCCGGTTACCTTTTTCTTTAACATCATTTGTCCCTAGCCTTACTTTAACATCATTTGTCCCTAGCCTTACTTTGCTTGCCGCTACTTGGGCCATCTACAAAGTAAGACTAGTTAGCTTTCCTTTATCATCATGTACCCCTAACCTTATTTTGCTTGCCGCTACTTGAGCCATCTACAAAGTAAGACTAGTTACCTTTCTTTTAACATCATTTTCATGCAATCATATGCTATGCATGCTTATGCCAATAAATCCTTGAACTCATATGCTATCATAACTCATATCATAAAATCATAGAATCATGTCGTAAACCATACAAATCATCGAAATACTCATGACAACATAATCATCACATTATCTTGCAAATCCATAAAAGCTCATAGAAACCTTACAGCAAACATTATCCAACACATCTCATAGAACATCAACAATAATCATAGTATCTAAAACATCATACATCAAACGTTCAACCAAAACATCTTTTATACTTTAAAAATAGAACCCTTTTTGCCCAATAAGTAAAATACTTACCTTTTTCGCTTGAGTACCCTTCGGTGGATTCTTTTCTCAACCGCAATGCACCTAAGTATTTACATAATAAACACATAATTAAGCTCTATTCTTAACTTAACAATTCGCACTCTATAAAGATACTTGACCACTACAAGTATCACGCTCCATTAGCTAATGGATTAATTATCTAATAACTTAGTTACATTGAACTATAATTCTACATCATAATATATTAGATCACTAAATCTTGAAGCATATGCATAGACTCTAGGTTAAGCATTATACTTAACCCATAATTGTTATTCTCTTCTAAGCCATTTAATGTAGCAATTTCCCTTAAACTTTATAATTCTCATAACACTTACAATAATCATTATGATTCTATTATGACATATTAGACCCTAAACCCTATAGTTATCAATTTCCATGGAATCCCATGAAAACCTAGGATTAATTAACACTTGAAATGTAATTAACCCATTCAAACAACATTGCTATTGTTCATATACCTAAAGCCCCAAATTAATTCAAACCATATGAAATTAGGGTTTATGCCCATATTTTACCAATAAGTAAAATTGAAGTTTCAACCTATTAATTTTAACAACCCGAAGCTTAAATCATGTATAGCAATCCACTACACACAAAAACCCCAAGCTAATTTTAGGAATTAGGCTTCTAATTAAAATTTCCCAAATAAACATGCTTTCAAGTTTGATATTCAATGGGTAGAACAAAACCTTAAAGAGAAACTAAAAATTCAACCATATAACAAAATCCCAAAAATTCCTTTCAAGAACCCTAGGTTTTGGACCTAAAGAAATCCCTAATAATTCATGTCATTTTCGTTTCCTATAATCAATGGGTAAGATGAAATCACAAAGAAAAGCTTTAGCATTTACCATTCAAGCTTCCATGGCCAAAATCCCCCTTCAAATTCGTCACTTCCCTTTTCTTTTGTTTTTCTTCTTTCTTCTTCTCCTTCTTCTTTCTCTTTCTTTCCCGCAGCCTGCAGTACCTCTCTCTTTCTCTCTCTCTCAATCAAGGCCGTGTGTCTGGGTGTGTGGAAGGAGAAAGAGTGAGGGAGAATGGGGAAAAAGGGGGGGCTGCTGTGTGTGCATGAGATGGGGGGTGAGGGAGAAAGAAAGAAGGAAGGAAAGAAAGAAAGGATTGGGGGGTGGGCTGCACGTGGGACCCACAACATAAAGCTTGCCTTTTGTAATTTTTCTTTTTTAAAAAAAAACTCTCTTTCTATTTTTAAAGCCCCCAACTATTTAAAATTGCAAGATTTACACCCCACTACTTATAATTCATATTTCACCCTTACCATTTATTCCAACTACAATTTACCCATACATATAATTATTTACCACACTAGGACTTATTATCACACTAACATTATTATTAGTTAATCTCTTTTATCACTTTAAACTTGTATTACATAAATATATCATCGTTAAATAATATTGCTATTATATTATTATCTCACAAATATTATTATTATTATATCTATTATTCTAAATCATCTCATGTGCAATTTTATCATATTAATAATAAACTTAATAATTATCTAGGGCGTTACAAATTCACCATCATTTATGCACCCAGTACCTCAAGTGTGTTGTGTAGTTTAGGGGAAAGCCACAATCTTTCCCCTAAATTTGGTACCGATTAAGCATAGAAATATGTTGTATAGTTTTCCTGCGTTGGCGAGGTTGATAACTATTGGTGAACAGCTTAAAAATTTTCTACTTGAAAAGAAAGTCATATATATTCCATGTGATATCTATTATCTAATAACTCAAATTAAATTTACTTTAAAAGATCCATGAATGTGGTACTAGGAATCAAATGAAGCCTCATTTGCTATTTTTAATGCATTTTTTTATTTATGTCAAAATGTATTTCGTTGTTGATTCAGACGTTTAACAATTTTCTCATGAATAGGTACCAAAAGTTCAGGGAGAACCTGTGCACCTTGTAAAGTTTAGGGGAATTTTAGTTTCTTTTTCTTTTGTTGGAAGTGTAGGCTTTGAATCACCATTCAGTACCTTTTCTCCTCAAACACACGAGGTGGCTTTCCCAGAATAGACTATATATATTGAGGGATTTTGGTCGGCCAACAGTCGCGTGTTTGTGGTTCTGAAGCCAATTGATGCATGCCACACGCACAATGTTGTCTATTACTTGTAGGGAACTGGGATCGCTATTTGTCGGTTTGGGTTTTGTTCTCTTGATTATGTTACATGAAAGATGAAGAGAAAGGTTGAAAATATGGTGAAGATGATAAGCATGAGGACAAGAAAGATGCAAGTGATAAAGCTGATGACATTATTGTCCCATTTACCCTTGTTTATTACACATTTCTTTCGATTTTGAAGCAATACTTCGATTAGAAGTTTCAGAGTAGATTTGTGAAAATAGTCGTTGTTGGTACAGTTTCTGATATGGTGGACCCAAGGGGTGAGATAGTAATTCTGGATGTTGCTCCTTCTTCAATCTGCAAGACAAAAACGGGGTTAAGAGAATACGCTGGGGGTGTTCCGGCGAATCCTCCTCCGATGTTAAAGTTAGCTCCTTTCTGAGTTCTGTATAGTGTTTAGTGAGAAGGAATCATGTACCTGTCTTCTTGATATCTTGGTCTTTTTATATCTAGGATTTGCACATATAGTTATGGTGACCGGACGGAGGATCTGAGATGCCGTGATGAAGGGGATGGCTGATATTATTGTTCCTTGACTGTTATGGTTAATGTGAACCTTTCCTGCAATTGATGCATATCCCGAGGATGGCGCGTAACTGCTACTGCATTCAATGTCAATCCAAAGGTGATCTGTAACCGTTCTCGTAATCAATAAGTATCCAAGAATACGTGTAACCATCGACGTGATCAATACGTTTTGTTCCTATAGCTGTCGTACTAAATGATATGTAGAGTAGATCTTGATCCAACTGGCTCGGTAGATGATGTGGGCTTGATGCTTATGATATTCTCGGGTGTATGCTGTGTAGGGGTGGGCAAATTAACCGTTACCGTTTAACCGGCCGTCTACCGGCTTCGACCGAACCGATATAAACCGTAGCCGATATGCCGATATCCTTATCGGTTAAAAAAAGTATACCGGAATTCTGTCCGGTCCGGTCCGGTCCGGTTCGGTTAAGTGGTGCTTATCGGTTAACCGGTTTAACCGATAATATTTATTAGTCCCAAAACGGCGGCGTTTAGAGAGGTTATATAAATCTCTATCACCCCACCACAGTCGAACCCTAAGCCCCTAAAATCAGTAAATCACGCCTCGGCCTCTCAGTCTCTGCTCTCTCGGTCTCTCGTGGAGTCGTGGTCTCGCTTTCTACACACTCAGTGACTCACCTGAGTCACCTTCTCAGCTTCTCTCACGGACACGGTAAGCACTTTCACTTTCCTCTGTAGAAAAATAAAATTTTACGTGCAAGAAAAAGAGTTGTAAGATAGGGATGCCTTCGAGTAAATATTTCTCTCTCTCGCTATTTTTTTTTTTTTTTTTTACTTTTCATTTTGGTTTGTTTTAATATTCTACTTTCTTCTTCAACATTTAGGCGGTGTAGGTGTGTGTGGCCGAGGTTTGGATGCCCTGGAAGGCTTTTCATGCAATACTTTGCCAACCCATTGTTGTTCTGAATCTATTCTGGGTATGTGTTTCTGATTATTGTGAATTTGATGCCTATGAAATTGGAATTTTCTATCCTTCTCTAGGGTTAGTTCTGGTACAGAACAGATATGTTGTGTGAGGTACATGCTAATAATGGGTTCAAACTGAGAGGCTTTATTTTCTCTAATCAAATTGGAGCAGACCCATTTGATGAAATTGGAACAGATCTATTTTATTGGTTTCAGTGACGATGCACAAGTCAAATTTACAGTTCAAGTGTGGAATAGCATCTTTAGTACTAATTTGGGTGAAATAGCTGTCCAGCTGATTTTTATCGGTTGGCATGTGATTTTACGAGGGTTGAAATCTCTCATCTTATATGTTTTTGTGAATTAAGGGTTAGTTTGAGGTATTAGCAAGCTGCAAGACATTGTTATGCCTTTGTTTCAAATGGTTGTGGATCATATTTTACCAATAGAGAGATAAATGGAGGAATAAAAAATGCTGGTGCCTTCAGTTTTGTAGTCTTTTTTGTTAAGATGGCATATAGGCACGTGGTATATTATTGAACTGTTTCATTTGAACATCTTAACTGTATCTATCTTATGCATTCGAGGATTTCGTAGTTAAAAATGCAGTTAAGTCATAAATGTACTTTTTTTTTTTTGTTTAGGATGAAACTTTTATATTAGCAGCACATTGTTTAGTTGTTTTGTTATCTGGCCTGGCTGATTATATTTTTTCTCTTGAATTCTTGTTAATTGAATAAAGTTTGAGGTTGGGGTTTTAAGTATGCATGAATTGTGGGATTTTCAGTCTAGTTGTAGGTTGTTCAAATTGTTTGTTCTATTATGAAATTTGGGTCATAATACCTATGACTGAATGTTTGGTAGAGATAGAATGTTACAGGTTGTCCAGTTGTAGTTTGAGTTTGAGTTTTGTCATAGCCCATAGGTAAAACATTGTCACATTAGCTAATTAAAATCAACCATTGCTTTTTTACTTCAGAAGTTCGTATGGCTGCGCCTTGACCTCCAACATCAGCTACTTCTTCTTGTCCCATTGGCATAGATGATGAAGAAATCTTTGATGAAGACTTAGACTTTGATAAAGAGACCTTTGATGATATTGATGAATCCGATGAGTTGGATACCCAAGGGATTAGATGTGCTGGTTCTAGGGGTTCTAGGGGTTCTAGGGGAGCATCTCATGGTCGTACTCGTGGTCGACGACCCACAATCCCTTGTAAAAAAAGATTAAGAACAAAAAGATCTTCAGTATGGGACCATTTTACTAAAAATGCAAATAGTTCTGAAGAGGCTCCTATTGCAAGTTGTAACTATTGTGAGGCTCAGTATAAATATCATGGGACAAACAATGGCACCTCTAGCATGTTGTAGCATTTCAAAAAATGCCAAAAGTATAAGAGCTTAAAAGCAAAAACGATGGCTCTCAATCTAAATTCACCTTTATGGCCGGGCAGAGTCAGAGTGATGGTAGTATTAGTAATAACCTAATTGTTGGGAAGTATTCTGAAAAACTTATTAGGGAGACTCTTTGTTAAATGATCATTGTTGATGAATTTCCCTTTTCAATTGTGGAGAAGATGGGTGTTAAGAAAATGTTTAAGGTTCTTGAGCCTCGTTTTGAGCTTCCTTCTCGCTATACAGTGATGAAGGATTGTGTTAAGTTGTTTATGACCAAAAAAGAAATAATCAAAAAGAAGTTGATAATGGTTGGTCAAAGGGTTTGTTTGACTACTGACACTTGGACTTCGATTCAGAATATGAATTACATGGTTGTAACGGGACATTTCATTGACTCTACTTGGAAATATCAGAAAAGAATATTGGCATTTCGCCAAGTGTCGGATCACAAGGCAATAACAATTACTAAGGAAATAGAGCAATGTTTGGTGGAATAGGGGATTACCCGTGTGTTGGCGATAATACTTGACAATGCAAGTGCTAATGATAAAGCAATTAGTGAATTTAGTAAAAGAAATATGTCCAATGATGATGTTATTTGTCGCCATGAGTTTGTTCATGTGAGGTGTTGTGCCCATGTTCTAAATTTAATTGTGATGGAGGGTATAAAGGGTGCACATGATTCAATTGAAAGAGTCCGAAATATGGTGAAATATGTGAAGGGATCCCCCCAAAGATTAGCCCTCTTTAAGTCTTGTGTAGAAAGGAAGAATCTTGGGTGTTGGTCTTCCTTGACTCTTGATGTTTCCACTAGATGGAACTCTACTTATACCATGTTGGAGGCGGCACAAAAGTATGAAAGGGCATTTAATCTTATGTTAGATGAAGATTCGAATTTTGTACATTATTTGAATGATGATTGTGGAGGGAGGAATGTGTTGGGGGCTCCCAATGAAGATGATTGGAATAAGGTTCGACACATTGTTAAATTCTTGCGTGTGTTTTATGACGAAACAATTCAGATGTCGGGTTCCTTGTACTCAACTTCTAACTTGTTTTTTGGTATTCTTCAAAATGTTTATCATTGTTTGGATGAGTATTGTGAAAGTAATGATTATTCATTGAGTACCATGGCAATGCAAATGAAAGAGAAATATGATAAGTATTGGGGAAATTTTTTGGCTATTAATCCTTTGTTGTTTGTTGCTTCGGTACTTGATCCACATTACAAGATAAATGTCTTGGAATTTTGGTTCCAGACGAATGTGGGTCTAGTAAAAGCAAAAGAAATTGTTACCAAATTAAAGGATGTCTTGAGCCGGTTATATGAGCAATATGCTAAGAATGAAAGTGGGGCTAGGTTTGGAAATGAAGAGCGTAGTTGCACAAGTTCCTAAGGTGTGGGTGTGGGTACTAATAAGAAAGATGCTTTAGCTATTTACCATTCATTTCGGGGGTCCAAAAATGTGATGATGTGTCGGACAGAGATAGAGCAATATTATACGGAAGGTGGAGACTCCAAGTGACAACTTTGATATTTTAATGTGGTGGAGAGTAAATAAGGTAAAGTTTCCGGTTCTCGCCGAGATAGCACGAGATGTCTTGGCAATTCCACTTGCTTCTGTTGCTTATGAGTCGGCCTTTAGCACCGGAGGTCGCATCATAGATCCTTTTCGGAGTTCTTTGGCTCCGAAAACAGTGGAAGCTCTTATTTGTTGTCAAAATTGGTTGAGATCTTCTCCCAAATTTCAGTATGTTGAGTCACTCTTGCCTGATATTGAAGATGAAGAAAGCTACATGCTTGAGTCGGGTAATATTTGTTAATTTCAAATTTATTCATTATTCTAATTATTTGATTAAATTATTTTTACTAATCCTTTAAAAATTTCATTGTGGTAGAAATTTTGTCTAATTCCCTCACATTTGACGCGAATTAAGGCTTAATGGATGAACTTTGCGGGGTAATGTTTTGTTTAAAGTATTTGGTAAGTTTTTTGCATCTTATTTTTTTCTTATTCGATATTTTTTTCTTACTCTTTAATATTAATTACTAATAGCGATTCACTTGATTTATGTTTTGATTTGTTGGATTATTGAAGGAAGCAAATTTAAGGAATTGAAGATAATCTATGTTTGAGGTGGCTCAAGGAAATTATTGTGTAACCGTGTTGATGTTGATGTTTATCCATATTGATCACTATCTTTATGTTTTCTCGCTTTTATATTTGTGTAATGGTATTGCCCATGACTTATTTTCTTTTTGCTAAGTGACTTTAATTAGTTAATACTTTGTTTATTATTCATTAATGAATTTTATTTTAATTTGGGTTTGGGTAGGTTTGATGTTTTTTTTTAAGTGATGGCATTTGATGGGATTTCTTTGCCTTCGGTAAAAGCATTTTTCATTAACTAGTTTTGCTAGTCTAATTAGCATTCATTATGTTAATTAGTGCATTTGCTTTGGAAAAATGTATTTTATAATATAATATAAAAAAAAAAAAAAAAAAAAAAAAAAAAAAAAGTTGAAGTGGATCAATATAAAAAAGCTTTAATTTTTAGCCCAAAAAACAAATATTTGGGTCCTAACAAAAAGTATTTGGGCCCTAAAATAACTCATTTTTAATAAGTTATTTTAGCCCAACAAAAAGTATTTGGGCTCTCAAAAGTCAAAAAAACTCATTTTTGGTTTTTAGCCCAACAAAATAAATTAATATAAAGCTCTCGGTTAAACCGGTTAAACCGGTTAACCAGTTTAACCGGACCGTTTAACTATGTACCGTTTTAACCGAAATTATCAGTTAAAATTCTTATTGGTTCGGTATCGGTTAATAAACCGTTTAACCGAAAATTATTGGTTAATAACCGATAAAGTCCTTAACTTGACCGTTTTGACTGATACCCAGGCCTAATGCCGTCCTGAGCCACTGTGAAATGGTGATAAAGTCATCCAAGTCTCCCATATTGGGCTTCATTCTAGTGGGCCTATCCTGACGTTTTCGGCTTTTTCCTTAAGTTGCCAGGTCTGGGGCCCATTGACCGGAGTCCCAAATTTATGTGCAACAGTCGCAGAATGTAAATTTGCTCTAGTTTTGTTGCTGTCCCCAATGGCAAGGTAGTTCTAATAGCCACTTAATAATCGCAGATACACAGTTCAAGGGTTTTCCTCTGAGAAATTACATTAATAAGCTTCCTGTTATTTGTCTTCCCCATAGTGATTTGTTCCTCCCACCCCCTTCAGCTCTATCTCTACTTTGAGCCTGTCTAGTGTCTAGTTCTTTTACAAATTTCAAACCTGCAAGACCCTAATATTTTAACCTTCTTTTTATATGTGATACTCCAAGTCAAGCCTAGTCAAGTCTGGTAGTTTATTGAATGCTTTGTGCCTCAATGATGAAGTCAAGCCTCTCTATGGGAACTCCCTCAAGCCACTTGTCCAGTGTGCCCCATTTGTGATCCTTAGAAGATGGTTATATAAACTTATCATCAAGGTAAAATAAGCAGAATTGCAGTATGCCATTTTATTCAATGGAGTCAGGCAGTCGTGAAATGTTTCGCTGCCGTTACTTGCAAATAAGTTCTTTTCCCTCTACATGATGAAGAGTATGGATAAAAGGTTTTTGATCTGGTGATATCTTCCATGATTTAGTATGTGGAAAGAACCAGAGGTTGACCCAAACGATGAACATGCCATATTTAGATGCAAATATATATATATTCTTTTTTTTTTCTTTTTTCTTTTTCATTAATGAAAAAGAAGTTGAGTGGAGGGATGTTTAGCTGCACACGTCTTACATTTTGCTAAGTAATCGAAAAATAACATTAAAAGCGTAAAGGGACCTTTAGATAGACAGAAAGTATACAAGAGAGAGAGAAAGCACATAACTAGAAGGATCTTACATTTTGCTATGTTGATTCACCATGCTCTTATTTTGGCAGAAGCATCCTGGTTCCCCAAAGCAGCAGAGTGCAAAAGGCAAATACAAAGGCCCCACTTCCAAATGATACCGTATCGCAGTCCCCAAAAGTCTTTCTTACGTGTCATAAGCATGCTGAGCGCATTATCCATCTTCTTGAAATGTTGCAGGTAAAACCTTATCATCTACTATTTACTCTTGCTGTACAATCCTTGTTTTCTGTGATTTCTGGGCCCAAGGGGTTGTATTTAATAAAATGTAGGTGTAGGCCTCTAGCGGGGTCTGGTAGTTGTATGGATGATCAGTTTAAAACTCTTCTTTGACCTGGCCCTTGTTTTCACCATGCCGTCATCCGAGTCTGGTTTGAACTCAATTTGGCCATATAATGTTGTCTTGGACAATGTTATATGCTGAGACCAATTAGACAACCTGAGATGGTTTTAAGGTTGTTTCATGTAATATGAGAAGGCTGGCCAGTGGGCAATTAGCTTGGTTTGACGAGATACATAGCCATCCTAACCATCATTGGGGGAGCACACACTGTACAGAGTAACTCCAATGGAAAGGACTCGGACATGAAAATAGCTACAGAGACCATGTTTGCTGGGTGCAATTGTGATTGCTACGTGTTTCGCCTCGGTTAGTGATCCGAAGCATTCAGCTCGTTGTGGTTCTTTACATCTTTTGTTTCCGTCTGAAACCGATATATTCTTCAGATAAAGCCATGGACAAGATTCAGCATTGAAAGGCAGCCTGCTGTTCCTTTCTGGTCTCTGCTATTTGCTAGCATGTCTTCACGGAGTTATGATTATTGGATACTTTGGTCATAAAGTCCTGTTAGAAAAACTATTGGAAACCAGTATATGATTGTATCATGTGTAATTGATTCAATTTTCTTCTACAGTGAAGTTTTTTTTTTTTTTTTTTTTGGTTGAAACTTATCATAAATATGGAATTTTTATGGCATTGACTTCTGATCAATTTTTCATCCCTTGATCGGATTCCAGTTATCAAGCCCTGTGAGGATGCATGTACTTGACTGTGTAGAAACTGTCCCTTCTGCTGATCTGTTTACCCCAACTTATGTACTGCATACTAACCATAGCAATTCAGTTCCTTCATGTTGGTAGGTTATATATACTGCTGTGGAGATAATATCAATTTTCTTGCAAAGGAAATTCAAATTCTAGCATGAGTTCTAAAGAATCACTTCTGCAATTTTTCCCAAATAACAGAGAGTGCCTTATGTCACAATCCCCATGGCTAATCAAGTGTGAGGGACATTACCACCATTGAAAAAATAAAGAAGAAACAAAATCATAATTCCATTTCCTTATTAGAAAACAAGTAGAGAATCCCTAAATTTAGCGAGCAGGATTGGATGAATTTTAGACTCATTGCAAATATCTGAATCAAAAATAGAGACACAGGTAAGGGTAATAGCTATCACCTTCATTCATGATCTGGTGTGTGGAGCCGTCGTTAGATGTGTTGTCTATCAATGGTGGTGTTTGCTTACACCAACAGAGCCTAGGGCCCAGTTTGGCAAACCATTTTCTTCCCACTTTTTTGTTGTGCTTGATGGGACTATACACTGAAGACCACTACTGCCCTATGAAAAGAAGCCTATAATTTTGAAAATCTACTGCATGACTCGTGAGATATCTTGGGAATTGATCCTCTTCACTTTAATTTATACTTGAAAGATATTTTTATTTTTTTACTTTTTTATGGATAAAAATATTCATTTAATATAACTAAAAGGGTATTTTACGATTCAAATGAATTGGAGAAAATCTTAATTCGAAATACAGATGTAGGGTAGATAGGTTCAATTAAAACAAAAACCAAAATATAAATTTTGCCCTTTTTGCTCGACTCCTACAAAGAAAGTTTTCCACCCTTCCTCTCCCACCAAAAAAAACTCCCCTTCCCTTCAAGTAAGAGCTGCAGATTTTCCCTCATTTGTGTTGGTGGGTCGGCTGAAGAACAAAAACACAACCGGATTTATCTTATTCCCTCAAACTTCTGTTGGTGCATATCTATACCATTTCGTGTTTTCCAAGTTGGTAGTTACATAGATTTTTTTTTTTTTTTTTTCTTCATATTTTAGAGTAATGAAAATTCAGTACACAAGTACAATTGGATTTGAATGTGTAAATGGGTACATTATAATTTGCAAATTTTGGTGATCCAAATTTCATTCTGTTCCTTTTCTTTCTTTCTTTGCCTCTTTTTTGATTTGAAAGTATAAAATATGGATTTATACTTCAAAATATATTTGCTAATTTGGGACTAATTAATGAATATTCTACTTACTGAAAGTATAAAATACCAATATTTGAAAGCGTAGGGCATAATCTTAATTAGTTGTTTGTGAATCAATATTTCTATCAATACTTTTCCACCCTAAAATTTAAAGCCATTGCATTCCATACTTCCTATCTGTGCTATAAAATTTCTAAATTTTTTCCTTCAACGCTCTACTATTCTCTATTTATTTGGAGATTTTCTTTCAAGTTTGACCTCACTCGCTCTTTGGCTCGCTGTAATATTTGTTTTGAGGTTTTATTTTCCTAATGCAATTTTCTCAAATATATATATATATGTTTCGAAAAAAGTTTTAGCATGTGTTTTTTGTTTTTTGGGCTAAGCAAAGGAAGAAGAGGAAAAAATTGAGATCCAAAAAAAGTTTTAGCATGTGTTTTTTGTTTTTTGGGCTAAGCAAAGGAAGAAGAGGAAAAAATTGAGATCCACTAAGGATACGTTTGATATTGCGATTTGATAGATAATAAGTGCGATTTTAAACTAAGTCATAGAAAGTTGAAAATTTGCTATTTAAAAAGAGAAATGATAGCGACACAACTTTGGCCCAACTTTTCTCTTATTTGGTCATTTTAAAAAAAAAAAAAAAAGTATGAAGTAATAACATTCTATATGGTCTTTTTTTTTTTTATTCAGTCTTTTTTTTTTTTTTTAGATAAAATGGTGTTTTTCTTCCGAAAAATGGTCATTTTGTTTTGTTTTTTTTTTTTTTTTTTTTAAGTGGTCATTATTATGAAGAAAAATATCATTTTTTTTTTAAAAAAAATACCAAACAAAAAAAAGACCACATAGGAGGCTATTACTTCAGAATTTTTTTTTTTTATTTTTTTTTAAATGACCACAAGAGAGAATAGTTGGGCTAAAGATGTGTCAAAAAGTTGTGTATCTATCATTTCTTATTTAAAAACCTAGAAATCGTAGGTAAGGATTTTTTTTATAAAAAAAAAATGCACAATTTTAAAGATTAAAAATGCGATTTTTAAGGGTCAAACTAAAATTTTGTCAAACGCTTAATTGCGTTTTATAAAATCATGTTTTTCAAATCGTACTTTTTAAAATCGCAAACTTAAGCTGCGATACGAATATCATATAACTGAGATGAGGTTGCATTAAAAATCTGCTATTAATTTTTCTTTTTTACAAGTCTTTGTTGGTCCGACTACCATATTATGCCGCTCATATTTCAAAATGATTATTCTTTTGGGATGGGAGGTGACCAATAATCAAAGGAATTTATTTTATTTTTTTCAAACTCAAAAAAATTCTTAAAGAGATAAACGAAAGAACAAATCAAGCATAACGATGGAAGGGCAAAATTTCATCCTGTACTCATACTACAGTAACTATACACATATATGTTAATGACTTAATGTTACATAAAAAAAAAAAAAAGGAATATATATAGTAAGCAAAATGACTAGAAAGGTGCTGATGCTATATCCCTCGGTTCTTGTAATCGTAGATGGCCTCTTAATCCTGCACACTCCTGCTCTTCACCTCTATCCATCTTTGTATTCCCATTATCCCTTGCAACACCAACAACTGGCTTTAATCCCTGCTCACCATTTGGGACGTCCATTCAAGCAATCAATTTTGATCCAAAACAATAATCCAAGGAAGAAAGGAATTGCAAATTATGTATTTACATAACCCATGCAAAATTGAAGAAAGGGAGTCCATTTTCTTGCAGATCTTCATGGGTCAAACTACCAAATGGTTGTCTACTACCTGTGGCAGATATAAACGGGGGTGGGCATCCTCCAAAATTTTGAATTTTTTTTTTTAAGGGTAATTTTTTTAGTTTTCTTGACCTTGACCCATACTCCTCCTTTTCTCGCCCCTGGTATCAATTATTATTTTAGTTTTATCTCTCCTAATACGAATTCTTAGATCTGCCACTGTAGACTAGCTAGTACTTCTCAAACTAATGGTACATGGGAAAGGATTTTGCGTCATAATGATTAATGCGCATAGAGATCTATCATGCATGCAACAATTACCGCTCTTTTGAATTGCTAAAAACTACATTTTTATTCATAATAGGCTAGGGTCGTTGTAGCCAACATCAGCAGTTAAAAAAGAAAAATTCAAAAGTTAGTTGAAACTGTCATCCCATGATAATTTCTAACTTTTCTTTAACAATTTATTATGCAAGAAACTACCCCCTCTCTCTAACACACACAAACATAAATGTATCAAATATAATTGAAATCAATAAAAGAAAACGTATAAATAGTTATCAAAAGTTAAAAGTTAAATTACCTTGGTGAAAATACTTATTGCTTCTTCTATGCTCCTAGTATTCACCACATACTCCGCTGCCTCCTATCACCAAAATGATATCACCAAATTAACATCCTCTAAACTCATCACAAACCCATAAAAACATTCCCATATGCATTTTTTACTACAAACTAGATCATAAAAATTCCTCCAAAATATATATCTTTTGAATGTTAGGAATCATCTTTTTATTCTTTTTTTATTCTTCAAAGGTGACGTGATTTTTAAAATTATCATTGGATCAAAATTTAAATTATAATTTATCTAAAATTTAATGATAATTTTAAAAGTTAAGCCACATCACTTTAACTTTAAGAAGATTAAAAAACGGATAAAAAAATAGATAAAAATAAAAAATAAAAAGATAATGCCTAGCATTACTCATTTTTATTTACGCTAACTACTACAACTCGGTTGGGAAGAAATGGAAGAAATTTTTGTGAGTAAATACGTACCCTTGCATACTGGATTTGATGAATCCCCAGAGTCCTTGGCTCGCTCTCTATCGATGATTTCCTGGCAATCCTCGCCGCCGGCAGCATTGCTCCCTCCATTATATATATATTTAGCGACAAAAACAAACACAATATATATAGTTGAGGGGATGGACCGGTGACCACGAAATGTGCGTAACGTGTCAACCTATGGCCGATAGGATCTGTCTGCGTGGCGTGCCGGGGATGATCTCATTAGATACGTGGCGGGTGGTGATTACCTCGTTCCAATTGTGGGAAGGGAAACCCCCAAGGTCAAACAGCACGAGGTGGCTTCCCCAGAATAGAATGACTTGAGGGGTTTTTGTTCGGGCCGACACTTTCGTACGTGTAGCACTGGAGCCAATCACTGCATGACACGCGCTCATTGTTGTCTATTAATTGTAGGAATTTCTTGTAAGGTTTGGTGGGTACACCGTACACGTGTGTGTTTGGGATTGCTGTTTGTTAATGTCACCGCACTAGCTTAGGGATTACGTTGATGGAGATGAGGCACGTGGAAAATCATGGACGTGAGTCTTAGGGATTCTGACCTACCAATTGGGGGTTGGTGAATGGTGATAGTTAATTAGGGTGAATTAAGGCTTGACGAAATCTAAGGGTTTTTGGATATATATATATAAGGATAAGGGTATTAATTTAAGTCAATTTAACGTCTAAAATTGGATAATTTAGGACATTTTATGCATGTGACTATTTTGCACGTGAAAAGTCCCATGTTCTTTGTTTTTTTTTCGTCATTTTAACACCGGTAGCTTTCACATGCTGATCCAGTTTTTCCATCTATTTTAGTAATAGCAGTTAACAAATGGTAATAGGAAGAAATTAAGGGTAACAAGTAGTAATTTGGAGAGCTAAGGGGGTAAAATAATTAAATGACAATTCAGAGGGAAAAGTATAATTTCCCTTATTAAAAACTTTCCTCATATTAATTTACTCAGAAAAATTGTTGAAAAGCTACTTTCGCCAAATAATAAGCCAATCATGTTTGCTTCCCTTCTCGAATCCAATTCTTCCATTTCTAACAATATTCACATAAGACTACAGCATCCATATATTCATTTTCCACCCGTTTTCAACATGATGTTTAGAGCTATGCCGACAACTTTTACATCTAGAAATTGACGTGTTTCTCCTTGAAAGGACCCTTACTTTTTTTTTTTTTTTTTTTTTTTAGGTGAAACCCCTTACTGAAAATTTTAACCGTTGGATTAAAGGAGATACTAAAATATCATTTGGGGAAATACTTCGTTGAATAAAAACAGAAGGGGAATAATGTTTTCTCCTGGTATTGTCTTAGCCATAAGTGAATATTATTTAAGGAAAAAAAAAAAAAAGAATCTGACCGTTATATTTCTCACTCGATTTTTATAAAATAATATTCATTTAGGATCAGAAGAACACTTAATATTTTCCAAAACAAAACTAATGTATTAATCCTTCCTCTCTTGATTGCCTCTAAGTAGTAAGGAAGTGGACTTTTTATAATTGAGACCAAGATCCTAGCGAGATCCACTTCTAAGTGTCCCATAATTTTTGGTGAAAAAGTAGGCAATAGAGATATTGATATCTTCTCTTAATGGAGCTTCGCCAAGTGGTGGAGCTAGAAAATTGTTGTTGCAAGGGTCAAACTAAAATACGATAAACATAATTTAAAACATAAAAATCAGCACAATCGAACCAAAAATAAAAAATAAAAATGCATCGAGGGTTCAAAGGTGTGCAAAAAATGCTTCCAAGAGTTCATGACAATTTGAATGAGATTTTTGGGTTAATGATTGATATCATCCCTATTTTTGTTGTTTGTCTTTATATATTTAAGTATATATGTGCACTACAAAAATATTGGACTTTAATATTGATTCACATATAATGGGGTTTTTTGCCAAAAAAAAAAAAAAAACGTCATTATTAAGTTACTGACGTTCAAATAGTGACTTTTTCAAAATGACAAAAAGTGCATAGACTAGAATTTGGACTAATTTCGTTTGAACAGTGAAAACGGCATTATTTGGTGCCATTTCCAGCAAAACGGCACCTTCTAGTACATAGACTAGAATTTGGACTAATTTCGTTTGAACAGTGAAAACGGCATTATTGGGTGCCATTTCCAGCAAAACAGCACCTTCTAGAAGGTGCCGAGCATTGTTCACACGTCACCTAAAAAACGCTACAAAAATTGGTAGTTTCAAAAATAAAGAGACACATATGCGCGTCTCTTTATTGTATTTCCTTGTCTAAATTTCTAATGTTTTTAGGTTTGTAAATTGAGATTTGTTTAAAGCCAATGGAATGAAGGACATAGGTCTATAATTTGTTTTCTTTCGTGTTTAGTAACTAAAATAATTTTAAAACAAAAATTAGAAAATTATCTTATAATTAGAAAAACCTATCCATGTGATAGTTGTATTTTGCTTCCTTCCCTTCTCGAATCCATATTCATTCATTTCTAACCACATTCATGGAAGACTATATATACAGTCTCCATATATTCCATTTCCACCCGTTTTGAATATATATATATATATATATATATGTTTTAGAACTATGACGACAACTTTTACATCTAGAAATTGACATGTTTCTCCTTGAAAGTCCCCCTACAGAAAAATCTAACTGCTGGAATGGAGATACCAAAATCTCATTTGGGGAAAGACTTCATGGAATAAAACAAAAACTGATGCGTTAGTCTTTCTTCTCTTGATTGTCTCTAAGTAGTAAGGAAGTGGACTTTTTATAATTGAGAGGGTTCAATACCTAATACCCTTAGGGTTTCATTTTTTTATTTTTTAACTCTTAGGGTTTGATTTTTATCACAGAAGATACTGTGGTTTTGACAAAGACTAAATTGGTTCTTTCGTCCATTGACCATTAGTTGACTTAACGGAAGTCCACGTCACTGACACGTGGACCAATTAAAATTTGACACCGAGCATAAGTGGTCATATCATCAGTGATGACTGTATATTAATTAACCTACCACCTAATTCTTTTTTTTTAAAAAAAAAAAAAAAAAAAAAAAAAACAGAAAACAAATTTGAAATGTTGGGTTTTATTTTGTTAAATAGGTATTAAAACAATTAAAACAAACAAATAGATTTAAGATTTAAAACATAAAAACCATTGAATTAAAACATACTAATCGAAAATCAATTCTAAGGAGAGGATGAAGCTGCCAACGACGAACATCTGCTTTTCACCCAAACCCTAGGCTCCAGCTTCCTCCCCAACCCAACTTCAGTCTCCGGCGTCCTCCCCCGTCTCTGGCGACCTTGCTTAACCCACTGTTCAGCGACAAACCCTACTCTCTATTTTTGCTTCTTTCCCTTATCGAATCTGTGAAGTCAGAGAATTTAAATATTTTTCACCTTGCTTTAATCTAGCATAGGCTAATGATATTTATAATATGGAGTGTTACAATTCAAATATATAAACTCTCTTTAAGATAAGAGATAATGTAATCTATCTATAGAGTTTCTATTGGGATAAGATTGAAAATTATCTTATGAGAGTATTTATTTTTTACTGAATCCATATTCACCTATTCCATTTCTAACAACATTCATGGAAGACTACAGCCTCCATATATTCCTTTTCCACCCGTTTTGAAGTTTTATATATATATATATATATACACACACGTGTGTGTGCTTTTTTTGAACTATGTGACAACTTTTACATCTAGAAATTAACATGTTTCTCCTTGAAAGTCCCCCTACTGAAAAATCTAACCGTTGGAATGGAGATACCAAAATCTCATTTGGGGAAAGACTTCATGGAATAAAAACAAAAACTGATTTGTGAGTCTTTCCTCTCTTGATTGTCTCTAAGTTGTAAGGAAGCATGGACCTTTTATAATTGAGACCAAGATCCTAGCAAGAGCCACTTCTAAGTTTCCCATAGTTTTGGGTGAAAAAGTGGTCAATGCTCTTAGCTTGTCATGCATAGAACACGCACTTTTGCCCACGCCCAATTTCCCGATGACACCTGACTAATTGCATACAACGGTCCTAGCTTTATTGTACAAAAAGAATCATGACACCCATGGAAGTAACATATATGTTATTTTATTATTCTGATTCAGAGCGCTCGATCTAGAGTGATTACCTTTACTAATTACTTATGTATTAGAGCTATCTTTCGTTGGCATTCCGGCAAGGCTTCGATCTCATCTTCTCCCTTCTTTCATGTATTCATTGCCCGAAAGCAACCGTTCGATCAATTGTATCATCGAAAAATATGACTGATTTGCTCACTTTTAAGCATTGATTTAACCAATAAAGAGATGCCTTGTCCTTTAGGCCAATTGAAGCATAGACATTGGCTAAGAATAGCAAAATCCATAGCTTATGACGAAAATAATAAAGCAAGATTTGAAGACAAATTAGAATAAAAACATGTTAGAGAATAGCATCATTCTATTGCATCATGAAGATGATGCACGCAAGGAACATTTTTAAATTTTAACTTAAACTCATAATTTTAATTTATTAAATTTTATGAAAAGTTATTATATGATTAAAAGATACTATGGAGTGCTTAACATCTTCTTCATGCATAATGAAACGTAAAGACCTACTATAATTCGTAGACATTAAGTACCTAATTTAGGATAGGACACTTTAAACTTTGGAAAAAATATATTTTAGCCCTTCAAACTATTATTCATTTTGCATTTATACCTCTAAACTTTACAAAGTGACATTAGGCTATATTCCCTTACTACCACTATGTGTCAAATTAGATACTTTTACTTTTTCTTTTTCTTTTTCTTTTTTTCTCAAAATACCATTGAAGTTTTTAATAAATAAAATTCAAAATAATATATATATTAAGGTGATAATATTGAAAGGGAACCATCTTTTTGGTGTTTTTTATTTTTAATTTTTTTCAGATTGTTATTCTTTTAATAAATCTAAGGATATTTTGAAAAGAAAAATGCAAAACTAACTAATTTAACATGCAACGGCAGTATGCGATGACTCAATATCACTTTTAAAGTTTGGAGGCATGATTGTAAAATGGGTAGTATTTTGAGAGGCTAAAGTATATTTTCTTCTTAAAATTTTCTATAACCATTTATTAATAATAATTAATTAGAGCCTAAACACATGAAATCTTTTGTAATTGATGATAACTTCATACCCATATGATTCAAATCCTAGTTCGTTAAGGATTTGACATCAATTTGTTGTAAATTAATCAGTGTCATCACTTTTCCAATTAGGATTGTTTGTCCCAATCGCCTTGTTATTCTATTATTTTAAGCCAATTAATTCTAACTTTTCACATCAAAGAATATATATATATATATATATATATATATATGGGAAAGGAGAAGAAAAGGAAACATCAAAGAATAGTTTGAAGCACGAGACCCAAAAAACCGGGACCGATGCCTTTCCCATTCCAAGAGGCAATCAAAAGCTCAAAAGTACACCAATTTATGTTCTCCCCATAATCATTGCTCAAAAAAAAAAAAAAAAAAAAAAAAAAAAACTACCAATTCTCATGTAGTACTGCAATTCTCTATCAAAAAGTACAAAAAAGAAGGCTAAAATGTCCCAGAGAGATAATTCAATCTGCTGGGATCACACTTAATGAAGTGGAGATCATTAGTTCAAATCACCTTCCCTCATCTTGTACGGACATGTCAACAAAAAAAAAAAAAAAAAAAAAGGCCAAAATTAAATAGCAAAAAGAGTTGGATGATTTTTTTTATATATATTCACGGTGACGTAAATTTTTAAAATTACTATTAAATTTAAGATAATTTTTTCAAATTCAATAATAATTTTAAAAATCACATTATATTTTTAAAAAGAAAACTTTAAAAAAACTCTTCTTGTATCATTACTAATTTACCACACACAAGCAAATAAAAACAAAAGGGAAAGACATGTTCTTCTCTCTGTCTATTATGCAATTTAATTTTCTCAAAATGTCCTCCAAATGATTTGAAAATTGCAATGTCACCTCCTTTGTACTCAAAAGTGTAAAAATATCCTTATAAACAAGGACGGACCAAGTTTCAATTTGGGGAGGGATTAAGGGCCAAAATTTTTTTGGAGAGGGACCAGTTGGCAAAAAAAATTTTAACTTTTTTTTTTTTTTACCTTAATTTTTTTTTTTTTTTTGCCTAATTTTTTTTTTTTCTTGTGATTTGGGGGACCAAGGCCACTCCCGTCCTTGTCCTTGCTTATAAAAGATTTACAATTGGTGACCCACAAAATTAAAAAAATTTGCTCTTTTTATTTGAATGTTTTATGTGAAGAAAAAGAATACATTGCAATTTTCTAATAATTTGAAGATGATCATTTTAATTAAAAAAAAAAAAAAAAAAAAAAAAAAAGAAGCAAATTTCGTGATAATTAATGGAGAGTGACTGTTGAGTACGTGTAATTTTCCCAAAACTAACATACCGAACTAAATTCCAAAAACCCTTCACGATTCCCAAGAAAACCAAGACCACCTACATATTCTCTCTCTCTCGCTTTCACTCTGTGGAGGGCAACAATGCTGTAAACATTTTCATGGATTCACTCACTCTCATACAAACACAAACTGACACATACGCACTCTCTCTCTTCCTTGTGCTCGTGCTCTGAGTCAGTCCTTGCTCGCGATCCGAGTCACCCCGAAATGGACCATTCCGTCCGCCGGAAACAAGGGTCCCGTCGGGAGGGCCTGGTGCGCCGCCGATCATGGTGTTGCTCATTCGCAGTCCCGCCTTCAAGTCCAGAAAGCCTCTCTCTCTCTCGCGCGAAGTCTCTTCCCACCAAGTCCGAGACCCTGTCAAAACCCAGCACCAACTCGGTCCCCAACTCGCCCCAGAGCTCCAAATCCGGGCTTGGCTTCGTGGGTCGGACCCGGATCGACCCGCGTCGAATCCTGTCCCCTGGACGGGTCTCCCCCATCGACTCCGATCCCACCGTCCATTCTGTCCAAGAAGATACCCCTGTAGCTGTTGAGTCCTCCACACCCCGTTCCAAATCCCAGAGCTTCCGAGCACCGCCGGCGGGCTCGCCCTCGAGCTCCGGGTGTGCCGAGAACGAGGGTGTCTTCGACGTGAGGTTGAACTTGAGAGGGAAGAGAGGTGGGTGCTTGGTCTTGGAGCTGAACTCGGAGGTTCTGAGCGCGAGTTCAGATGTGTTCGGGGCTTTGATCGAGGAGTATAAGAGGAATTTGAGCGGGTCGTCTTCTGGGGCGAAAATGTGCAGGATTGAGGTCCCGGAGGTGGAGAATCTTGGGGTGTTTAGGGAGACCATCGAGCTGATGTTTGAGGACGATATTCCAAGGCGGCTCTTGAAGATCGGTGCGTATCGGTGCATCGATATACTGGAGGTTTGTGGCCTTTGGGTTTTCTTTATTTTGAGCTTTTATCATAGTTTGAAGTTTCTGTTTCTGGGTTTTGTTGGAATTGTTGTTTCTTGCGGGTTCTTGTGCTTGTAGTAATGCCTGAGAGGGGATTTCTTTGAAATTCTTGCGCTTTGTGTGATTGAAGATTTGCTTGGGTTGATATGTGTCGGGGTATCTTGATGGTATGTAAAATTGGAATACTTGTAATTTGAGTTAGACTATATGCGTGTTGCTTGAAATAGTATGTATAGGAATGGGGTGGCTGCAAATTTAATGAATTAGAATATTTGCATTTGAGTGAGATTGTTGTGTCCGGAAAGGTCTGTGGCTTTAGGTAAAAGTATGGTCCCTCCCATTTTGAGGAAACGGGGCGTATGAGTCTGATGTTTGGTGGAGCTCAGTTTATCTACTGCAAAATTAATTTTTCAGTGTTCATTTTAGTTGTCAATCTCATAACTTTCAATTAAGATTCTTGTTATTTCCTAGTAAAACATCGATTGGAAACTGGATGGATAAAATGTGCAATTCATAAGAAGAAAGTCCCCTTCAAAATGCATCATTTTTATTTTATTAATCTGATAATCGAGATTTGTTTTTGGCTAATGGCTATGCAAATAGCGGTCCACCAAAAAACATTTTAACCAGGTGCTTGGTTGCAGCACCATGTGCAGCCTGTCTTATTCACTGCTTAGTTGCCAAATTTAGTTACATTCTACTAGTTTTGACTCAGCGGGTCCCTATAGTTGAGTCCAATATTTTGGTGGATAAGTGGGTGCTCTATGTGCTCTGGGGAAGCCATTGCAAGCTGACATTAAGGACAATAATGGAACTTTTAGGTGATACATTTCTTTCTTTCTTAGGGATCGCATATTCACATTATTGGGAAAAGGTCCATTTACATCATGTACGTAGAAAGATAGAAAAACAAAAACCAAATGAAAGTAAGAGGTTGAGAACTAAAAAAACTACCAAGACCTATTGATGTTTTGTGGTCTCCAGTTATATGGTGTTTGGTTATGTATGTTACAAATTAAAATTATGACATCTGGGAGATGTTCCATATTTGATCAGGTTTTAGGACAAGTTTTAGATTTTGTAGGGAGTTATGTAATTTAGATTTTTCATTTTATGTGAAAATTTGTGCAAAATTTTGTATTGAGATGGATTATGGTGGATGAAAACACTTCCACCAGTATTTTGAACTTGTCCCATGAATATTATAGTAGATGATTCTGTTGTAGGTTTGACCCCTACCTGGCGTGTATTTGTTAATTTACTTATTAAAAAAAAAATGTTGGTGCTGATGCACATCATGTGTGCGAGTGTGTCTGTAAAACTTTATGGGAGGAAAAAATAGAAATAAGAAGGAAGAGAAACCTACAAGTAAAAACAAAAGCTAATAAAAGAAGAGAAGCAGAAATGCCTAAAGCAGCACAAAAGATAGTTTCAGAGGAACTGGCGGAAAGAATTTAGAAGGGCTAGTATGTCCTGAGAGAAGAACCGGAGTAGTCCTTCTGAAGCTGGATAATCTTCTTTGGAGTTGGTATTCTGAAGAATTCAAGAAACCCTAGATTCTGACTAGTCTACCATTTCTTTTAGCCAGCTGGATAAAGTCCAAGGTTATATTCACATAAACCAAGCATTCCAAATTCTGTCTGTTTGTCTGCTATTCTTTCTGAATTCATCTTTCCTTTCAATGCATTTTCAAACCATAAACAAGGTCTGCTTCATCTATACACTTTTTCATTGTCTTTAAAGGGTCTCAAGGTGGTTAGGAAACTATCTGCACCTGGTCCTTGTGTTAGGTAGTAATAATGAGAGGTGTGGGGGCAGGTGACCATTAAACATTTTATTTCATACTTAGAAGCTACAATTCTATCTCTATATGCTTATGCTTCACAACAAAATTTGTTATAGTAAGTGGTTTTTTTTTGTTCTTCTTTTGTTTCTATTAAGAGTGTTTTGTGGAAGTTACTTATTTTGGGATTTGGGTTGCGCCCCTCTGCGTTCTTTAATGCATCATTACTTATCAAAAAAAAAAATCATATTTGGGATTTAGATGAAAACTTTGTTACTTTGGATTATACACCTGCAAATTACATGTTTCATGCCATTATGATTTCCAGCTTTAGTAGTTTGATGAGTATCAAACTTTCCAAAATCCAAGTAGAATTTTATTTTTGCATTGTCACAAAGCGTACAATGGTATTCCTTTGGCTTCAAAATCAACTTGTCAGTGGGTTACTTTCATTTTGGCTTTGTTCAACATGTATACTGGTTCATTGCTGGGTTGTTTGTTTGAGAAACTATGTAGGTTAGTTTGGTATTAGGTTGGTCCATTGACCAGCCAGCCTGAACCAAGCTGCACGACCCTTACTGGTGCCTATGAAGACTGAACAGTGAGTGAAAAAAATTTAACTTTACAATTATTAAACCTTTTTCTTCATCAGATGTCAAATATCAAATGGATATTGGAAAATGGACCAAATAATCATAGGACTTCTCAATATCCAAATTGTAAAGCGCCCGTGGCTCACTAAATCTGATCCTACTCTCCAGACATTCATTTGCTATGAGCATGGCATCAAGGATTTTTCCTACCTCTGACATTCTGGGGCTTCAAAATTCCACAAGTCTTCTCAACCTATTGGTTAGGACATTGGAAAAAATCTTGTAAACTCCACTACTAATAAGTCGAAAGTCCTTAAGATCAATAGCCCCAGATTTCTTCGGAATGAGAGCAATGGAAATTGTATTAAGGAGAGAGAGGGGGTTATAGTTCTTTAAAAGTATGGCGTTAAGAAAGCTTCTCCAAAATATCAACTATAATATATGTAATAACAGTTGTGTGCTTCTTTAACCAAGTCTTCTCCTATTCTTGCTAGGTATCAGCAGGTATCATGTTCAGCAATGGAGTTTTGTTCTGTTTAAAGTACCTTGAAGCTGTTCCTTGGACTGAGGAAGAAGAGGATAAATTGAGGATCCTGTTTACAAAAATTAAGTTTGATGATGCTACAACTAGAGATATTATGGCTAGACTGTACTGTCGTGACTTGGTAGATTCCCAACAACATTTAGCCAGACAGCTTGTTTGGTCTATCACCAGTTGTACTCATGCCAACGCTAGGAATGAGCTAAAGTCATTAGTCAAGGGTCTCCTGTGCAAAAGTTCAGTCTATGAGAAGGACCAGGCTGATCTCAATGAGGAAGATCTTTACATTGCTTGCCAGTCATGTCTGAGTTCACTTGTCAGCTTGTTTGAGGAGGCCTCTGGCACTATTCCCTATGAGAGATTGGCTAAGAAGGAAAAGGATAGGCCCTTGATTGAACGCATCTCAAGACAAGTCGATAACATAAACTGGTTGCTAGAAATCCTGCTTGACCGGCAAATGGCTGAGGAGTTTGTGGATATTTGGGCAAATCAGGGAGAACTGCTTAAGATGCATGAGAATGCATCTCCAATGGTGAGGTACGAGCTCAGCAGGGTTTCAGCTCTTCTATTCATTGCAATGGGGACCAGAAAAATGCATTGCCGATTCGAATCAAGATCAGGGCTTCTCCTGGCATGGTTTGGTCCAATGCTGTTGGACTTTGGTTGGCTGCAGAGATGCAGAAAAGGCCTTGACATGAAGGCATTGGAGGAAGCTATGGGTCAGACACTCCTTACGCTTCCTTTGAAGCATCAGTATAAGCTGTTTATGGAATGGTTTCGGTGTTTCTCCAAGCATGGCACTGAATGCCCTAATCTAAGCAAATCCTTCCAGATTTGGTGGCGTCGCTCATTCCTAAGAGCTTCTGAAACTTATGGAATTGAATCCAGGTAACTGGCAACCCTCTTTTTCATTTTCCACTGCCGTGTGATATATTGCACTAGTGTAGCTGAAGGGATTCTGACATGTTCTGGGAGTTAATAAGGTAGATCAACTGTGTACAAGTGTTGTAACAGTTGTTAGTGCATAAATTCGCATCATAATTTCTATGAGATTATCCTCTGCTTTGTAAGCTCATAAAATTACTAGCAAAAACCAAAATATATATGTCCACTGCAGCATATATGGACGAAAAAAGGTTATCCCCCTATCACTTAAAAGTTATCCCATCCACGGATTTTCTTTATAATAAAGAAATACCACCCCCTTCTCGTTCCTCAACATCTCAGCAACAAAAACAAAATAAGGCACAATGGACGAGCCCAAAAATGAGCAATCCCGCATCCTATTTTGACTAATGTTATGAACTATATCATTTTATTCTATTTTTATCTTCCCAAAAGCTTATCTACCTTTTAAAATCATTAATAGATTTTGGATGGATTACTGTTGAGTTTTGATAATGATAATTTTAAAAGTCATATCAACTTTGAAAAAATAAACGGATAATCCCTAACATTACTCTCCTATTTTACATGTACCGACAAAAAAAAAAAAAAAAAAAAAAAAGCATCTATTTACATTATTCTTTAAAAATAGTTTTAACAAAATAGCAGTTTTTTTTTTTTTAAGTGAAAACCAGTATTATTAAGTTTAACAAAATAGTAGTATAGTACAAATAGTGGGTGAACCTTGTTACAATGTACGGAATAGAATGAAATAAACTGGAATTTGAGCGAAATGGAACCAAGGGGCTGTTTGTCATTGGACTTTGTTTGTTTAGTGGCATGGAATTGTAGCCGGTTCTGATTGATGTGAAAAAAAAAAAAAAAAAAAAGTAAGAATGTTTGACATGAAAAAGTGAAAAAAAAAAAAAAATTTTAGTAATTTTTTATTTAAATAATAATAAAATGTAATTGATGTGATGTAAAAAATAAGAATGTTAAAAGTTGAGTTTGAGATAAATAATATGGGGCTTTTTTGGGGGTCCATCGGCAAACAAAACCAAGTGGTTTGATGTACCAATTTACCTGTCAATACAAAAGTGTTTCCTTGATTTTGATAGGAATGGAACATAATTCATAACTATGATTTGATATCCCTTTTCCCCCTCCCGCTTTGACAAAAAAAACAACTATGATTTGATATGTCAGTCAAGGATATAGACTGCAAAGTAATGGAAGAGTTGCCCCATTGCCCCATGTACATGCTTTATGCAATTTGTTTTAAGGATTGAATAATTTTTTTATTTTTTATTTTTGGGGTGTAATCAATCTGAAGCTTTATTAAGGAAGTGTGTTGCTCAAGTAATACACTATCACAAATACACCTAGGAGCCTCTTCCATCCATAATTTATCAATATTTTGCTACACTACTACTTTAGTTAAAGCATGACTCATGCTGCATGAGCTGCAACACTATCTTCCTTTCTTAGAGCATCTTTAGCAAGTGGCTAGTTTAGCTATTTAAAATCCATATTTTTATTAGTTTTTTAATATAAACTTTAACAAATTATCTATTTCACTTTCTACTTTTTTGAAATAATTTTTTTTAAAATTTTTTTATTGTTTTTTAATAATCCGATTTCCTCCCCCTCTCTCTCTCCAACCCTTTAAATAATATTTTTTAAAGTTTTTTTCATTCTTTTTTAATAATCCGATTTCCTCCCCTCTCTGTCTCTCCAACCCAAAAAAATCTATACAGAACCTATATTGAACAATCAAATGAAAATTTATACACATCAATCAAAATGGAACTGCCCATTCGTTGTGGGGTTTCAAAATTGAAACCTTAACAACGCCTTTAACATCCAATAAATCAGCCAACCCAAAAACACCCAAAACAACCAAAACTTCAACTAAGGAGTAAATGAGCCGAGCCCGAACAACTAAGGTGTAAATGAGCTGAGCCTAAGTGAGCTTCTATTGTTCGGGTTCAGCTCATTTAAATTTTACTCTTACTCGAGCCGAGCTCAAGGACAAGCAAAAAAATTGAGCTCGAGCTCAAGCTCATAATAAGTCGTGCCAAGCAGAGCTAGCTGGCTCTTATATTTATTTATTTATTTTTTAAAATAAATTTAAACTTTACGTACTCTTAAACAGTTCAAAAAGCCAGCTTGTATATGAGCATTTGCTTAGCCTTACTAACTGAATATGGAGCTTGAGTTAATACAACAAGGCACTTGATTTCGAAGAAAGAAGATATGCATCATTTTATAGATAAGCAAGCTTGGGGATTTGTGTTTTCTTAGCAATATGGGACAAGTTAACATATATTCAGACTGCAGTGGAACAACGCCCCCTACAAAAAAAAAAAAAAAAAAAATTCAATGTCTCTCTCTCTCTCTCTCTCTCTCTCTCTCTCAATTTCCCTCACCAGTCACAGCGCATCTTCCACCCCAACTCTCATTTCCTACTCTCTTACTCTCACTCTCCAGACAGGCAGTGCCGCAATGATCCAAAGTGTTTGGGTCTGTTTGATTCTTCAATAGTTTCTGCCTTTCTCAATCACCCTCAATAGTTTCCGCTTGATTGTTCTTCCTTTCATTTGGGTCTCTAATTGAATCTGAGTCTTTTTAATGATTTTTCTCTCTCTCTTTGATTACGACTAAGTAGAGAAAGCTTATTTTTGTTTGGGTGATTAAGACGAGCAATAGAGAATCAGAGATGGAAAGACGGGGGGAGACTGGAGAGAGAGAGAAACTAATGTTAAAAAAATTATATACATATATTTGTTATATATGTGTGTATATATATATATATATATATATATATATATATATATATATATATATATATATATAAGTTGTATAGTATATTTGTTATTATTGAGTAATATTGAGTATATATAGTTAGTTACTTAATAAAAAAAAATATACGAGTCGAGTTTTATACGAGCTTGCTTACGAGTCTAATCGAGTCGAGCCGAGCTTGCTTTGTTTAATATTCGAGCCAGGATTTGTGTTCACGAAGCGCCTCATTTAATAATCAAGTCAAGCACGAGTCAAGCTTATACGAGTCGATCCCGAGTTTACTCGTGAGTGGCTTTTCTCGCGAACACCCCTAACCCCAACAAAGAATCAGAACATGAAAACAACCTTAATCCAATCGGGTTTGGCTTCGATCCAGTTCCAATCTATCGAACCCCAATCACCAACCTCAAAATCAATTTCAAAACTACCGTCTTTGAAGCGTAAAGCTCAAGCAGCCGTCGATCTCGAGTTCGTCGACAGAAATCATCCAATGTCATTCTCCAAGGAGCTCTTGTTCTCCAAGATGTAGTCCTAACAATTTTTATCAGTCTCCAGCTCTCTTTGCTTCTACCCTCTCTTTACTTTCACTTTCACATATCATATTATATATTTCTGCATGGTATTAGAGCCATTTTTATGTGGCCTGCAACAAACGCCTTGTGGTGTTTTCATAGTGTCTCCTTATTGGCATTCTCCTAGTTGTTCCAAGTGACCTTTTCTAGGTTCTGGCCTCTAATTTTTTTTTTTCAGTTCAATCATGTTAGTTCTTGTGTTGGCTTAATTCAGTTCCAAAATGCAGATGCTACTGTTCATGGCTCAAACACTGATATAGAATGCTCAGAATCCAATCTCCACCGTTCATAATGTAGATTCATGTGTTATGAACGTCCCTGCAAAATTTCAGCTCAATCGGACCACAAACGCCCATCGATCGGAGTTGTTGATGAAGACTGGACAGTCCGGGTCCGGACCTCCAGAAGTCGGGTCCGGACCCCATTTCCAGAAACTTGATTTTTCAAGCAGGGTCCGGACCTCAATTCCCCGGGTCCGGACCCCAGTTCCCGAAAGTGCATTTTATGAGGCCTGTCCGGACCTCAGATCTGCAGGGTCCGGACCTGGCTGACTTATTAGGGTTATTTTCTATTTAAACACGATTTTGCTACATTTACATGTATGTATTTTATTGAGCAAATATCGGGGTGCTTAGAGAGAGAGAATTCGTTCTAGATTATTGTTGAAGAGAAAATACGTGAAGCCAATCGGAGTTCCGGTGAAAGGAAATCTTTTAGAAGAATCGTGCCAGATGTTCTGGAAAGGGCTACTGAGGTAGAAGTCAAGTGGGTCACTTGTCGTGTGCAAGGAAGAGTCAAAGGTTTTGTTATTCTTCTTGTATTCCTTATTCTTCTATATAGTGAATTGATTTCCTGGGTTTGGCTGCCCCGGAGAGGTTTTACATTTAGAGAGTTCTCTAAATGGTTTCCTCTTCTAACCAAATTTCTGTGTTCTTGATTGCATATTTCATATCAGTATTTGGTTGATATTTTAACTGCTAAGTTAGATCTGTTTTCTGGATATTTTCGGTAAAACTCCTAGACGTGTGAGTAGGTGATAATTGGAGTCGTTTTAGAATTTTCAATTGGTATCAGAGCGGGTTCACTCTGTAAAGGATTTATTTCCTAAGTGTGATCCGAGACTCCATATCAAATGTCTCATACTGTTGCTCCTAATTCTCTTCCTGTCTTTGACGGAACAAATTATACGCTTTGGAAAATTCGTATGAGAGCATATTTTAAATCCATTAATGTTTGGCATATTGTCGAATCTGGATGGACACGTCCAGAAAAAGCAATAGCTGAATGGACAACAGAGGAAAAGAATAATGCTACTGCGAATGACAAAGCTATAAATGCTATTTACATCTCTGTTTCAAATGAGGAATTTTCTAGAATTTCTAGATGTGAAATAGCTAAGGAAGCCTGGGAAACTTTAGAAATCACACATGAAGGAACTAAGGTTGTTAGAACTTCAAAAATTCAAATGTTGGTTTCTCAGTTTGAGGAGATTAGAATGCAGGAAGATGAAACTTTTGATGAATTCTATTCAAAGCTTAGTGCCATTAGAAACTCTACCATTAATTTGGGAAAGAAAATGGATGATGCTAAAGTGGTGAAAAAAATCTTAAGATCTTTGCCTGAGAGGTTTATTCCCCAAATTGCTGCTATACAACAGAGTAAGGACTTAGATACTATGAGAGTAGAAGAACTTGTAGGTTCCCTTCAAACCTTTGAGCTAATTCTTCCTAAACACAAGAACACCAAAAATATTGCTCTTAAGGCAAAAAATGTTAAGGTTGACTCTTGTGGTTCATCTGATGAGGATTCTGGAAATGAGGAAGAAATTGCTATGTTTGCTAAGAAGTTTAGGAAATTCTTTAGAGCCAAGAAAGGAAATCTTAGAAATAGCAATTCACAATTTTCTGAGAAATCTAGAAATGAGAATGTTGAGAAAGGAAAGTCACCTAAAGGTATCAAGTGTCACGAATGTGGAGGACATGGACACATTCGTGTTGACTGTGCTAACTTGAGAAAGTCAAATGGCAAGGCATTTAATGTGACTCAAAGTGATGAGTCAGACAAGGACGATGCTGAACAAGGAGTTAATTACTTAGCATTTGGAGTTAGTTATGAGAGTGAGCATGAGAATAGTGAGTGTAATTCTCAAGACAAACAAGGTGTGTCCGATAATGATTCGGAAGAAGAAGATGATTTGCAAAATGCTTATAATAATCTCTTTGTGGAATACACTAAACTGAAAAAGCTGAATAAGCAGCAATTGAAGAAACTCAATGAGGTTAATCTTGAAAATGATCAACTTTCTGTCACCTTAACTGATTCTCTTGCTACTCATAATACTTTGATGTCTGAAAATCAAATGCTAATTGCCAAAGTGAAATCCTTAGAGAATGAACTGAATGAATCAAAGAATCATTTAACAAAATTCTCTAGTGAAAAGCTAAATCAAATGCTACATAATCAGAAACATTCGTTTGATAGAACTGGATTGGGTTTTGATAAATCTGCTATTTTATCTACTAATGTTGCTTCTTCTTCAAAGATGATTTTTGTGAAACCAGTGAACAAAGAAGATAGCTTGGCTGAAAAGAAGGTAATTTCTCCTCAAATTTCCAAAGATGGAAAAGGTAAGGGAACTCTAACTGATTCCTATATGTCTAGTTCTAAGTCGAGAAGTATGCACATGTTAAGGAACCAACCTTCTCAAAGGTTTATTCCTACGTGTCATAACTGTGGTAAGATTGGACATATTCGTCCTAAGTGTTTTCAGCTTAACAATCATGAGCCTAAAAGAGAATATTTCCATTCTAGAAATAGTTATGAGAAATTATTCAACATGATGAGAGACGTAGTAACACGGTTAGATGTCTTAGATAAGAGTCACACAGTTGTCCCTGATGTGAAGAAAGTTTGGGTCAAGAAGATTAATACCATTCACCCATTGAGGGGGAGTGGTAATGGACTCACCTAGATTAGGTGGGCACATAGACCATGCCTAGAAATTGAGCATATTGATATTTGTCTATAGCTGTTCTAGGGCATTTTTTTTCTTAATTTTTGTTTGCTTTGTTTTTATTTTCTTTGATTATTTTTTATTCTTTTAGATTGTTTTAATTGTTAGATACTCAGTTTCTCATGTCTTGTGCTCAAATGAATATTTTACATATGAGTGGGGTCAATATTTCTGCAATTTACATCTATTGCTCCATATGTTTATGATAAACCTTGTTTTTCTGAAGACTGTTAAAGGAGTAAGAGTCAGTTTTTCTCATGTTCGAAATTGTGCACTTTTTGCCCCCATTAGGTTTAGATTTTTGTTATGTGTTTGGGAATTTGGAGCAAACATTTTGCTTGGAAGATAGGTTGTGTCAGTTCTATCCACTTGACCAACTCGTTAGTTGAACCTAGCTCCTAAAAATTCCAACATTTTCCAAAAAAAAAAAAAAAAAAAAAAAAAAAGGGATAAAATAAGCTCAAATGACTTAGTTTTGCTTCTGTCTGTCCCTAAAGAAAGAATCAGTGATCAAATCATTGTGGAAATAGATGATTACTAAAGGACATGGTAAAAGAAAATGATCAGTCTCAGGGGGAGTGTATCGGATGAGGGAATCTAGGTCCTAACATTATAAGGTTTTACTGTGGTTTGAATCAGACTGCTGGTCTTCCTTTACAAAATGTCTGCCTAGATTTACCTTTCATTGATGAAATCTTAGTTAATGGGAGTACTCACACACTACACCATCACATGAGATTTCTGATTATTGCCTACTTGACTGCATTCACAGACCAAGGTTGTGTCATGCATATGGTACATTTACGGTGTAAGTGTAGCTTGTTGATCACTCCGAATTGTTCAGATATTCATACGAGCATGCATGATCTATTGCTTATCTATACATGTTTTTTTTTTTGGTGTTTTGTTTTTAAAAAAAAAAAAGAAAAAAAAAAAAAAAGGAAAGCTTTTGGATATTCATTGTGCAATACATGAGTCCTTGATGTGTTATCATGTGTATTCATTTAACTTTTAAAGGGGGAGAAACATGCTTTGCATTTCCAGTTTCCTGTTGTTAATTGAGTCATACATTGAGGGGGAGTTTTGCTGATGTTTCTTTATAATCACGCATCATTTTTTTTTCATGAGTTTTATTTATGTCTTCTTGTTCCACATATGCCTTGATGTATTTTGTGAAGTGTTTCAGGAAACATGAAGACCTTTTGTCATTCTGTGACAAAAAGGGGAGTAAATATGGGGAGATGATGGGATTGGCTCGACATTTTGGTTTTGTCACTGAATTGCCAAAGGGGGAGTTTGTTAGTTCTTGTGTTGGCTTAATTCAGTTCCAAAATGCAGATGCTACTGTTCATGGCTCAAACACTGATATAGAATGCTCAGAATCCAATCTCCACCGTTCATAATGTAGATTCATGTGTTATGAACGTCCCTGCAAAATTTCAGCTCAATCGGACCACAAACGCCCATCGATCGGAGTTGTTGATGAAGACTGGACAGTCTGGGTCCGGACCTCCAGAAGTCGGGTCCGGACCCCATTTCCAGAAACTTGATTTTTCAAGCAGGGTCCGGACCTCAATTCCCCGGGTCCGGACCCCAGTTCCCGAAAGTGCATTTTATGAGGCCTGTCCGGACCTCAGATCTGCAGGGTCCGGACCTGGCTGACTTATTAGGGTTATTTTCTATTTAAACACGATTTTGCTACATTTACATGTATGTATTTTATTGAGCAAATATCGGGGTGCTTAGAGAGAGAGAATTCGTTCTAGATTATTGTTGAAGAGAAAATACGTGAAGCCAATCGGAGTTCCGGTGAAAGGAAATCTTTTAGAAGAATCGTGCCAGATGTTCTGGAAAGGGCTACTGAGGTAGAAGTCAAGTGGGTCACTTGTCGTGTGCAAGGAAGAGTCAAAGGTTTTGTTATTCTTCTTGTATTCCTTATTCTTCTATATAGTGAATTGATTTCCTGGGTTTGGCTGCCCCGGAGAGGTTTTACATTTAGAGAGTTCTCTAAATGGTTTCCTCTTCTAACCAAATTTCTGTGTTCTTGATTGCATATTTCATATCAGTATTTGGTTGATATTTTAACTGCTAAGTTAGATCTGTTTTCTGGATATTTTCGGTAAAACTCCTAGACGTGTGAGTAGGTGATAATTGGAGTCGTTTTAGAATTTTCAAATCAGATAGTTCATGCGCTTTTTGAACAATATGTTGTCGCTGACAATGCTTTTTAAAGCCTTCGCCACAGCTAATTCTAGAAAAACATAATCTCATAATCACATTTGCAAGGAATAGATCTATTGATCTGTGGAAGCTTCGACGTCATTGGCCTCTGCATGCATCTCCACACGCCATCGCATGTCATTGACAATCTTACACACACCTCTGCTTACTATGCCAATGTCTTCCCAACCTTCCTCAAACCAGGTTCTGAAAATCTAAACGAGAATTAGGTTTGCAAGATACAAATCTATCAATCTATGGAAGACCTATCTCCACCGGCCATCGCACGTGCCTCCATGCACACCGACAGTAAGTCGACACGCCTTATGTGCCACCATTATATCTATTTTTGGCAAAATAACCACCAAAATTAGTTTTTTAGCCCCAGATGAATGGATTTGTGCAATTTCAGCCAGTGCCACCTCTACATGCACCGCTAGATTCCACTGTTGGTTCTACCACTCGCTTGCACGCACCGGCACACAATGGTGACATGTGCCAGCGGACGCGTTGGCAAGTCTTATTCACGCACTCACATGCGGAAGGCCTTTTCAGCTGTGTCATGCGCGTCCACAAATCCGGTTGACTTGGTCAGTTGACCCAGCCCACCAGGTTTTAGGCCGATTTGGCCTAAACTATAACCTGGTTCATGGGTTTCCACTAGGCCATGACCCACTCAATCGGGTTTTCAGCCCTTCCGGGTCCATTCAGTCAAGCCTGTTCAGCCTGGTACATGGGTCTCGAGTCAACTCAATCAAAAGAATCAAATAATCACAACATCGAATAAGCATCAAAACATCAAAATGAACATAACAATAACCAAACCCTCACTTCAAAACTTCACTTTAAAACTTCAAAACACAAACTAGTCACAAACATAACTTCAGCATCACATTAATAACCAAACCTCCACCAAAACCTTACGGACAAAATATCCAAAACTTAACAAATGCATGAAAAACATGGTTGCAACTTCCTTTGAAGTTTTCTTCAAGCGCTCCTCCAATCCTTCAAAGACTCTCTCTCTCTCATTGAAGGGAGGGATGAAGAAAGGAAGATTGAGATTTTTCCTTCATTTCTTGTATATTAAGTTTTTTAATTTACTCGTGAACTTTTAATCTTGCTCGAACGAGATTATGTGTAACGCCCCGATATTTGAACTAGCAAATATCGAAGTCGTGACGCTGCAACTTTAGAAAATACAATATTACAGCGGAGTATGTATATTTTCTTTTCTTTTTCTATGACCTAGGAATAACTTACACAACACCATTGAGCTGACTGAAATACCTCGAGGTGATATAAAATAAAAACATGTTTTTCATTACAACATATGTACACACTAAGTGTACCAAATATATGCCACATACGGCACCTAAATTACTATTGTAATATTTATTAATATAAATTCACACACATCACCATACGTAATAAAAGCGATTAACATAAATGAGTCTTACTCCATAGAGTAAGCATCAATCCTGCAGTAGATGGTCTATCAACCATCAAAACCAGTAAAAGGACCATCGTCCTCACTTTCTATTCATGCATCAAGATTTATGTAAAGATGACCTTATCATATTTACATAGGCAAACAAGTGAGTAATCTATTTTCCTAGAGACAAACACTAAAAGGACTAGTTTGAACAAGTAAGATTAAAGACTAAAATATATAATAATGAATGAGTTGTGAATGCAGCATAATGACAGATTAGTTTGTGTTTTATGATAATCTTTCTTCAGACCTCTTGTCATGAGCTCTCAGCCCGCTTACGTCCGTTATATCCCTCACACTTTAGAGGTTTACCTGTTTGGTGCTGGCAACTACACCGCCCCAGCTTAGTTATATATTAGGCCTGTTGGACGGTTATATACCCCCATCAACTGAGATACCAACAGTTCCTCGTGGCAATCCACTCAGCTTGTTCTTAAGGTGGCTATTTTATCAGCTCATTTTATTAGACACATTATGCAGCAGCTGTATTGCAAAATTATAATAATAAGACAAAATAAGAATTCCTATAACAATAAAACAAAGCTAGTACTCAGTAAGTATATCCATACTTACTCTCCTTAGTGTAGTATTCTGCTCCACTTCTGCATATAATACATACATACAAACAATACTTAGTTCATTCTCCAATAATATCATTGTTTAAAGACCTTCATCTTTTTATATTTATTTATTATCCGTCACTTCATCTTTACTTACTCATTTTATTATATTAATCTAAGATAGTCACTTATAACTAGCTTTATGCCTGAATTCATTTTTGGTGACGAGGCTAATGGCCAGTATCACTAAATACAAATTAGTATTATAAATAATATATATAAAGCATGACTCATATTTTGGAGATGAGACCAATGGTCCGTACCTACCAAAGTATGAATCAAAATTTAAATGACAATAAAAGAAATGACTGAATGTAAATACTGAATTCATATTTAGGAGATGAGACCAAATGGTCCTTACCGCCAAAAATATGAACTAAAATTTAAATGACAATAAAAGAAATGACTGAATGTAAATACTGAATTCATATTTAGGGGATGAGACCAAATGGTCCTTACCGCAAAAAATATGAATTAAAATTTAAATGACAATAAAAGAAATGACTGAATGTAAATAGTGTAAAGTAAATAATATATAGATAATATCATAAGCCCTTAATTGATTTTGTCCACTAACTCATTATTATTAATTCATTTGTATCTATTACTTTATTTTACATTATACGCTTATTGGGTCTTTAAACAATTAAATGAAAACAAGTGACACAAGCAATAAATCATGATATTTATACAAGAAACACTTACCCAATATTCCTTAGAAGTAAAACTCCACCAAATCTTCTCTAGGTAGCTAGTTTAGAAAAACACTTGAATACTACAAGAAAGATCTAGGCTTTATGGTATTTGACTAGAACAAAGAAATAAAATGAAATGAGGAGCAAACAATTTTACTTGTTCTAAGATTGTAAAAACTCAAGTGAAAGTGAATTTAGCTAAGGCTCTATTTATAAGAGAATGAATGGTTAGGATTTATTTTTACACATTTGATCTAAGGGTTGAGATGTATTTAACCAAAAGAATGAACCTAGTCCATATTTCATGCTCTATACCAAACAGTATTTTCGTCCAAAATAGGGGCAGTGTATCCTGATCCATTTTTCAATGTCCAAATGTACTCCGATTGACATGAAATTTTGAGAGTAGATAGAGGACTCCAAGACAAACATTTTATATTTTTGGTTCGGCTTCATCCGAGTTCGTTTGAGTCTATTTTTGGCCTGTACAAAGTTTCCAATTCAACTTAGGCTTTAATTATTCAATTTATTTCCATTCCCACTTGGCCACTTGCCTTATTAAATTATTATAATCATGATATTTACTATAAGCCTTATTACTAGAAGCTTTACGCTTTCAACAAAGGTGGCTAGCCTTAGTATCTTTCTTTAGTAGTTTTAATCTCATTTAAACAGTATGAAAATTAAGACACTGCTTTTTAGGCTAAAAACTAAAAAGCTTCAAATTATTTTTTGACTTCGCTAAACACCAATATAAATAATTTATTCACTAGATTGGGTTTAATTATAAACATATTAGTGAAGCTAAATTTTAGAATTGAAGTAATATACATAAGAGGTCAAAAATCAATGTAATATACCTTTATCACTAAATAGTTATTTAATATCATTAATCCACGTATCATTGTTCTAATTTATCGATTATATTTTTAATCTATTTAATATTATTTAAATAAGAGTTTTAAAATCTAGGTCGTTATATTATGCCTCGTTCGAACAACACATGACACTAACATTAAATTAAGTGTTGCATCTCATCTAACCTTAACGTGCGTTAATCTGAACCATCGATTTTCACCTATATATCTCATGGCGAGATAACATGTGGAAATGCCATTCTCGTTTGAACAAAACATGTGACATGTTCAAAAGAAATTTCTCAAGATTTAATCTTAGCCGTCAGTTTTCACCCTTGCACACCTCAAATTACCACATGAAGGTTCCTTCTCGTTCAAACAAATTCCAATCTCATTCAAACGAAATTCCACAAACTTGAATTTTAAAGACTTCAATTGTAAAATCTTAACATTCTTTCTATCAAATGCCTACAACTACAAGCCTATTGGATATTGAAAAAAAAAAAAAAATTATATAAAGTTCTTCTAAAAGCTTTTAATTTACTAACCAAGAGGATCTCTCAAATACAATCATCAAAAGGTCGCTTTGTTAATGATAGTCACAATGCCATGTCTAAATTGTGAGTTTATTTTGCATCATTTATTAATGAATGGCTTAGTCGTAACAACAAAATCAAAACAAAAAAGGTGGTTGTTGGAATTTTATTTTTTATTTTTTGTGCTTAGTGCATATCAATCCCTAAATTATAATCTAAAACAATTACCACTTGAGGATTGAAGTGGTCAAAAAGGTACAAGTGTCCAAACATAATAGTTTTCACAGTCATCTTACTTTGCCTGATGCGTTTTGATATGTATATATATATATATCAAGATAAGTACAAGGCAAGTTAATGAGTATAGCTGACACTAGACTAATATGTCTTTTTCAACTTTGCCTTTGTACGTATTTTAGTTTTTCTTTCTTTCATAAAAGTCAATTGAGAATGTTTAATACCAAACGGTCTACCTAGGCGTGTAAGACCGTGGAATCTTCTATTTTTTTATAGCTGGGAGTTCTATATTGTCACTAAAACAAACAAAAAGGAATATGAAATTTGCATCTGCAGTTTATACTGTAGATGCCCCAATTCTTTTAATACTTTTTTTAGGAAAATGTTTAATCCCTCGTATTACCATGTTTAATTCCTCGTATTACCACTTAATTGACAATATTTTTCAAACTTTAGATTGTAACAATGTATCCTAAACTATCAAAAAATTCCTAGTATTCCCCCAATAACAAAAATACCTTTAATAAAAGTGTTCAATACCTTTGAGTTTAACGACTTTATTTTTACCAAGTAGTTTAACGACTTTATTTTTATCCACTTGAGTTTCAATTTGTATCACAAATGGTACCTCGCTTATCGATTAAAATGGAATTAGCACTTTCGTCCAACTTCCGTCCAAAAAATTGACGAAAGTCCACGTCAACCCAATAAAAAACTGACACGTGATAGGGAGTAGTATTAAAAATTAAAAAATAATTAAAATTGAAAAATAAACATATAAAATGAAACAATTAATAACTAAAAAACTAAAACAATTTAAATAAAAAAAATTAAAAAATTAAAAAAAGAAGAAGAAGAAGCAAGAGCCACCCCAAAATAATTTTTTAGTTGGCCGAAACCACCCCAGGCCTTAGGGGTGGTTTCGGCCACTCCTACGGCCGGTCTAGGGGTGGCCGAACTATCTCATGGCCATTGTGGGTGGTCCAGTCACCCCTAGAAAGCCAATATATATATATATATATATATATATATATATATATATATATATATATATATATGGCTCTGATACCAAAGGGGAGTGAAGACGACAAAATAACTGAAAATAACTAATTGAAAATAAATGAAAATAAAGCAGTAGAACCATCCATGTAGGAGGTAATTAGAATTAAAATAAACATGATGCAAGAATTTCCAGAGTAAACTCGAAATTGGAGCGTATAAAAGAGGAATGGAACAAAATTATGGAAATATATCAAAAGATTTGATTAACAAGAGTACTTACAAATTCAAATGTAAACTTGGAAGTAGTGAAGTTACACAAGGGCAGAAATGATTACAAGTAGAAAGCAGCAGAATAGTTGCAGAGGGATTTTAGGTGTTTAGGTTGAAAGCTTCTGCCTTACAATGAGGGGCATTGTCCCTTTTATAGGCAAATTCCAATAGGAAAATAAAAATTACATCAGAATAATTAACAGTAAAAGTAAAGAACTATTGTGTCGGTAGGCACTGTAGCAGTTACTGTAATGTTGGCAATTACTGTGCCATGATGAGTTGACCAATGTCATCAGAAAAAATTGATAAATGTAGCTTTTGAACGGTGCCGTGAAGGGCAAATGAACGATGTCACTGAGAAGGGTAAATGAACGGTGCCACTGGAAAGAGCAAATGAACGGTGCCACTGGGAAGGGCAAATGAGCGGTGCCACTAGGAAGGGCAAATGAGCGGTGCCACTGGGAAGGGCAAATGAGCGGTGCCACTATGAAGGGCAAATAGACGGTGCCACTGGGAAGGGCAAATGAATAAATTATAAATCTTCAATTCCTAGGTAATAGTTATCAGGACTATTCCTAGGGAAACTAGAATTTCCATACCATTCTCTCATGGGGTTAAAAGTAGCTTCAAAAGACGCATCAGATTTTTCTTCTTCATCTTCATCAGAATTATCATTGAGAGATTCCAAAAGTGCTTTCAAAATGTCTTTCTTCTCTTTCTTCTTCGAAGAAGTTTTCTTCTTAGAAGAATTAGAAGAAGTAGCAGGGGCAGCGGCCTCCTTGGGAGGAGAAAGGGAAGTACTAGGAGTTATCAGTTTGGCAGGATTGCCAATAGTTAACTGTTTGGGAATTGGAGGAGCTTGGATTTTTGACAATTGAGCTAAATTTTTGACATTATCGACGATATTGTCAATTCGTGGGTAATTATCCCACCATTTGACATACCAATGTCTCTCTAGCTTGTCATCGAGAATGACATATTGCCATTTAATAATCCATGGAATTTTGAATTTTTTAGCAAAATGCAGAATGTGGGAAAACTTGGCCCCATGTTCATCAGTATTGTAAAGATTCTTAAAGGATTTGAACGCCTCAATGAGTTTTATTGGGAGGACATCAGGAATAAGACCAAACTTAATCCACCAATTGGAAAACCAAAGAGGGAGAATGCCTGCAAATTCTTTATCAAAACTTATGAACCAAGAGTGGTCAAACTTTGGGATTTTGGAAGAGCATGAATTTGAACCAAGCATTAATATAGTCATAATAGCAAAACGGAATGGGAAAATCGTCCAGTTTTCTGGGTTGCGAGGGATGTTCTCCCCAATCTTTTTCAAGAATGATTCTATCAAAGTAGACACTATGATAAATGAGCTTTTGGCGTTCAGTTTTATTGTAAATGGGTTTGAAATTAACAGACTTTGTCTGGAGCAAAATATTAGTGTAGTATGAAAGAGTTTTTTTAGGATGCTCAAGGATCCAAGGAAATTGGGGAGGAAAATAGGAAGTAGCAATTTGAGTGGGAGATTTGATGTGAGATCGGTTAATCTCAATATGAAATAAATGTTCGGAATGGGGAAGAATGATATAAACTGAGGCTTTATCGTATTTAATGAAAGGAACAGTGGATTTTTGGGAAGCAATGACAAAAGAGTCATAATCTGAACGAGAGCACTGGAATAAGTGGCTGGTGATCCAGGCCTAAAAGCTGAGAAACGGTTAGCAAGTGCAACAGATGAATTGGTAACTGGAGCAGTAATGGTAGTCTCTGGTTTTAAGACCACAGACTTGGAATCAATCTTCTCCTTGTCCTTTTTGCTTGCCATGCTGGCTGCAAAAATTCATGAGTGAGAAAATCCAGAATAGAGTTATTGGAGCCTTTAATGTATTCAATGTCAAAATCAAAAACGCTTGAAACGGATTGCCATCTGGCGAAAATTTGTTTTGATGCAATATTTTCAACATCCTTTTTCAAAATATATTTAGCAGATTTACAATCAATGCGTAATAGAAACTTTTGATTTAGTAGATGAGATTGAAATTTGGTAATGCATAAAACTACAGAAAAAATTTTCTTTTTAATAGTACTATAATTAGTTTGCACATTATTCTAGGATCCGGAATGAAATCGAACATTTTGTTCGGGAGATCCTGGAGAAACAACTTGTTTCAGAATACCTCCGAAGCCAATTTTAGAAGCATCAATTTCAACGATTTTGAAAGCATTATCTGAAGGAATGCCTAAGCAAGGTAAAGTCTTGACATGAGTTTTAATTTCTCTGACAAGTGAAGTGTGAATGTCCGTCCAAGGAGGAGGATGACTGAGTAAACGGTCAAACAAGGGCTTGCAGTGTTTTCTTAGATCTTTGTAGAAATCTGCAATGTAATTTAAAGAACCTACGAATCTTTGGAGCTGGGTTTTATCAGTAATAACATCAGGAAATTTATCGGCAAACTGAATAGCTCTGTCAATGGGTCGTATTCATCCTTCAAAAATGTCAAAACCAAGGAATCTAATTTTTGTTTGTAAAAGCTTGATCTTTTTAGCAGAGACAACAAGTCCATTGTGTTTAACTGTTTCTAAAAACGAATTCAACTGTTTCTAGTGTTCATCAACAAATTTTGAATAAATCAGAACATCATCAATGTAAACGATGGTAAAATGACTAAAGGGATTGAAAATATCATTCATTATATTTTGGAATTCACTTAGGGCATTCTTTAGCCCAAAAGGCATGACATTCCACTCATAATGTCCGAAAGGAGTGGTAAAAGCTGTTTTATACCTATCCTTATCATCAATTTGGATTTGCCAAAACTCTGACTTTATATCGAACTTAGAAAAGACTAAAGCCTCACTGATGCGACTGACTAAATCTTTCCTATTAGGGATGGGGTACCTGATCCATTCTAGGAAATCATTTAGTGGTTTGTAATTGATTACTAGTCTAAGGGTTCCCCTTTCGACTTCAGCATTTTTCATCACATAAAAGGCAGCACAAGACCAAGGAGACTTGCTCTTTCGAATGATTCCTTTAACGAGTAAATCAGCAATTTCCTTCTGACAAAAATTTAAAGTATCAGTATTCATCTGAATAGTCCTAGCTTTAGTGGGAATTTTATTTTTAGAAAAAAAATTTAATATAACATAAAGAAACAATGTGTTTTTTTCTATGCCAAAAGGCAGTAGGAAGTTCAGAGCAAACTAGATCTATGATATGGGTATTGAAGGATGCAATCTTAGATTGCAACAATTTATCATAAAGTTGTTCAGCAATTCTTTTGTATTTGACTTCTTGTTTCAAAAAATTTAAATGACTGGTTTTAGCAAAGATAAGGTTCAAATGACTAACATCAATTTCAAATCTGGAAGCAAAATAGAATTTTACTTCAACGCCCATTTTAACATTTGAAACACCAGATTCATCAACAGAGAAAGGATAAAGCATAGCAATGAAGGGAAGGCCAAGAATAACCTTTTCAAACATATTTTTTACAAGAACAACAGGAGTATCAATTTATATTTGATTTGCAAACGGCTTCCACTAGCAGAATTTAAATTTTTAGTGGAAAATATTTACTAGGTACTAACCCTTCCTGAATACAATTCAAATCAGCACTAGAATCAATCAAAGCAATAACATCAATCTTATAATCAGGGGCAATGGCAATGTGAACTTTAGAATACCATTTTGGTGGAACAACCTTGTTGATAAGACTGATAATCTTGACTTCATTGGAAATTACTTTATTGCTAGATTCTGCTTCATCAGAGTGCTCAGATTGTTTATCATTATCAGAATTGTTGTCTTGGAAACAATCTTGAATTTTCAGTATTAAAAGTTGTTATTTTAAATCGTTATTATCAGTTTTAACAGTAAACATATCATTTTTTAAATCAACAATTTCCTTCTTGATATTACTAATCTCATGTTGCAAATATGAGATAGTAATTTCTTTGGATTTTTGTTTAGAAAATCGTTCTAAAGTTTCATCAAGAGAGATTTTTGTATTGTTAGGTTTACTAGCATTTTTAATCATCGTATTCTTGAGTTTTTTAAGGTAGTCCTCTTTTAATTCAGGATTTTCAATTTTTGAAATTAAAGTAATTAGCAAATTTTCTTGTTCTTCAATTTTTGTGAGAACATTGCAAGTTTTAACATTTTTGCAGCAAGAATCAGTACAACCAATTTTGAAATCATTATCAGAAAATTCACTGGCAGAATGGTAATCAGAGTCACTTGAGATTGTTAAAAAATCACAGTCAGATGAATCAGAAGAACTTATTGATTGTAGGATTCTAAAAAGATTTTCTTTTTCATTGTCATCAATTTTCAAAGCATTAATTTCTTTCTTTAATTTTTTGGGCACTTGTCAGCAAAATGTCCTGATTTTCCACAATTAAAGCATTTTCCTTTGGAAAAATATTTATCAAATTTTGACTTATTCTTTTTGGATTTGTTAGCTGCAGGAAATTTTTTAATTGGTTTATTAAATTTTCTTTTCTTTTAACTATTGTAATATGGAGCAAGTTGTTTCTTGAACACTCTTTTGGGTTTCTTTCTATTTCTCCGGGAGGGAGCCATAGGAGGAAACCCAAATTGTTCGCAGAAATTACCCATTTCATATTTAGCTTTCTTAGTGTTCTTCAATTGTTGTCTTATCATTTTTTGATCAATGCACATTTTATACCAAATTTTTTAATGGTAGAAAACAAATCACCATAAGTTATGTTTTCATATTCGATTAATCCAGTATTAGAATTAATGAGTTCATCTTTAACTTTGTGAGCAAATAGTGAAGGTAATCAATCAATAAATTTTTCTTTCCAATAAGGCTTCTGACTATTAGTTCTAAATATAACACGAGAAAGAAAAACATCTTGATACCATCTGTAATCAGACATAGTAGGACAAAGAAGATTATTCAAGAAATCAGAGAAGCAAGAAGTAATATTAGATGGCGTTCCAATGAAATGCTTAATGATAGTATAGATTAATGTGTTAACACTATCAGGTTCACCAGCACCTCGTTGTTCATTAAATATTGGTAAACCATCTTCATCTTTTTTGACAGCTTTTCTAATTGTTTCCCGAGATTCTTCAGTAAGGTGTTTATCCCACCAATTCCGAAGAGTTCCAGAGAAACCAGTAGAAAGTAAATCAACAATTTTTAATTGAGTTAAATTGTGATTAGTAACATAAGCATTAGCAACCATAGACATGTGATTCATTTTATTTAACACTTATTGTTCAGATAAGCCATCAATATTCCATTCATAAAGTTTATCTGCTGAAACGAAAAATTGAGATTGAAAAAATCTTTCTTCAAACTGTAAAGGGTTTTGGATACCAATTTTTTGTGAGATTGACAATTTTGGTTTTATTAAAAATTCTTTGGAGTTTTTCCTTCGGATCATTTCTTTCAAAATTTTACTCAATCATTCTAATGTTGAAATCGGAAGGATATTGGGAATATTTAGAATTTTCAGAATAAGAAGTTTCATTGATTTTTTGAATAACACAAGCTTTTCCAGAGGAGGTGGCTTTACTGGTTTTTAATTCTGACAACATTTTGTCAAAATTTTCAACATTTTTTGGCTAGTAGTTCTCAGCTTGAGGTTTTTCCTTTCTTCAGGTAGAGAAATGATTGGTTTGTCAGTTTTTAATCCTGAAAAATTGGGAAAATTGATTTTATCTTCAATGCGATTTTATCTTCATCATGAGCAGGATCAGGAATTTTAAAAGGAGAAGCTTTAACAGTAGTATCAATTCCGTAAGTACGGACTAATAAGTTTTCAAGAGGTGGATGAGAAGCTTTAACTGTAGTTTTATTTTATTTAACAAAAGATTTTTTAACTACATTTAAAACATTGTTGCTAGGGTAATTGTTTTGAAGAAAATTAAAAAACAAAATATGTTTTTGGTCTTCAATCATTTTTTCAGTCCAACGGATTTTGATAATAGATCTTTCTTTTTCAGTGAAATTAGAACGATAAGCATCCCTTAATGGTTGATTTTCTTTTGAAGAAATTTTTTTTTGTAAAGCAGGCTAGTCTATTTGGGAAAAGAAATCTTTAATAGGAGCATGAAGAACATTTAATTGGTAGGGGAGGAGGAAGAGGTGAGTTAAAATCTGAAGTAGAAGAAGAAATAGATCCTCCATCATCATCAACTTGAGTGGGAGGAGGTGTTTGCTTAGTGGTGTAAAAAGCAGAGGAAGCTTGAGAATCATCAGAAACACCTTTTAATTTTAAATCAGAATGAACAAGAAATTTGTCAACGTCTTGATCACTTCTTCGGAGTCCTTCTGTGGTGGTTGAACCAGCAAAAGAATTTCTCCGTTCATTGATCAATAATGGTCTTTCAATTTTGTTAGAACGGTTTAAATCTGAAAAATTGATTTTAACGGATCCATCTAAATACTGTTGGATGTAATCAAGATTACTGGTATCATTTACTACTCTGGCAGGCTTAGATACATTCTCCAAAAGCCAATCGTTAGGAAGATCAATTTCTTCCCATCGGATCATTATGGGAGTTCGTATGTTAGCATCTTGAGTAGAACTTTGAATTAACACAGTAGAATTACCAAAATTCTTGATAACAGCTTGAGGATTTAGATTGGTTTTTAATAACTTGTAATAAATACGGTAGATGATATGCAAGAGGTCTGCTACCTTCTTCCATATCATAGCCAGAGGTTAGTACATTTAAAGTTAAAGCTTGAAGGATATAAATGTCATTCAAAGCAAGAGTTAACTTAGGGAATGTATCAAAATGAATAGGACCATTAAACAGAAAAGATTGTATCATGCCAAGAATACTAATCTGAAAATTAACAAATCAAGCATCACAGAGACATAACAAAACAGAAGCATTAATGCCTAATCTAGTCAAAGGTTTAACAGCAACTTGGACTGATCCAATATGTGGAAATTTAAATCCTTTAGTAAGAGAATCATTAACAAATTTTTTATTAAACAATTGTAATTTTTCATTATTACTGGAAATAGCAAATGTTTGTTCAACGGTTTTAACAGAGTATTCAGCATTAAAAGTGGATTTTAACCAAGAAGTTGAGTAAACTTCCTTTGTGGAAAGTTTAGGGATATTCCATTTGTCAAAATTAAAGGAATTATCATCTTCAACTGAAAAATGTTGAATATTAACTACATCCGGTGGTAAGGAAGACCTAAAGCTAACAGAAGAACTGGATCTCCCCATCTTCAAAAGCTAAAATTTAATACTCTCTTTAGTCATAGACTCAACTCTCTAAGAACTCACAACACATACCCTTGGCCAACACTAACCCTTTACCATGCCCTAAGATGCCAAAACCCATGCTAAAGACAGGACTTAAAGGTCAACTGAGGTTATTTGACGGGGTGGTTGGTTTATAACTGAAAGAGAGAGGCGTGGGGTAAAGAAAGTGCAAGATTTTAAGCAAATGGAAATATGGATCCTCAACTCTTATGGCTCTGATACCAAAGGGGAGTTGAGGGTCAACTGAGGTTATTTGACGGGGTGGTTGGTTTATAACTGAAAGAGAGAGGCGTGGGGTAAAGAAAGTGCAAGATTTTAAGCAAATGGAAATATGGATCCTCAACTCTTATGGCTCTGATACCAAAGGGGAGTTGAGGATATATATATAGGTTTTGGTTTTTGGGGGTGGTTCGGCCACCCTCAGACCAGCCGTATGCGGTGACCAAAACCACCCTCAGGCTTGTGACGCCCCCAAATCTAGCTTTAACCAGTCTGGTAGGGTTATTGGCAATCACCCCAATTTAACTAACTGGTAGCTGACTCGGGAACTGCTCATTTTAGCATAATCAGAATAAATGCATAGGAATGTAAAATAAATATGAGGAATCTAAAAATTATAATAATAGCTTGCATTATCCTTGATCATAGACGTGGAGCTACTAATTGAAATATAGATAATCTAATCAAACCTGATTAAACAAGGTGGGTCTCCGTCTCATCTTATTAACCTGAAGTGGCAATCTCACCACTATCATCTTTCTAAAAGATCCTACAAGATGTAATGACTGCGTAAGACTTAGTAAGAAAACATCACAGTTGGGTATGAAATGAGACAATTATTAATAAGCAGAAATAAACATGCAGTTTTGATAAGAATTTAAAAAGCCATGTTGTCTCTGTTAATAAACCATAAAAGTATCATTTTATTTGAAATAAAGAGATGAAAATCCAGCAGTCAATCGCTTAAGAATTTTAATATTAAAAATTAATGTTTTAATAGGTTATAACTATCTTGTATGGTATATCCGAGATATTACCCATTTTTAGCAGGGTTGGCACTATCCCGAGGGACTATAATACAATGCCAGTGCCTCAGCCATTGTACGCTACCATCCATATACTAGCAGCCCGATCGATTCCGACCTCGGGTGACCCATGCCACTAATAATGTACGTCCTGTAGTGACCCACCAGTTATGGCTGCACTGGTTACGAAACAATCATTTCATTCAAGGCCCATATAACACATCCATACACATTTGACCATAGAATCATGTATATATAGTATGTCCATGGCCATTATACCGCATGTACCAATGTACCATGTCAAACGATGCATCTTATTAATCCAATAATTAAGACAATTAGCAAGTTACGAAAAGAGAGTAATATGCTCATATCATATGCATGCTTAGTCAGCTGATATATTGCACGTTTTTAAGGAAAGCAGTCGTAAATGTTTACTTACCTCGTACGCTCTTAAGTCATCTGACATTTCGAATCCATGCTATAACAAAACATGGCTATCGTTATACGTAGTGCTAGAGGATTCACTAAAGACACAAAATGTCCTAATTAAATATGCCTAGCTAAAAGGTTAGAAAACCCTACTTTTATGCATTTAGGACTTTGGACGAACGTTTTGTCCAATAGGGCGAACGTTCGGTCACGGGGGCGAACGTTCGGCCAGAATTAGAGAACGTTTGAGTAGAGTAAAAAATGCCAAGCTTCTATCCTCAGGTCACCATGCTAAAATCTACACCCTAGCCTCTAAACAAGTTCATACACACATAGAGAAGCATGACATCCAAGAAAACCAAAGAAATAAATGAGCGTTTATAAAACATTTGAAAAATCACTCTTTCTCCCAATAGGGAAAAATGGCACACAAGTCATAATACCTTTAAAAACTTGAAGACAACAAAGGTAATAGGAAGATAATATGAAAGCTTAGTGGAAGTTCAAGCGTTACCTTGAAGATATCAAAATTTCTCCCAAAATCTTCTTCTTCCTCTCTAGAAACTCTCCTCTCACTTTAGGGTTAGGGTTTCTGGTGTAAAGGGAGGCTGAGGGACGAAATGGGGTATTTATAGGGGTGAGGAGGCATGCCCTCCTCATGCAGAGGTGGAGAATAGGTTAAAAATGCTTTTCAGACTGTCACCGAACATTCAATACTATGGACGAACGTTCGGTGCACTATTACTTAGTAGTTCTAAGGTTGCAGGTGGAACGTTCGGTCAATACCCAGTGGATCAAACTTTTGTTAACGAACGTTCGCTGTGGTCCCCTGCCAAACGTTCACACTAAGGACATGGTCGAACGTTTGGTATTGTAACGCAACCAAATCTGGCCTGGACCAGTCTAGTAATGTTACTGGCAATTACCCCAATATAGCTAACTAGTAGCTAACTAGGGAACCGCTCCTCTATGCATGATCAGAGTTAATGCATGGAAATGCAAAATAAATTTGAGAAATCTAATAACCATAAAAGAAGCATATATTATACTCGAAACATAGAAATGGAGCAACTAATAAAAATGATAACCTGATCAAACCTGGTAACAACATGAAGATCTTTGTCTTAAACAATTGTGTAGTGGCAACCTCACAACTCCTCTCTTCCTAGAAAGAGGCTTCCTAAAAGATGTAATAACTGCATAAGTCTAACGACTTAGTAAGTAAACATCACAGTTGGGTACGACATGAGCCAGTTGTTAGTGAGCATAAATAAACATGCAGTTTTATAAAGATTTGAAAAAGGTGTTGTCTCTGTTAATACACTAGGAAAATATCTTTTTGTTGGAAGAGAGTGGTGTACTTTCAGCGGCAATCGACTAAGTATTTTAATGTAGGAAACTAATGCTTTAATACTTTCATAATTATCATATATGGTCTACCCGAGATACTACCCCTTCTCAGCAGGGTTGGCGCTGTCCCGAGGGACTTATAATACAATGTCGGTGCCCCGATCATTGTATGCTACTGTCCATAACACTAGCAACCCGACCGAGACTGACCACAGGTGGCTCATGTTACTAATAATGTACATCCTATAGTGACCCGCCAATTAAGGTTTAGCTGGTCACGAAATAACGATTGGATCCAAGGCCCTTATATCACATCCATACACAGTTTTACCATAGAATCAAGTTTATATAGTAAGCCCATGGCCAATATCCCGCACATACCGATGTACCATGTCATACTTACCTTGTGCACACGCTTGAGTCCTCTGACATCACAAATCCCTACTATAATGAAATATGGCATATCGTTATATGTAGTACTAGAGAACTCCTCGAGAGACACAATAAGTTCTATCTAACGAAAGGGGTCGTCAAAACCCTAAACTCGCACATCTGGGTTTCTGGGGGTGTGTCTTGCTCTCTGGGTGAACACTCAGCCCTGTGGGCGAACATTTAGCCAAAGAGTAAAAACTCTCAGCCAAAAGCCCAAATATGGTCCTATGCTTCTAGGTTGTGGTTCATCTCATCCTAGGCTCCTAATGGACACATGCAAAGTAATAAAACAAGCTAACATACAAACTCAAAGAAATCGAAGGCAGATTGAAAACTCTTTAAAATATTCTTGGTCTTTGTAAGAAAAATGGGTACAAGAACTTGTCAAGGCATCTTTAAAATTTGTAATACTTAAGAAAACAACAAGAACAATATTAAGGCTATTGGAATGGGAAATAAAATACCTTAGAAGATAGCGAAACCACTAAGGCTTCCTCATTCTCCTTCAAAATCACTCATCACTCTAGGGTTAGGGTTCTCTGGTGTGAGAAGGGGCTGAGGGTCAAAGGAATGGGTTTATATAGGGGCTTTGTCACGCCCCCGATTAAGGAGAATAGGGGAATGCGAACTTAAAAGGGAAAACACAATAATTAAGGAATATAATTATCAGATATCATTACATTAATACTAAACTAAGGAAAGATATGAAGTCAAAAGTTATATAGAACTAGTGTTTTAATATGAACATTTACAAGATCTTGTTTACATATGAGCTAGGAATCCAAAAAAAAAAAACAAACATTTCAAGCCCTATTAGGAGGCATAATCAAAAGCAACTACTATAGGGAGGTTATAGCCTCCTCATGCGTCAAGTGTTCTCCTATATACACATAACAAAAATTGTGAACTATACAAAAAAACACAAGTCTGCACAACAATGGCTTGATCCTTGCAACCCATTGGAATCCCAAGCTCTAAAACTCCTACAGCTCCGCAAAGTAGTAGGTCCATGTGTCCCAAGCATAAGGCCATATAATCGGGTCCTCAAGAATAAGGACACCTACGGGAAGCCCCATTCTCAACACTATTATGTATAACGGCATCTGAAAAATTTAAAGGGAAAAGGGGTGAGTTCGACAACTCAGTAAGTAGCCACAGCACCAAGATGCTATAAAATATGCTATGCAGATTTTATACTATAATCTCAGTTATGCATAAATAATAAAATAATTGACAATTAATACAAGAATAGCAAGTAACTTATAAGACAAGCACTTCCTTTTACTTTTATTTCAAAACTACTGTTTTACCCTTTTGACCCGACACCACAAATTTACCGTGAGCGGCGTACGTTGGCTTGTCCTGAAGGACCTATATGCTCATCCCGTCGTCACAGGGGAGAGCTACCAGGTTGGGAACTTCCCTAGGTGAAGGCCACCTGGCCGGTAGCACACACCTTCTCGTAACCGTCTTTTGGTGTGCTTGTCATGCTACCCTATGTGGTACCGATCATCACTATAATCGTGTCTCGGGTGAAACATTTATAACCATAAATGCACATATAGCATTTCATATGATCTGTAAGCTCATCTGTAACTGTATGCTATGTCATGAACTTTGAGAGCTCTTTTCATTCATAATTGTAGTCATGCATAAATCTTGAAATATGGTAACTGTAACATGTAAAATTCTTAAACAATAACATATGATTGAATAAAACTTGACATTAAAATATGAAAGGAAATGCAATTGAAAATCATGTAAGTGAATTCTTTATAAAATCTCCAACATTTTTAAAGATTTATAATAAAATTTGTTAGGGTTTTTGATATTTTGTCCCCTTACTTAGATTTGACGTTGGGTTGAGTCGAGTCGTCCTTTCACCTAAATAAATTGTAAAGATGAACTTAGAAGAGTATATTAAAGTTTTAGTCAAAATTTTAAATAAAATTTCTATTTATATATATATATATATGTGTGTGTGTGTGTGTGTGTGTGTGTGTGTTTGCACGGACCCCATGTGTAAGCATATAAGGTCATATTCCAAATATATTGCATAAGTATATATATACATACATGTGTGAGGTGCTAATCATTTATCCAATAAGTCTTACACATATAAAAAATTTATTATTGTTATTATCATTATTATGGACGTATAATATCTAATCACAAAAACATTATACTGACTTATGTGAAAAAATCTGTCTAAACAAAATATATATAATCTCTATAAAACCTATAGAACTAACATTTCAATAATAAGAGTCAAACTCCTTAAGTAGCCACCCATACAAGAATCCTAAAATACCCATGATTTAGTCCAATCAAACTTTACAAGCCCAGGAAGCAATAATAAAATTAAACACTCATTTCTTACTTCTCCCCAAATTCTATGAACAAAACAAAGACTTTTCAAATCCCACCACCACCACAAGTTTTCTGTACCAGTCAATCAATTATACTAAATAGTCAAATTCCAGGAAAAATGGGACAGATCTCCGGTAGCTAACCAATACCCAGAAATAGAAAATAAGAATTATAGCTTCAAGACACTAAATTCGTGAACATGGACAAGAAAGCAAGCATCTTGGGGGGCACTACCGCTACTGTGCTAGAAATGAGGTTGCAAGAAGAGAAAAAACTTGAAATAACCTCCTGTTTTTGCTACTGTGTGGTCGTGAGGAGAAAAGAAGGCCCTATGGGGTATTTATAGTATATCAAGGAGAGTTGAGAGAGAGATATAATAAAACAAAAAATTAAGCTAAAGGACATGTGTCAAATGGCTATGGGGAAAATCATGCAAGAGGACAAATATCCATTACATGGAGGCTTCATCTTATGCATGAAAACAAATGGCAAATGAAAAAAAAAAAAAAGAAAAAAGGGTAAGACACGTTGATAAAATTGGCTTGGAGGCTACATCTCTTTTTTTTTTTTTCTAATTATTATTATTGTTATTATTATTATTATTGTTATTATTATTATTATTATTATTAAGCAATAAATCCTCTTAAAGTCTGTAAGACTCCCAAGTATTTAATAGGCTAATACTCTCACTAATACTCTCCTAACTAAATGAGTCATCTTATATATATATATATACACACACCTATCATGTACCACGTTTAGTTAAGAAGAGATAAAATCTTTTCCTATATTCTAGGAGATCTACATGATATTTAATTGGATAAAAACTCACCTAGAGTTCTATTCTAATGGCTTTTCTATATATGAGTATATGAATTAAATAAAACAACTAAATATATATATATATATATATATATATATATATATATATATATATATATATATATATATATATTAAAAAAAATGCTTTATAATTTTATTTTAATCTACAAAATTTATAGGATGTCACAGGCTTAGGGCATGCTCTCCTCTGAAAAGGTGGAGAATGGGTTAAAATTACTTTTCAGAGTGTCAGCGAATGTTCGGGTACTATAGGGCGAACGTTTGGGTACTATTACACAATAGACCAAAGGGTTCAGGCGTACGTTTGGGTATTACCCAATGGCTCAAAGACTAGTCAACGAACTCTCGTTGTGGTCTCCCAAGAAAACGCTTGTACTTAGGTTAAGGGTGAACGTTCGGTCAGAGAGTTGGTCTTGGGTTTTTTGGAAAATCTCAAGTGATTTGTGGTCACTCATAAGGGGTTTAGGTTTTGGTTTAGAAGACCATGTTTTATAAAATGTTTTGTTACTATTTAGTAAATCATTAGTCTTTTAAAACTGGTGATTCATCGAGGTATTACAGGTGTGGTTCCATGCCGAACGTTCGGCCAAAGAGCTTGATTTGGGTTTTTAGGGCTAAATTCAAGTGAAAGCTTGGTTTAAGGTTAAGGCACACCCTTGGGGTTTACAAAAATGGTTTTCTATGCTTAAGTGTAATGGTTGATTTTGTGATAACTAACTCTTGGAAACTTGGGGCATCACAAGGCCAAATGGGGGTGCCTCAAGGCCTGTGGAAAACCATTTTGGGGTGGTTGAACCACCCACAAGGCGTTTGGGGTGGCCGAACCACCCCCTTGTTGGCTAAAAGAATGGCCACCTCTTTTTTGCCCAAAGAGTCGCCCCTTGTTTTTTTTTTTTTTTTTTTTTTCATTTTTTTTATTGTTTGAATTTTTTAGTTATTAGAGCACTTACATCTGGGTCAACAATATTTGGCTAAAATTTAGCTAAAAAACTCATTTTTTTATTTTAACCATCTACTTTTTCAAATCACTTACATCCGACTCAACATTTTAGCTATTCACCTTCACTTTTCAACTTAAAATATTATTTATTTATCTACTTTTCCTATTCCCAAAGAAGAGAGAGAGCAAGATTACTTTTATTATTAATATAAATAAGGATTTGTTTAGCTACAATGCTTAGCAAATTTGTTGAGCACTATAGCAACTCAACAAATCCTTAGTCATTTTATTGAGCCGGATGTGGAGCATTTCTTTGTTATATTAATAGTTAAAATAGCCCAAAAAAAAAAAAACTAATTTGTTGAGGTCAATGTGAATGCTCTTAGTTATTAGATATTTTATATTTTTAAAATTTTTAATACTACACCTTTCCACGTGTCAGCTTTTTATCGAGCTGACATGGACTTCCAACAATTTTTTGGACGAAAGTGCTAACTCTGTTTTAATCAATAAGCAGGGTACCATTTGTGATACGAATTGAAACTCAAGTGGGTAAAAATAAAGTCGTTAACCACTAAGGAGCCAAAGTTATTTAACCCTCTTATTAAGGTTTAATACTTTTTTAGTCCATGTGGTTAGGGCCGAAATCAAATTGCTACCTTAGTTTCAAAAGGTGTTACAGGCGGTACATCTTGTAAACCTAAATGTCGACTCGAAGCTTCAATCCAATTTTTTTTTTTTTTTTTTTAAATTTTTAAATAATATTAAAAATTCATCTAGGACAAGTTTTGTGTTTTTAAGCGCATTAATATGAATCTTCATTAAAAAAAAAAAAAGGATGAAACTTAGACGAAATGTATAAGTCTGTATTTAAGTTTATAATAAGTACCACTTGTCAGGGCGGGGGGAGGGGGGTCAATGCCCCTCTCAGCCCCCATTTTTTTTTTACCCCATGTAGAAGTTTTTGTCCGCCCTTGGTTGCCCACTCTCAACCATTCATTAGGAGGCAAAAAAATTTCATGAGAAGTCTAGGATTGGGATTCAAATAGTAGGTGACATCTCTATATTTTATTTTCTCATTAAAACACTGTCTGCATTTTAGAGTGTCAGAGCTTTAGAGTTAAAGAGCAAGGAAGAAGACGACTTCAACCAAAACATTGTGTCTAAGTTCTAATTAAAAGCTGTATCACACTTACCATGGACCTCAAAGATGTCACATCAAACTAATTAGACGTCAAATCATAATAAGCTATTGGGAATGAAACTAAATTAATTAAGGTGACCAAATCTTTCATTCTAGATACGGTCTCAAGGTGTGACATATCTGAAAGGTTTGCAAGCACTCATTTATAAAAGTGTAGAGTTAGAACTTAGAAGATAATAATAATAATAATAATAATAATAATAATAATAAATTAAAAAAATAAATAAATAATAATTAACGTAAGTGCTTACAACTTTAACCTTAGTCTTCTTAATTAAGATTTATAACTTGTATGACTTTTAAGTTAAAAGGACAAGGCTAAGGCATATAGCCTTCAATTTTATTCTTTGTCCTTTTTGTCTAAAGGGAACTTCTTTAATTTGCTAGCTGCTAGGTTCTTCTGTTTTTTACAATGGTCTTATCAAGCTTCTTGCATTTCTTATCTCTCTAATTGTTGTTAGTTGACAAATTATGCAGAATGACACTCATTTGTTATTAATGAAGGGTTTAAAAATTGAAAAAAGAAAGAGAAATTACAAAGTCATGTGAGAGATAAAAATAGTGTACATAATCAAGCTCACAATAGGATAATTGAATAAATTAGCACTAGGCATGACAAAATAAACTGTAAGTTACATTTATATGTTTTAAACAATAATTAAATTTTGTTAAATTGTTTATTTATTCCATTAGTTATATTCTTTAATATTTTCAGTCAATATTTGTTCAACTTTATTTTTTTAATCTTAACCCCTCTAAATCGAGATTCTGACTTCGTTGTGACACTTTTTGAAACTGAGGTAGCCATTTGATCTCGGACCTAACCATATGTACTAAAAAAAAAATTGAACCCTACAAATTTAAAAAAATAAAAATTCTAAAAAACTAAAGAAAAATAATCAACAAAAACAAAACTTTAAGATGCCCAAACCAACCTCCAAACAACAGCTAACGGTGGCTTAGCCACCCCGTATGAGTTTCAAGGGTGGCAAATCCACTCTTAATGTAATACCTCGATAAATCGTCACTTTTTAAAAGTATTAAAGATTTCTTAATCGGTCAATAATTCCTTAAAACACGTGGCCTAAACCTTCTTTGACTAACCCAAGTCCTTAAACCCTCTTACCAAGAAAAAGCCTAAAATACCCTCACTGGACGAGCGCTTGTCCATGGGACCACACAAGCGCTCGTGTAAATAGTGTATTACCCCTTGTGCAAAACCCAATTGTACAATTTGAGCATTTTTTACCTTTTGTGAACAGTACATGAGTGCTCACATGAACAGTACGCGAGCACTCGTTGACTATTTATTAGATTGTTGGACAATACCCAAATCGCACGCCTGAAAAGCATTTTTAACCCGTAGTGAATAGTACACGAGTGCCCGCACCTTTTCAAAACTTCTCATGCAAAGCTCATAGCCTTTCTACCCTATAAATACCCTCTTCCCATGCCCTTTGCCAGCCATTTTGCCCTTTGAGCTCTAGGAAATGCTGCTGGATTGATTTTTTAGAGTGGTGAGATTTGTGTGTGTTCTTGGAGAAGGAGGAGGTGTGGAGCTAGCTATCTTCTAAGGTGACTTCTTGATCCTTCTTTTATGTTTCCTAAATGTTGCAACTACTCTCTTAATGTCATAAATACTATGACGAGTCCCTATACTCAGTTTTCTTATGAAAGCAAAGAATGATTTTGAAAGGTTTTCAACCCACCCTTGTTCTTGTTCTCTTTAAAATTTGCATGTTTTGCACTTGGATGTGCTTATTTCTTAACAATACCATGAATGTTTAAAAAGGCTTTAAAACACTTTTTCTTTGATTCTCTTTAGTCGTATTACCTAGTGGCTGATGTGTTTGTTTTAAACCTAAGGGAGGAGCCACCAACCCATAGCCTTAAATAGAAGCCTAAGAGCATTTTAGGGATTTCTGTCCAAAACCATAGCTCTTGGACGAATGCTCACCTTAGGGAACGAGCGCTCGACCAAAGAGCGGGTTGTAACCAGAAACCTTGCAAAAAAGACATTACCTTAAGCGGAGAGCAATGTTGAAAAAGTTACTCTCGATGTAGCAACAATCCATTATGCCACCCCATATAGGGCCATTGCTCCACCTTTTTGTGGTGACATAGATATGCCCTACCTCCATAGTTGAGCTACGTAGATCTGTCGCTCCTCTATCATGAAGTGATGACCACGAGCCAATGTACAAATTCCATGCACTTCTTACGACGATGTTGTAATGAGCACCACTGCGAACAAAGCTACTGTGTAGTGGTGTTGCAAGCACATTGCAGTGGCTTTGTTGCTAGTGTGCACATTGTTGTGGTGTAAGGCCCCCAAAATTTGTCGCAATCCCCGGCAATGGCGCCAAAAACTTGTTGTGCCAAATACCCACCTAAATTAATAGGCAAATACTTGGTATATTTTACTCGCAAGTGTACAAGATCAAACGATAGTATAGTAGGCAAATACGAGATCATTTCCATGAGGATTGGTAAATTATGTTTAGAAGTACTTTCCTATTTAATTAAACAAATAAAATTCAATTGTCCTGATTGAATTTAATATAATAAAATAAAAGATAAACTAAAACTAAAAAGGATTAGGGTTTTGATATCCACCACTAATCAAACTAGTTAAGATAACAATATGCCAATGCGCCAATCATACCGATATATTTAATATTTTCCAACCTAAGGGTATGGATGTCTACTCCTTAGGCATGGGTGTCTACTTTAATTATTTTGCTTCTTAAAAGATTTAGCATGGGTGTCTACTAAGTTGTTCTTTAAGAAAGCATAAATCTGTGGAAATCGACAAACACATGAGGCCTTGGGCATGGGTGTTTACTCCCGGTTCTCCATGTTGATTAACCCAAGAACCCAGTGTGAATTTTTTTTCTTACTCTTATTAAACCCAGGACTCGATCATCTATATTGATTTAATTAACTAGTCCATACCACATGCATATGTTGATCAGACAAACACATATGAGGAATTCAAGATAACATGAATTAATCAAGTTAAATACACCAAAATATAATTGTAGCAAGGGCGCCAATATTGAAATCATAAATAGACATGATTAGGGCTTTAATCTAGCCCTAATTAAAATATAAACTATATAACAAAATAAAAGATGGAAGAGAAGAAAAATCCAAACTCCTTTTGATCTAGCCTTCAGTTCCTTTCCAGAACTTGTGCCTCTTTCTTCACACTTTTTCCTAGAAGCTAAGAGGTCTATTTATAGGTTTAAAGGAATCCTAGAGTCCCAAGTAAACCCAGAAACCCTAATACAATCGTAGGTTTAAGTCCTTGTACAACAAGGACAAGAAAAACCCTAATTTGGAAGGAAAGGGAGAGCTTGGCTGCCTTTGATGTGTCTCCAGTGCACGGGTGCCCTCGATCGCAACCCGTGTGCGCTCGATCACACGTCTACGATCAAGACTCTTCTGGTCTGCGCATGATCGCACATGGTTGTACTCGCTACTTGTCTTCTCTGGTAGTGTGCTCGAGCGTAGGTCCTCTACGATCGATCGCACTACCAGGAACTCCAATTTTTTCCAAATTCTCTCTTTGAACCCCAAATCTTCCAGATTTACTTCCATTTGTTCCAAAAGCCTACAAAAGCATGAAAAACACATAAATGAATTAAAATAGCATAAACTAACCATACTAAAGAATTAACACACATAAGTTTAAGGGTTAAAATATGAATATTTTGGCACTTAACAGTGACAAAATAACTATTGGATCTAAGGCCCATATATCACATCCATACATGTTTGACCATAGAATCAAGTCTATATAGTAAGCCCATGACCATTATACCGCACGTACCGGTGTACCATATCATATGATGCTTCTTATCAACCAGTTATTAAAACAATTACCAAGTTGTACGAAAACATAGATATGTTCATATCATACGCGTGCTCATTCAATTGACATATCACACGTTTTTAAGGAAAATGGTCGTAAGTGCTTACTTCCCTTGTGCGCTCGCTTAAGTCCTCTGACATTACAAGTCCTTGCCTTAATGAAATATGACACATCGTTATGCGCAGTACTAGAGAACTTCTAGGAGTAACGTATTAGGTCCTATCTAACGAAAAGTGGTCGTTAAACCCTAATAATACACATTTGGAGCTAAGGGGCGAATGCCCTTCTCCCTGAGCGAACGCTCGGGTTCGAGAGCGAACATTCGGCCATTGAGTTAAGACTCTCGGCCAAAAGCTCCAAACTATGTTTTGAGGCTTCTATCTAAAACTAAGGGTTGATATATCTTATCCTAGGCTACTAAGTAGACACATGCAAGGTACACATCATGCAACTCAAAGCAATAAAAAGGCGATTTAAAGCTCTTTAAAACTTTCTTTTTTTCTTTTTATTTTTATTTTTTATTCTTTGTAGGAAAATAGGTGCAAGAACTTGTCAAAGCATCTTTAAAACTTAAAATACTTATGAAGAACAATAAGAGCAACATGAAGGCTTATGAAAATGAGCAAGCGGTTACCTTTAGAGGATGGCAAGGCACCAAGGTCTTGTCCTTATCTCTCCAAAGCACTCCTCACAATGGTATTAGGGTTTTCTGAAGTTAGAGGAGGCTGAGGGTCGAAGGATGTAGTTTATATAGGGGCTTGGGGCGTGCTTTGTTCTAAAAAGGTGCATAATAGGTTAAAATTGCTTTTCAGAGTGTCAGATAACATTCGTGTACTATTGGGGCGAACGTCCAAGTACTATTACACATTGAATAAAAAGGTTCAGGTGTATGTTTTGGGGTATTGCTCACTGGCTAAAAGACTAGTCAAAGAAGACCCGTGGTGGTCCCTCTAGCGTACGTTCACACTATAGGTCAAGTGCATACGTTCGGCTGGTCCCCTAGCGTACGTTTAGTCAATGACGGGGGGTAGTTTTGGGTTTTGTTTTAAAAAGGGTTAGGAGGTTGGGCTACTAACAAAGGGTTTTGGTCTTTTGGTTTATAAAACCTTGTTTTATGAAAACATTAACCTTTTTGTAGTAAATCATAAATCTTTTAAAACGGGTGTTTTTGTCGGGGTATTACATGTGGCCACTACTTGTTGTGGCTATCCATGGGAGGTTCTGCCGCTACATTGAAGATTATGCAGCTACACTCTAGCGGCGATTGCCCCTGCATGTGGGTAGCGCTACCACTGTGCTTGCTGCACGTGACATTTTTGCCAATTGGCGAGCATGTTGCCGCGTTTGTGTGTGCAACACTATTGCTCAGTGTTTTAAGTTGTGTGGCGCAGAATACTGCCAGAAAAGACAAATGCAACGCCAATAATGTGTGCACTCAAGAGCCATTGTTTTTCAAAACACAAATACACACGAGAACAACAAACCTTGCTCTGATACTAATGTTAAAAATTTCTACACAACAAAATAATTATTTTTGGTCTCATTAATGGAAAATAGGATTTGATGAAGTTGTTCCAAACCTTAACTTTTGAACTCTTGCATTTTCTTATCCTGGTTCTATAATTTTTCAGATTTCTCAACCTATCCAATGAGAGGTTATATATAATCACACCCCATTCATGGGGATGCTGAAAAACAATAATGGAGTAATGCCTTAACCACTATCCACTCGATTGCTATTAGTTGTTTGAGGCGTTACTCCAATTGCCATCAATTGACCACACTTGGTCATTGAAGTAACACCTAATTTCCTTGTAAAGATGGATGCTTATTGTTAAATATATTGATATATTGAAGAAAGAGAGAGAAGAGAGAGCGAAAGCACGTAAAGACTACACTGTATTGAGTATTGTTATATATACTAAAATATTACAAAGACCTCTATTTATAGAGAGGCTATGAGTGATAAACAGGAAGCCTAATAATACATAAGGAAGAAAATAATCCTAGAATAATATCAAATATATTCTTAACAATTATTATGGATGCTCTCCACTAATACCAACTTTTCTGTATTAACTTAAAAATTAATTTTCTCACTCAAAAAACCAAAACGACAAAACTAAATGAGAATTTGTGTGTTTTTTTTTTAAAAAAAAAAAAAATTAAAAATTAAAAATTTCAAAACTAAATGAGAAACAAAGGATTTGTGAGAAGTAATCAAAGTAGTCTAATTGGCTTGAACTTAAAAGCAAACTATTTAAAATATTTAAGCAAAATATAGATTTGGTATACTTTTCAACAAATTTTTAATTAATTTTTTATATTAGTAAAGGTTTTCACTAATTCATGCTATAAACTAATATTTTAAGGGTGATGGACAAATGATGTTTTCAAATTAAAGAAATTTAGAATTTAATCAAAATAGGAAAGAAACATAGAACTGAAACTCAAATTTGAATCTTATATTTTAAAAAATCAATATAATTAAGGATATTTATCATATTTTGAGTGCTTGAAATTTGTATCAAGTATGAATTTTTATAGAAAAATAAAAGGGAAAATTTCACTTTAAACCTTTGAATTACGGCGCATTTTGAGAAGACCCTTCTAAATTTTAAAAACTATCAATTTAACCTCTTGAACTTTTAATTTGATTCAATTGACCCTCCTCCGTCAAATTTTAAATTTACCCTTAATTTCAAAATTAAACATTAAAAAAAATTGAAAGATAATTTGGTATTTTTAGATATCTTTATTAGAAGTTAACAACTAAAACTAACGAATAAAGGTAAATTGATTAAAATTAAAAGTTTAATTTTTAAATTTTGAAAAAGTCTTTTCAAAACGCGCAATGACTCAAAAGCCTGAAATGAAATGTCCCCAAAATAAATCGAAAGCAAAATCTAATTTGTAACCAAACCAGGAATCTCATGGAAACTTGAGAGATCTCCACATCATTTTCTCTAAAGTTTAATATGATTAATTAAAAAATAATTATAATGATATGATGTGCATGCATAGCATAGGCATGAATAGCATGTTAGCCCCCTACCCCCACAACATTGACTTTTTTAGTTAAAAAGGTGTACAGTATTTCAACTTGTAAATAAAAAAGAGAAGACAAGAAATAATAATAAAATACTGAATCCAATCTAAAAGAGTTTTGACGTCCGGAACACAGAGAGACAGACAGACAGACGCACGGAGTGCATAGAGACGCAGAGTACAGAGAGAGTGAGTGAATAAACAACACAGCAGACAATGAGTGAGTGAGAGACAGAGAGAGAGTGTGTGCGTGTAACCTGAGAGACTCTGAAGAAAAGGGTTTCAGAAAGTGCGTACGGACGCTTCTACGATGAAGATTATTGTTTAGAAAAAGAAAACAAAATAAATATTCACATTGAAACCCGTGTAAAGACAAACAACAAAAATCATGCTGCTTTATCATATTTTTTAACTCATGTTTGTGGTTTTATCTATTTGGGTTTGTTTTAAACCTTGTTTAGGATAATAATCTACCCAGAATCACCGAGACTGCCAATCGTGTAAGTCTCTCTCTCTCTCTCTCTCTCGCTATCGTTTTTTTTTTTTTTTTTCAAACTGAATTAGATATTTTGTTTGGAGTGTAATTGTATAATTTCAGTGATATGTTAGGTGTATATATGTGCTTGTGTCATTTTTTTTTTCTTCTGGGTATACACAAATTTTGGTGTGATTGATGCTATGTTTGTTCTTAGTTGTTGGGTTTTGCTATTTGTTTGGTTGTCGAGAAAATGGGTAAAGAGAGTGAAAGAAATTTTGTTGCATTTTTATGTTAATAGTTTTTATTTTATTTTTTTGAAACTTAAAAAGTAAGTTATCTCCTGAACTTAGTGAACTAGTTCTACTTGGCTCGATATATGGTGGTACTTTATTTTATTTTACTAGTCCGATATTTGCAACCTTTCCAACGTAAGTTCTCATTTTTTTTAATTGGAATTAAAATGAATTCAACGAACTCTCTTAGGAATTTTTTTTTTTTTTTTGGGGGGGGGGGGGGGGGGTGGGGTGGTGTTGTTTGCAACATTTTAGTTGAGATTCCCAACTAATCCTTTTTATAGCGTGGTAATCGATTTTTTTCTGGTTTGTGTTTTGCTGAAAGAGGTTTGGGGCTTAGCTTTATTGTTTCATTCAATATAGAAGAACTTATCAGATATTGGCCTCAATTCTTTGCTAGAGATTTTTATTTTGGCAAAACTGTGGGTTGAATAACAAAGGGTAGCTTTTCTAGATTTGTTTTGCTGTGCTTAGTTCATCATCTTCCACAACTTGGATCAAATTATTTAAAGGAAGACCTTTGTTTTTTGGTTTGTTTTATTTAAAACTTCTGTTTCTGATGTGAGAACCGTAAGGTGTTTAAGGTTTGAGAAAGAAATTGATTTAGCTCTAGGTTGATCAAAATTTTGAGTCGTGCATGTTGGCGTATGAGTTTGATTAGATTTTTTTTTTTTGACATGTTATTTATGCTTTATTGGATAATTTTGGTGAATAGGTACAGTTCTGCTACTAGCAAGATGATTCCATCTGGATCGCCGACACCGATTGGTGGTGCCCAGTCTATTTCACCTGTGTTACTTCGATCGAACTCTGCCATTTTAGGATCTCAAGGGGGTTTGTTGCCTCCACAACCAGCATTTTCTTCAGTTGGACCTCCACGTGCACAGTCTAACTTGGATTTTCTTGGACATACATCCAACATTTCATCTCTGCTCAATCAAACATTTGGCAGTGGGGGATTGAACACCAGCACCTCTGGTTTGGGGGGTTTTCAACAAGGAAGTGTTGGTACCACTCCCGGGTCTGATCCTCGTTCGGCAGCAGCAAATGACTGTGGTTTCACTCCTTCTCCTTCATATTTTGCCCCATCAAACATAACAAATTCTGGTTCATCTGATCAAGTTCAAAATTCTCAACTACCAGCCTCTTCTGGAAACTCAATGCTGCAGTCATCTGTTTCTCACAGCCAACTGCAGCAACATCAACTGCGGCAGCAACAGCAGCAATTCCAGTATATTCAAGGTGGTTTAGGGGGTGTGCGCGCTGTCAAGTTGCAGGCGCAGATGTTGAATGATCAGATTGCCCCTCAGAAGCAGCTGCAGTCTCTGCATAATCTTGGTCCAGTGAAGCTAGAGCCTCAACAGAACCAGATAGGAAGACGCATACGACCAGTCAAATTAGAAGATCAACATTCTGATCAAGCAATGCTTTTGCAGCAGCAACAGCAACAGCAACAGCTGCATTTTCTTCAAATGTCTGGGCAGTCTTCTCAAGCTGCCACTACAAAGATGAAGTTTTTGCAACCGCAGCGAATTCTACAGCGGCAACAACAAGAGGATCAAGAGCTATTCAAGACTCTTCCTCAGCAACGGTGCCATCCACAGCAACAGCAGAATTTTCCCATTAGATCTGCCATGAGACCAGTCTATGAACCAGGAATGTGTGCTCGTCGTTTGACACAATACATGTATCAGCAGCAGCACCGACCAGAAGTAATGTTGTCATATTTCTATATTTATTTATTTCTTGTATAGTTCTTTTTTTCAGGCTTTAGTGTTTCACTGATCTGGTTGTGATGTTCGTTCTTAATGCAGGATAACAATATTGAATTTTGGCGAGAATTTGTTGCTGAATTTTTCACTCCAAATGCCAAGAAGAAGTGGTGTGTTTCATTGTATGGAAATAGCCACCAAACAAATGGCGTTTTCCCTCAGGTATGTTACCAGGAAAATAGTAGTTGATTTACAATTGATATGGGGAAAAGAGAGTGTTTTCCTTTTGGTCTGGGGTGAGGGGAGTTGGAATGAAAAAGTGGTCTCAAACCCTAGTAGAATGGACTATATTGGCTACTATCCAGGAATGGGCGGTAGATGCACACTTTCCCAAGTGAAAGATGTGTGATTCTTGTGCTCGTTTAGCAGCACATGCATTGGCAGTTTAAGAAGGAAGTGTAGGAGATGGATAATTTGAGGGATGAGGTTGGCTGCCTATGAGCAAGCTGAGAATACCATATGTGAACAAGAAAAAAGTCATCGTGCATTTTTGTCAACCATATTTATTAAAAAAATAAAATAAAACAAAGAAACAAATACGATAATCGTTCATGATATTGGAGCTTGAAATTACTCACTTGGTGTAGGTATTGATACCCTTTTGAGTAACAGTGTCCTGAAATGTGGTTCAGCTTTCATGTGAACCTTGACATTTATTCACTCATGATTTACATTACTCCCCTTACTATGCAGTTGACACAATCATGGTATGAGAGACATGGTAATAAGTATTATCAATTCATGCTATATGATTTATGGTTTTTCTTTCATATTAGAATCTTAATTTCAGAATTTGCTGGATTTATGGCACTGTGAAATATGCAATTGCAAGCCTGGTCGTGGTTTTGGTATGTTATCCCTTTCTTCATTAATTTTCCATTGCCATTTATTTGTTTTCAAAAAAAGCTACTCCTTGGAATTCACTGAGTTAATTACACTTCTTTTAGACATGGGTTGGGTATACATTTTAAAAGAGAAATAAGGCATTGCCCCTTTTCACTTTGCAACCTTGCAGTTTTGAAGTCACTTTGCCTCTTTAAAATTTGCTTTGTTATGTTTTACTGTTAGTGTACTTTTGAATGAAATGGGAGTCGCTAACAGGAAGTACGGTCGTCACTACTTATTCCAAAAGATTAAGTTGACAGGAAATAGTGAATTTCATTATTTAATTAATATTCTAACAATCCCCTTTACATTTAGGTTTAAACTCTTCCTCTCAACAAGTGAGGCCGAATACATAGAATATTTAACTGAAACAGGGGTAATTGTGGAATCAGGGTTCGAATTGAGGGCCTCTTCTTTGGTATTATGTTAAATTATCAATTATTCTAAAAGCTTAAGCTGATAGGAATGAGGAATTTAATCATTCAATAACACTTTTCTTTATATGTGGGCTCAAACTCTCCTTTAACAAGTGAGACTCAACATGTGAAATATTTAATTGAAATTGAGAGTAGATTGTACAATTTGAATTTGAACTAATGATCTATGTTTTGATATAATATTAAATCACTAATTATCTTAAAAGCTTAAGTTGATAAGAAATTATGAATTTAATTATTTAATTAATATTTCAACACTCCCCTTCATGTGAGATCTCAAACTTTCTCTCTTAACAAATGAGGCTTAACATGTAGAATATCTAATTGAAGTGGGAGGTAAACTATAGAGTCAATGTCTGAATTTAGAACCTTTACTTTGATACCATATTAAATGATTACTTCCTAAAGCTTAAGTGAATAGAAAATATTGAATTTAATCATTCAATTAATATTCTAACAAATGTGACAGAGAAGACTTCAAGGTGGCAAAGTGATGATTTTAAAACTATAAGTTGATAGAAAAAAGGGGCCAAGCCTCATGGGGACGAAGTGTAGTTTCTGTATAATTTGCATGTCTCATATTATTTTCTAAATCTTTCATTGCAAATGGACTTTTCCTTATTGATTAATAATAACTGGAGATTATACATGTTTTCAACTTTCATTTTGTTCTCCTTATAATTACTTATAAAAAAAAAAAGCTTTCTCATGTTCTAGAATGTACATTTTATTTAGAAGTTTTAAGTTTTAAACTTAGAGGGAATTTCATTGCTTAAGAAGGAAGAATTTCCCATATGAAATGCTTCCAGTGCATCCATTCCATCCTCTCGCCATCAGAATGATCTTAATATATGTCATTCTGTTTAAGAGCAGACAACAAAGGCATTGAGCAAGTAAAATTTCAAAAAGAAGATGTTTAGTGAGAGAATGAGATGAAGTTGTGAATGGTACTCGTATATGGGCACATTGTCTTAAAGCAATGGTTATTCGTTGAGAAATGTCGTTGACTTAATGAGTGGTGGATGGCTAGTAGATGGTGGAGAGTTAATTTGCACTCATTGATAATGAGTAAAAAATTAACTTAGTAAGCACAGTGGACTGCTCATGACAATCTTATTAATGAGCTCTTATGGTGTCTTCTCTTGATGACATAATAAATAAACCTTTTTCTTCATTGGCTCCTAGTGGCGGAATCAAGTTACTCTTTAAAGAAGGTACTATTAGCATGTGCATTAGAACTAATGGTTAGTCCAACTGTCCAAATATCCATATCCTTCTACTGGAGCACAGTAGCCAAGGAAGTCGATATCATATTTTGAGGGCAAGGTTTCATCATAGCCTGTTCCAAATTTGAAAGAAATATGCATAAGAAAAACTGAGGGAAGATTATATGGTGAATGTCAAACAAATAAGGATACACGATGGAATTTCCATGTGATCATCAACGTAACAAGCAATTGAAACAGTTTTCTCTAATTTTTTTTAAAATTAAGTGCAAGGAACTTCAAAACATGTCTGTTTCTTCTTAACATCAGGTTTAAGGAATCCTTTCATTGTTCTTACTGAAATAATTGTAGTTCCAATTGAAAAGATTTTGGGGCTTTGTTAGACCAAAATAGTATAATAAAGTAAATTGAATTGCAATTTTCTTGCAAAAAAAGTGAATGATATATAAAGTTCATTGTGATTATGCAAGACAAAAAAGATGAAACAGCAAGTAATAGAATAGAAAGATTTACCAAAGTTTTCTGCCCAGTTGGTCCCATATCATGGTATTGATGTTTGCAGAAGGATAGGTGAACAATTATATACATATATGGGAACTGAAATTTTGTGATGCTTGCCTTATTGAGAAGCTGCCACTCCATCTTGGAAACATACATAGGGAAGGAGCAGACAAATTGAAACTGTAATGACAGATGACCAAGCTGGCATAGCACTGTTAAGGCATAACCAAATTCAGTAAACGTTAAAAGTTTTATCATGTTCTAATGACCTGTACTCTTCTAGTTATGGTGAGTCTGGAGAATTATGTGGCAAATAATGTTTGCTGATTGAGCATTCTGGTATTAAATTGGCATGCGATCCAAATGCTAATATGATTCAAATAAGAAACTAATGGTAAGAGAAAAAAAAAAAAAAAAAGTGTGTACTTGTACCAAACGAGGGAAGTCAATTGTGAAAAGAGGTTACCAATGAGCGTGTCTGAGGTGATCAGTTGTGAAGAACAGGAAAATTAAGATATTATTATGGTGAATGTCATTGTTTAATATTTCAAATATTTTTAAGGAAAATTGATTGGATATATTTTCAAAATTTGTTGTCATCTGCTAAAAAAACCATAACTTTTCCAAGTTTTCAAACTGATTGGATATATTTTTGTAAGTATGGAATAGAACTCTCTTAATCTTCTTCATCAAAGTTGATTTTTCATACCAATTTTAAAATTTGTTCAAAAATTGTCTTCATTGAAATTTCAGAAACAAGTGTTGAGGTTCTGCCCAGGCTATTCAAAATCAAGTATGATAGTGGTACTTTACAAGAGCTTCTTTATGTTGATATGCCCCATGAATACGAGAATACATCTGGTCAAATTGTCCTGGACTATTCAAAAGCAATACAAGAAAGTGTTTTTGAGCAGCTTCATGTTGTACGAGATGGTCATCTTCGTCTTACCTTTTCTTCAGATCTGAAGGTTGGGAATTATTAGATGACCTTTGTACTACATATTTCAATTTCTAGATAAATTATGGATTCTCTGGTACAACTTCTATTCATTTTTGTTAGATTTGCTCTTGGGAGTTTTGTGCACGGCGTCATGAGGAGCTTATCCCTCGAAGGATAATAATACCCCAGGTGATTAGCTTTCATTTCTGATGCAAATGCCATTATTCTTTTGAGTAACGAACTTGCTACAACCTTCAGGGGAGCTTCTTTGAATTGAATTGGTCTACTCGATTTTGTTAAGCCATCATATTATTATTGGTTATTCATCATTAATAGTGGAGAGAGAGAGAGAGAGAGAGAGAGAGAGAGGGAGATGGGAGTGAAGAATGAGTTAATTTTAAAATTTGAGGGAGTATGATAGACTAAAAGGATTAAAGGGACTGGGATAAGGAGTAATGGAGAGTGGACTCACCCTTGTAATTTCTTGAGAAGCTCACCTTCTCTTGCAAGGAGATCAACCTTAACGTCTACAGACCCATCCATAAGGAATGCTATGCAGTTAATTTAGGAGGTGAAGAATCCTCAAATAGATTGTTATCTTTGAGGCCCCCTGCTAGTTTTGATACTGCATTGCATTACGTTTGCTGTCTCTATTAGCATTGATTACCTTAGCCTCTCCTATATGAAACAGAATGGCAAAAAAACTTATCTTGATATTTATTTCCATTGTCATAAATCAAGAAATATGTATAGAGTTCCCTTGGCTTTTGTTTCTGTATTTGATAGGTAAACATAAGTAGTTAGAGAATTGAATTCATGGTTTCACCTTCTACCCCTTGTTCATGGGAAGGGGATTAAAAAAATAAAAAATAAAAAATATGGAAATAGGAGATGCCATTTGGTCCAAAACCATTGTTGCATTCCCTTAATGGTTTTTGAGGTGCATTCAAGACCTACTTGATTTTGCTGCATTAGAAAAGTGATTATGGCTCTGCTTCACTCCCCATCTTGTTTTGAGATTTATCAGCAACCCTTTCAGAGTTTTTCGTTCTTCTTTTTTCTTTTTCTGTTTTTGGTATTTTTTCTTTTTATGAATTAGTTCATGTAAATTGTTGAGACAGAGAGAGAGAGATGTTTTGAGGTTTATTGGCAACCCTTTCAGAGTTTTTCTTTCTTTTCTTTTTGTTTTTGGTATTTTTTCTTTTCATGAATTAGTTCATGTAAATTATTACTAAAGGGAAAGAGAGAGAGAGAGAAGTGGTGCATGTAAATATCATTGTTTTGGTTTCATTCTTCTCCACTTATCCTTCAGGTATAGTGGTGGAAAGGATTTTAATGATTAATCATGGTGTAGACAATTGATCATAATACGTATTTTGCAGCTTAGTCAGGTTGGAGCTGCTGCGCAAAAATATCAGGTATCTGCTCAAAAGGCATCAACCAGCTCATCTTCACTAGATTTACGAAGGAATTGTAATATGTAAGTTATTCTCTTTTATTTAATTGAATTACTTTCCAAGGCTGAGTTCTTTTTTTTTTTTTTGAAAAATAATGGACTATTACCCCGTTCTTTAGATTGTTATCAAATAGTTCGTTAGGTTTTTAATTTTATCAAATAGCTCCTTCTGCTTTCGCTACCCTTCTTTTCCCTTTATGCTATAAGGAAAATATGAAAATCAGACAATGATAGAAAATATAAGTAACTTGTGGGGTTAATTCCCCTCAATACATAGTGCCATTAGATGTTTCATGTTTGAAATTGTTACCATCCTGTTATCCTTATGGTATGGTATTAAGAAATTGTGTTCATACACTACTTGACAAGTGCATTTGTCACAACACTCTCCATTTTTTTTTTTTTTCTTCCTTTTTCTACTCCTGCTTAATAAGATTTGGACAGGCCTGCTTGATCTGAAGCCCAAGTTCTATTACAATTATCTCTCTTATCAAAAAAGTATTTCTGTATTGGCATTCTAGTATCATCCAGCCAATGGCCCAAGTAATTAGGAATGGCCAGAGTGGTAGTATCCAGCATGAGTTTGGTCTTATATGGTGACCTGCAATACAGTTATGATGTGTAAGTGATAATTGTTGTCCTATATTTCAGGAATCTGGCACTTATCTAAAAAAAAAGTAAATAAATAGATTGTGTATGAGGAGTCTGGTGATCATTAAAACTTAAATTATGGTTTTCACATTGTCCATGTGAACCAAATCATTTCTCCCTTCATAAGGTTGAATATTTAGAGTAATTTCTAATAAGGTTTCAATTAAAATACACAAACTGGGTTCCTTTGTCCTACAGTTAGTTAGTTCTATCGCCCAATGAGGGCAAGGCAAGGGATCTATTTCTGCTCTGTAGAGCATTTTATGATAATTTAAACCCAATGTAGATTACACAAGCCCCCAAGCCTGCAACTTGGAGAAATGGAAGGGATATAGTATGATTTGTTGGCTTTCCAGAACAACTTTTATGTATCTATGAGTTTGAGTATGGAATTTGTCCATTCAAATTGCTCATTTGGTAGCGAATTACGTATAGAGATCTTTTTGAGCTCTCTTTCTGTATTTATTTCTACCATATTTTTTTTAAGGGTTTGTTACTACCTATTAACTCATTTATAGGTAGTAATAATTGTGCTATGGACTTCAGTAATAGGATAGGAGTATGTATGACATGTTGGCTTTCAACAGAAATCTCTATGAATTTTTTATTATGGAATTTTTCAATTCAAATTGCTTTGCTTGGTAGCCTGTTGCGTATATAGGTGTTTTCTTTCTGCAGAATAGAAGAGAAATAGTGGCACTAGGTGTATTAAATGTCTTTCTACTTTTCCTGTTAACCTAGTTTGCAGTATACGAGAGTATACATGTTATGTTATGGCTTGTGTATTATTAACTCATTAATTGGTATAATAGTGTGAATAGGCTTTATCATTATGTCCTGTATATTCTATACTGGCATCTAACAAATGTGTAGTGGTGAACTTGAACACCATAAAGTTAATTTTATTTCTTTTTCTGAAAATGTTTCATCTTCCCTGATACTTGAGTTAAACTTGCTTGATGACTGATAAACTTGTATGGAATTTCTATTTTCCCCATACTTGCTTCAATTGATTTTTATTACTCAATTTATGTAATCTTTTCAGGTTTGTTGCATCTGCTTGTCAATTAGCAAAAACCTTGGAGGCGCCTTTAGTTAATGATTTAGGGTATACAAAGAGATATGTTCGATGCCTTCAGGTATAATGCGGTGCAGCTTAGTAATACTTTTATATTTAATTATTGTTGATAATTTGAATAAGGCTGGACCTTTTTGCATCTAGTAGTTTCGATTTGGTCATCCAATTGGGTGTTACTAACCTACAGGGTATTTTGCATGGCCATTATAGCCACGGGTTACTACTAAAATACGGTTGGCTTTGACATGGAAAACTTCTGTATTTTATTCAGATTGTTTATCCAGCATATGTTTCATTACACCTTGTATGAATGCCTTGTCAACCAGATTGTTCTAGTCATTTTTTTAACTTCTGTTAAGTATTTTTTTTCTTTTCATCAGCAATATGCAGATATTCCATTCTACTCAGAATGAGAATTGCAAAGTTAATACATTCTATGAATCATTCTGAGCTGTGACATTTATGATGAATTTCGGACCGAGTTGCCACATGATTTTATCTTTGAATGTTTCCTGGGTGGATTACAGATAGCTGAGGTGGTTCATATTATGAAGGATCTGATTGATTACAGCCAAGAGACAGGCAAGGGACCCATGGGTAAGCTTTACAGAGAATTTTCGTTCATTTGGTTTATAGTCTTCTTTTATTTGACCTATAAGCTTTTCATAGGCATTGCTTTTTATTTGTTTCTTGTCTTGGGAAAGAACCATTCCATAGGAGGGAGTTAAGGAGGCATATTTTGTTAGCATAAAGATGTCAAGTCATTGCAGGTGGTAGTATACACTAGGAGTATATTATCTTTCTGTAAAGCATATGATTTTAAATGATACAGAAGTTTTCATTTTCGAAGGTTTCAAATCATTGTTCTTTATATAATGCCTTGGCTTTTATTATTTCCTACTTCCAATTGCTGGTAATTAGCCTTTGAATGTCATATGCCTGTAGTTTTATCAATGCCCTAAAGTTTGGGTAAGTAATCTTACTTTAGCACAAATGAAGAGGATAGAAAGTTTTGTGCAAATTCAGACTTCAAGGCATACTTGCATCAATGTTAACTGGGAGAGAACTTGCTAATATGATTTTTTTGGCAGGCATTTATTTGGTGTTTCTTTTTGTCTGGCTGCCTTAATTAGTTTTTCTTTTCTCCTAGATCAATTTTCTTTTTTACATTACTATTGCTATATACATATTGCCAATTATACACATAACTATTGTTATACTTATCACCAATTACTCATTACTATTGCTATGTACTTATTGCCAATTATATACTGTCAAGTTACCATGCGGTAGTTAATATACTCTTATCTTTTTCAGAAAGTTTAGCAAACTTCCCTTGTGGGATTAGCTCGCGTAATTCAGCTCAAACAACTGGGGAGTGGCTGCTGATGCAGCAGCAAATTACAGGACAGAACTTAATAAATGATCGTTCATTACCGGGAACTTTCATGCAGCCTTCTGCAAGCGATTGTGTTACAAGTGTAAACAATTCCCTGTCCACAACGTCCACATTGACATCTGCTACCACCATTGTTGGACTTCTCTGTGAGAATTCCATGAACTCTGGGCATGAAAGTCAAATGAACAATCCAAGCAGTCCCTATTCTGGGACCCATGTTCAGATTCCATCTGCAGGGTCCTCAACCACGCTGCCTCCAGCTCAATTCAATCCCTCTTCTCCCTTCTTATCTCCAACTCCATCCTCCTCCAGCAACCCCCCTCAGACTCCTCAAAATGCCTTAACATCTTCAGTGAATTCACCAGCACGAATCGCACTACAGCATACAGCTCAGTCAAAGGAGGCCAACCATGAATCCCAAAGATCTGTTGAGAAAATCATACAAGAAATAATGCATTCGTCACAATATAGCAGAGAGGGTGGTAGCATGGCCTCTGCTGGATCCTTGCGGAGTTATATGAACAATGTGATTGGGCTTAGCAGTTCACTCGCCAGTACCAACTCCCCTGTGGGGAATGGAGGTGTCAATAACAATGCAGGTGTTCCTGGTGAAGGATTTGGTAACTTTGGTGTTGGGGTTGGTCTCTCTACCGCTGCTACTGGAATAAGAGTTTCCATGGGGAATAACTCTGGCACTTTGACTGGAAGGGTAGGTGTGCCATTGATGCCTTCGGATAATAGCTTGAACCTTCTTCAGCAACCGGAGTTGGCTAACAGGTTGCATAATGGGCTTGGAGCAATAAATGGCTTCAATGATGTCCAATTTAATTGGAAATACCCCTAGAGAGGCTTGTTAGATTGCTCATTGTGAAAATGGGACTTGTTTCTATGGTAATACAAGGTGCTTGAGCCATGTGTGTCTGAGATTGCTCTATACCATTTGGAGGTCTCATGCAATGGTACAAGGGATTCTCCCATCCAGTACTAAATACACATAAAATCTACAAGGGAAATGGGTCTCTTGTTGCAGCAGTTGCGGTGACCTGGCTGTCTGCTAGTCAACTTGGAGAAAGTAAAAGCCTGACCTTTCTTGCACTCTAATTTATGGTACAAAAAGGTGACTCCTATATGCTTTTTACCACCTTCAAATTTGCTCCATTGTGATTTTGGAAAGGGATAGTTAGAATTGTATATGAGCCCCTCCTGTTTTGTTGATGAAAGATCAAAGAAGATCAGATCTTGATATCTGGTTCTCAATTTTTTTGATCTCATCTTCTACAGTTGGTTTTAATGGATTTTTGTTCCCACTTCAAGTTATTCTCAAGTTTCTTCTGAGAAGAAATGTGTCTTTTGTTGAGCTGGCAGACAAGGGAGAAACATAAAGGGACACTGATTTATATGGTCATTATTATGAAGAAAAATACAATTTTTTATTTTAAAAAAATACCAAATAAAAGGACCACATAGGATATTATTTTTTCAGAAATTTTTTTTATGTTTTTTTTTTAAAAAATAAAAATAAAAATAAAAAAATAAGGGAAAAGTTGTGCCCAAGTTGGGCAAAAAAGTTGGGGTTGTATCATACCACTTTTTATTTTGCTTTTAAAAAAAATGACCACATAAGATAAAAGTTGGGCTAAAGTTGTGTCTTTATCATTTTTCATTTTTATTAAATAAAATAAAATAAATTGCAAAGATTCAAACATAGGTATTTTTGCAAATTCTGTTAAATCTTGACAACGCTTGAATTTTTGAAATTTTTATTTTTACTTTTTTATAATAAAAAAGGTGTATTTTGAAATTTTTGACAAGATTTAACGGAAATTCTTAACGAATGAGAACATTATAAAAAATTAAAAGTTTGATACCATAAATTGTGAGTATAAAAGTTTATGAAGGTTTTGTAAAGTTTCTCCTTTTACTTGCTATGATTCTTCATTATAATTTAATTTTAAAATTTAAATGCATCCCATCTTACATAATTTTTTACTCAATATTTAATGTAATCAAATAAAGCTTCTCACATCAAATTCAATGATTAATTATCTATTTCGTGTTTCAAAAAAAGCGAAAATCTTTTCTTTTTGTTTTTTTGGTACAATATCAAATAAATTTTTCCTTTCTTTTGCGTGAAAATTTGAGTATAACACAAATGAAAAAAAAAAAAAAAAAAAAAAAAAAAAAATCTCATTCAAATGAATTACAAGATAAGACCCTTAGTTTTAGTTTAATTCACATAAACTAAAACATGTTAAATCTTTGTTCCAATTATGTAGTTTAAAATGAAAAGAATAAAAGAAATAAAAATTGCAAGAAGAAAGTTTGAATTTTGATTATCAAAACATTGATAAAATTTTAGTATAAAACTCTAATATTGTTGGTATGATACTTATTATATTTAAATATAAATAAAACCCATAAAGTTCTAATCATTTCAAAAAATACAAAGTAAAATAAACAAAATATTCGCTATTTTTTTTAATACAAAATAAAACAAATATTTCACTCAATACTTAATGCAATCAAATAAATATCTTTCAATACTTTCAAAAAAAGTGTAAAACAATTCAAGTAAATCACAAAACAGGAAAAATAAAATAAATAATAAAATAATTAAATTAATTAAAACCTAAAATCTCATTAGTGTGATGCCTATTATATTTCAATAAAAATAAACTTTCTAGAGAAACAAATATAAAAATAATCAATTATACATAGATACACAAAAATAAATCCAAGCAACAAAATTTTTGATTAAATAGAAACCTTAGACTAAATCAAATACAAAGCAAAATAAAAATAAATAAATAAATAAAATATTTTTTCTGTACCTAATAAAACAAAATATTTCACTCAACATTTAACGCAATCAGATAAATCCCCTCAGATCTCTTTCGTATTTCCAATGAGCTTCTATTCTCTTTTTTTGCACAACAATCAAATAAACACGCTATAATCTTCTATTAGCCCACTTAAAAATCCAAACAATTTATTATCTTAATTTAGAAGTTTCATTTTTTATCAAAGAACAAACATTCAAACAAAGTACAAATTGAAAAAATAAACAACTTACAAATACATTTAGTACTCAGTCTATTTGAAGAAAAAAGTGTCTGTTTGATAAAAAAAAAAATTGAAAGCATTTTTAAGGGTTCAAAAAACCTAAAAATGGTCAAAACACACTTTTGGTAAAAACTTAAAAATAAAACTTGTGTTAAAAAAATGTTTTTTGACTTAAAAGTTATATTTATCAACGACGATCCCAAACATGCTCTAAGCACAAGTGTAACAATATCTTTGAATCATATTAATATTAATATAATAAGAAGGATAGAGCAAAATAAAAAGGATATAGCAAGTAAGAAAAAACCTCTTTTACCCAAAACCTCCCATTCCTAAATCATCTTTTTGCATAGTCACTTTGAGCCTCTGTCGGCTATTCGACATGCTCTTCATATATATGTGAGTATTTTCAGATGGTTTTTAAATTTGGGCTAGAAATTAAACTGAAGGAGAAAGATGAGAAAATATGCGATGATGTGTGTGGCTTATATAGTCTTTACTTCACTAGAAAGGTGTGCGTCAGGGAGGGTCTTCACGAAAGTTGTATGAGTGAGCCTTTGTAAGATTTCACGAATTGTGAGTGTGTATGATTGAGTCAGAAGTCCATTTCTTGACTATAAGTCTACAACTACTTGTCGGCTTCTCTTTCTAAAACAATAGAGAGAAGCTCTCAACCAAAAGGTCGCTGTTCCACCTCCTCAGTGAGGTTTTGCCATCGCCTTGTGCGGCTTTTGCAGGGGATGAAAGCCTCCTCCCTCTTTCCCTCTCGTTTTTCCCATTTTTTCTTGTCTTTTTGTGGCTTTTCTCCTTCTTTTTCCTTTTTCCCCACACGCGGCAGCTCCAACTCCCTCCTTCCTGTGGTCGGCCGCCTTCTCCAAGTTGCCTTTCAACACCTCCACCGCTTCGCTCGTCAGGATGGGCTGGGATCTCAAATATGGTTTTTTTAAAGTGAGATCTTTCCTTTGTCACTCCCGGCCTCCTACGCGCCTGCTTATTGTCTTCTTCACTCATTATCTTTATACATAGATACACAAAAATAAATTCAAGCAACGAAATTTTTGATTAAATAGAAACCTTAGACTAAATCAAATACAGAGCAAAAAAAAAAAAAAAAATCTTTTTTCTTTTATGAGTACCTAATAAAACAAAATATTTGACTCAACATTTAGAGGGCTGCTACGCATCCCAACACTTTTGCCCAAATTCCATTTCCCAAATGATCTTGGACCCCACATTCATTCAAGAAAAAAATATATATAAATTTTTTTATTTATTTAATGGGCCAGATCATTTGAAAAAAAGTGTTGGGATGTCTAGTATTATCCCAATATTTAACCTGAGAGATATAAATCCTCTCAGGTTCAATGTCTAATTATCTCTTTGGTATTTTGAAAGAGTTTCAATTCTCTTTTCTTGCACAACAATCAAATAAACACAATATAATCTTCCCTTAGCCCACTAAAAATCCAAACAATTTATTATCTTAATTCAGAAGTTACAATTTTTATCAAAGAACAAACGTTCAAACAAAGTAAAAATTGAAAAAATAAACTTACAAATACAGTTAGTACTCAATTACAGTTGTTTGGAGAGTGTTGTGCTATTCTTATTAAGTAGCACAAAACATTAGTTTAATTCATATCTATATATTGATAGCTAAATACAATTTTTTTTTTTTCTTTTTTGGTTAAACTGATAAACAAAAGGTTAAGGCCTTGTTTGGGAAGCAAGATTTTCCAACTCAATCTCAAATTTTTTCTAAATTCAAGTTTGGCAATTTTTTAAACTCAATTCAACTCAACTCAAAAAATTTCAACTTAACTCAACAATTTTCAACCCAATTAATAAAAATTATAAATAAAGATTGAATAAATAAATAAATAAATTTAGGGTAGCTGAAACACCCCAGGTGGTGGCTGGGCCACCCCAAGCCCAACTGGGGTGGTCCGACCACCCCTTAATATTTTATTATTTTTTAAAACTTCTTATTATTATTTTTTTATTTAAATTTAAAATATATGTAATATTTTATTATTATTTCTATCAATGGGACATATGTTTCATTTATGACCTTAGAGAGATCCTAATTATTAATTGGATATTCTCTAATCCAAAATGGATAGAAGAAAATCATCTACCGTGTTTGACCCACATTCCTTCGTGGGCCATAGGTCGAATAATGAAGGTTGTTGATAGAGGACAATTTTCAATCATATTTGCTTTAACAAAAGGGACATATATAGCGATTCTGACATCATATGGAGACATAATTAATGGTGTTGGAAAGCTCATTTAGAGGGTTACAAAGTCATATTTCATTAAGTTTTCCTAATTCAAATGTTTACTAAGTTAAAATAGACCGTAAAAAGAAATTTGAAAAGCCGTACAAAATTGCTCGTATGTTGTTTATGTTTGAACAAGCTTTAAAACAAGTTGACAAAATAGCTCGTTCAATAACTCATATGAAGTTGGGTTCGAATGAGTTATTCATAGATGCACTCGTTTAAAGTTGGGTTAGAACGAGCTGCTGTGTGAATTGACAATTCATGTAAGAATACGAGGAAACCATAGTTAGGTTCGAAAGAGCCTCTTACACGTTCAGACAAGTTCCAATAAATTTTTGTAAACAAACTTTTATTTGAGCGTTTTCTTAGGTTCAAGAGTCTAGGTAGTATAAATATATGTAATGGCTATCTATAGCCTTAATTTATTATGTTATTTTGACCAGTGATCAATGAAAAACACTTTTAAGAGTGGTTTTCTTTTCTATCCACATTAAATCCTTGATTGAGTATTAGTTTTAAGAAGAGTTGTGATTCTTATCTTGTTTGTCTTGGCAAACTAATCACTACACGCTGCATTAATTGATATCAAAGTCAAGTTGCACTGCATCAATTATTTAATTGTTGATGGAGATCTTGTGGGCTAAACAACAAAAAAATTCGTCTGTTACACGCTACCGCTAGAGTGGCGGTAGCTGATTTTTCAGAAGCAAACAATAGAGATGAAGCATCTGTTTCCACTCTCAGAAAACCCATCGGGGGCAGCAGTTTGTGCAGCCTTTGAGGTGGCGCTCACTGTTTGTCTGTTATCTGGTGGGGAGAGAGTGGATAGGGATGATTTACTGGACTGATTTTCATGTAATGTTTTTTGGCTGAGTTTTATCAAACTTTGCTGAACTAAGATATTAATAAGAATGATTGCTTTTCTCAAAAAAAAAAAAAAAACAAAAAAATTCGTCCAAAGCGCGTTAACTAGCAAAGCAGGAACGTTAGTAATTACTACTCTTAACTATTGGCAAATATATCAAGGATTAAATTAAGGGTGAATTAAATTAAGCTGGAAGAGAAATGATAGGATTATAAAATATTTTACAAAATAATTTTATTGTCCTATTATAATTGAAAACGAGATAAATTTATATTTTAAAAAATTTAATCATATTTAAAAAAAAAAAAAAAAAAAAAAAAAAATTAGAAGCCTAACAATTTTTCAGCTGAAAAGGCTAAAAAAAAAAAAAATTGCTAAATAGAAAATCTCTTTTTAAACCATGAGATGGTAGAATTTGTAAATGGGTTAAAGTAATTCCAAAAATATTTATGTATAATATTTATCCCACAAAAGAAAAGGTAATTGTGAAGTGGGAGAGTGTTGTTCTCAAAGTTAGAATTGTCAGAGTCATTCATTTATGAGGACCTCAAAGGGAAGTTGTGGCATTTAAAACTCTCCGCATCCAATTCCCAATGCTCCAACTACCTCGCATTTACTCCGATCGATGGATGGACGGATGGATGGGATGGATGTGCGTGGAGGCCAGAGGGGGGGACCACATGAAGACGACACAAATCTCAGCCCCAATTGTCTCATTTATGAGCTTCACATGCATGCTTACGTGTTCTCTCTCTCTCTAATGAATCACGATAGATTGGGTGGTCGTTTCTGAGCCACCACCAATGCAGGCGCAGAGCACATCCGTCCCATCCATCCGTCCATCCGTCGATCGGAGTAAATGCGAGGTAGTTGGAGCATTGGGAATTGGATGGACGGATGGACTAATATCGCCTATTATATATATACAACCTTTCAAGTAATGCCGTTATGGAGAGAATCCGTTTTTAAAAGTGTCAATTATGCTACATAGATTTAATTTAAGGGTGAATTAAATTAAGCTCGAAGAGAAATGATAGGATTATAAAATATTTTACAAAATAATTTTATTGTCCTATTATAATTGAAAACGAGATAAATTTATATTTTAAAAAATTTAATCATATATATATATATTTTTTTAAAAAAAATAGAAGCCTAACAATTTTTCAGCTGAAAAGGCTAAAAAAAAAAAAATTGCTAAATAGAAAAACAACTCTTCGCCTGCATTGGTGGACGGATGGATGGGACGGATGTGCTCTGCGCTTGCATTGGTGGTGGCTCAGAAACGACCACCCAATCTATCGTGATTCGTGAGAGAGAGAGAACACGTAAGCATGCATGTGAAGCTCATAAATGAGACAATTGGGGCTGAGATTTGTGTCGTCTTCATGTGGTCCCCCCCTCTGGCCTCCACGCACATCCGTCCCATCCATCCGTCAATCGGAGTAAATGCGAGGTAGTTGGAGCATTGGGAATTGGATGCGGAGAGTTTTAAATGCCACAACTTCCCTTTGAGGTCCTCATAAATGAATGACTCTGACAATTCTAACTTTGAGAACAACACTCTCCCACTTCACAATTACCTTTTCTTTTGTGGGATAAATATTATACATAAATATTTTTGGAATTACTTTAACCCATTTACAAATTCTACCATCTCATGGTTTAAAAAGAGATTTTCTATTTAGCAATTTTTTTTTTTTTAGCCTTTTCAGCTGAAAAATTGTTAGGCTTCTAATTTTTTTTTTTTTTTTTTTTTTTTTTTTTTTTTAAATATGATTAAATTTTTTAAAATATAAATTCATCTCATTTTCAATTATAATAGGACAATAAAATTATTTTGTAAAATATTTTATAATCCTATCATTTCTCTTCCAGCTTAATTTAATTCACCCTTAAATTAAATCTATGTAGCATAATTGACACTTTTAAAAACGGATTCTCTCCATAATGGCATTACTCGAAAGGTTGTATATATATAATAGGCGATATTAGTACTTTGGATCACAAAAGGGACTCATTTTAGAACTAGCTGGCATGTGTTAGTAAGGAAATTCTTTTAGGCCATGTAGCTCTGAATTCACTGGAGGGGTTCCACTTTTTATTTATTTATTTTTTATAATTTTATTTTATTTATTCAAATACAATGCAGGAACGTGGGAGGGGGATACAAGAGGAGTTAAACTTATTGTTTCTAAACCAAAGCATGAGATATCAACATAAAATGATCTGCTTATTAGAAAGGGGAAAAAAAGTACAATCTGCTTGCAAAGATTAGCATACTTATGTTAGTTAAAGTACGAACTTCTAATAGACGTAGGAAAAAGGGTTGTTACAAAGTGAGATTTTCCTACTCTTATTTAAATGGAAAAGAGAATGAGATATCTCATGAAAATGCTTTGAAATACGAGACGAGAAGCAAATAGCAACTACTTTGCCTAAAATGTATACTCTAAAATTTGCACATTACCATCATTTCAAAGCATTCCAACTTTAAAAAGAAGATAAATCTAAGCTAATATAAAAAATAATACTAGCAAAGTTCAAATTATTATTATTATTATTTTTTTTTTTTAAATGCTCATACCCCCCACCACCCCCCACCCCCTTTTTTTTTTTTTTTTCATTCAATGCGGGGAAGAGGGGAGAGGGAAAAGTTACAAAAAAAATAAAATAAAATAAAGGCAACCGAGCCAACTCTATAATAGTTGAAAATATGTCAAATAATTAGAAAATATGTCAATTAATAATTAGGATCTCTCTTGAGAGATATCCTAAGGCCATAAATGAAACATATGTCACATTGATAGAAATAATAATAAAATATTCTATATATTTTAAATTTAATTAAAAAAATAATAATAAGAAGTTTACAAAAATAATAAAATATTAAGGGGTGGTCGGACCACCCCAGTTGGGCTTGGGGTGGCCCAACCACCACCTGGGGTGTTTCGGCTACCCTAAATTTATTTATTTATTTTTTCAATCTTTATTTATAATTTTTATTAATTTGGATGAAAATTTTTGAGTTAAGTTGAAATTTTTTGAGTTGAATTGAGTTTAAAAAATTGCCAAACATGAATTTAGAAAAAATTTCAGTTTGAGTTGGAAAATCTTGCTTCCCAAACAAGGCCTAAGTACCTCAAGATTGAACTTTTAGGTTATTACTGTTGAAGAGTGGCGAAAAAAAAAAAAAAAAAAGGTTCTTAGTTTTGCAGTTTTTCTCAAATAAAAAATATACACATAGAAGGTTAAGAAGAAGAATTACTTAATGCTGAATTCTTAGGTTGTTACGGCCGCAGAGTGGAGAGAGAGACATGGAAAGAGAGAAAAAAAAAATTAAATTGGAGAGAGAGAGAAAAAAAAAAAAAGAAGTCAGAAAAAAAGTTAGAACCGAGAGAGAGAATAAAAGAAATAAGTTAAAATGTTATTGTATAATTTGGTAAATATTAATTCCTCAATATAATTTGAATTGTATTTATTATATAATTTGATTTTTATTTATTTGTTTCCTTATTTGATTTGAACATTAATAATAATTGATCTATTAAGGAATTTATATATTGTATATATTTAAACAGGTAACCGCAGTGATTGGTGCAATATATTATTAAAATGACACTTGTCGCAATTTTAGACTACCTCCAAAGGGTGATTCGGCTATTTTATACATACATATATATATATGGAAAAATCTTGAAATATAATTAAACCGGTTTTTTACTTAAAAAACAGGTTAAAAAATTATGCCTTAAAAAAACCAATTTAACCTTTTAAAAAAATGAGTTCACACCACATGTCACAATATTAAGGCAGTTCTGAGAGAGGTTTCGGTTATTATATATACTAGCTTACAGCCCGCGCTATGCGCGGGATTATTCATTATAATTTGATTTTAAAACTTAAAACACATTTCCATTGTATTTTTTATTATAGGTCAAAAAAATTGTGTAAAAAAATCTATCATGCCTATTTCAATAAAAAAAAAATACAAAAGGTTATTCAACAGTATATTGTTGAACATAATGACACAATTACACATAAGTTTGCATGAATATATAAATCACATAAACATATACTATCATAAGAACCATATATAATTTTAGTTTCAATTCATATAAATTAAAACATATTAAAAAATTCTCATATGTGTAATTTAAAACCAGCTGGAATGAGTTAAAACATAAGACCTTTAAATCATAAGACCCATAAAACATTTTAAAATATTTATTCTCATAGGAGTAGTTTTATTTCTTTCATCAAAGAAAGAGATAAAAAATCGTAGAAGGAATATTGGAACACAAAAAAACATAATGAACAACAAAGTCAATTAAATTTACAAAAAAAAAAAAAAAAAAAAGAAATTTGAATGAAAAATAATATATAAATTAGAACAGAAAATAAAGAAAGAGTAACCCTAAACTCTATAACAATATATTGAGAATGGTAGCAAAACTGAGAGTAACCCTAAACACAATAGGTTTTTGTGTAATACCTATTATATTTTAATACAAATAAAACTCATAAAATTGTGGACATTTAAAAAATAATACAAAGCAAAATAACAAATCTTTTTTTTTTTTTTTTTTTATATGGATACAAAAATAACAAAATCTTTCACTCAATATTTAATGCAATCAAATAAATCATTTCAATCTTCCCTTAATCTAAAAAAAAAATTAAAACAACCTAAATTCGTCCCCATACGTGTAGTTTAAGATGAAAAAAAAAAAAAGGCAATAAAACATGAATTTTGATTATCAAAGTATTAATATAAAATTAGCATAAAATTTTAATATTTTTGGTGTAATACCTATTATATTTTAATACAAATAAAACTCATAATTCTGAACATTCAAAAAAGAAAATAAAAAAAAATAAAAAAAAAAACTGAACAAAAAATTTCACAAAACAAAACGGAAACATATTCATATCTACCTAATCTCTAATTTAAAACGGTATTTAGTACAAAAAAAAAAATTCTCAAAAAACAAACTAAAGATCATCAATTCACAATTGCTAAAAATTTATACACAAAAGTACAAAGATACATTCATCTCGAATATCTCATACCTTAAATCATAGTTCGAAATCACATATATTTCTATGAAACTGATCAAATAAGCTTTGTGCAACCGTCAACTTCTATAGGAAAGAGTTTTGAAATGTTGTTGCCGTATAAGGAGAGACATGAGTTTAGAGTGAGAGAGATTGACGTGATTTAGGGTAAGAGAGATAAATGAGTGTTAATAAAATGAAAGGTCAAAATGAATTAATTAAGGAAAAATTGTGTTTTAATAAAGGAAGAGATACAATCTTTACATAATCTCTAATTTAAAACGGTGTTTGGTACAAAAAAATTCTAAAGAAACAAACTAAAGATAATCAATCCACAATTGCTAAAAATTTATACATAAAAGCACAAAGATACATTCATCTCAAATATCTCATACCTTAATCATAGTTCAGAGTCACATATATTTCTATGAAACTGACCAAATAAACTTTGTACAATCGTCAACTTCTATAGGAAAGTGTTTTGAAACGTTGTTGCCGTAAAAGGAGAGGGTGAATTTAGAGTGAGAGAGACTAACGTGATTGAGGGTGAGAAGATAAATGTGAGTTAATAAAACGAAAAGTCAAAAGGAATTAATTAAGGAAAAATTGTGTTTTAATAAAGGGAGAGATATTAATGCATTAAGACACTTAATTTATTAAAAAAAATATATCGTGATTTAGGGTGAGAGAGATAGACGTGAGTTAATAAAAAGAAAGGTCAAAATGAATTAATTAAGAAAAAATTGTACACTTAATTCATTAAAAAAAATAGAAAAAGGAAAAACCCCTTTCAATATTTGTACGGTTCAATTATTAAAAATTATGAGTAAAAAAATTTAAAATTAAAAAAAAAAAAGGGACATGTGAGTTAATAAAAAGAAATGTCAAAATGAATTAATTAAGAAAAAATTGTACACTTAATTTATTAAAAAAAAATAGAAAAAGGAAAAACCCTTTCAATATTTGCATGGTTCAATTATTAAAAATCATGCGTAAAAAAATTTAAAATTTAAAGAAAATATTGTTGGTGTGAAAAGAAAAAGGTTATAATTTCATTTATATATATTTTTTTCCTTATTTGATTTGGACATTAATAATACTTAATTTATTGAATAATTTATGTATAGAAAACTCTTGAAATATAATCAAGACAATTAATTACGCTATTTAATTACTAGAGGTAAAAATAAAAAAAAATGATTCAGATATTAAAAACATGGACACGTGTAGCAATTCTAAGCACTCTCTACGTCAAAACTCAGCTTATATATATATATATATATATATATATATATATATATATATGAGAATAACTTATATAGGGAGGTTGCACAAAAGTCACCTTTTATGCCACCAATAAGGAGCTGACACATCAGCTAATTTCGTTAGACTTCAAATAAAAACTCAACCACATTAAATTATATTCTAAAAAAATAAAAAATTAATTTGTTTTTATTTATTTATTTATTTATTTATTTTAAAAAAAAAAACAGATTTGAAGGGGTGGCCAACCGCCCCACATTGGGTGGCCGGCAGCCGCCCCCAGGCCATGGGGGTGGCCGCGCGGCCACTCCCATGGCCTGGGGTGGCTCGTCGGCCACCCCATAGGCCATGGGGTGGCGGCCAGCCATCCCATACCCGGATCTGGGGTGGCTGGCCGCCACCCCCAGCCTATGGGGGTGGCTCACCGGCCACTCCCATGGCCTATGGGGTCGCCGGCGTGGCCAGCAGAGAAAATCCGTGAACCACGGAATCCGACCCACGCTGGGGCGACGATGGGTTCTTCGATTCTGATTTGAGCAGTTGCTTTTTTTATTCAAATCATGTTCTTCGATTTTGAATTTACAGTGTTTTTGATGGCCGGTTACAATTCTGAATTAACAGTGTTCTTCGATTCTGAATTTACAGTGTTCTTCTCTCCCTTTTCCTGTGTAAAATCTTTTGATACGCCAGTTACAGCATGAGATTGTGATTAAGGAACAGGTAATTATGCTGGTGGCAGTAATTACAATTTACTCTAGCATTGACGATGAGGTCATTTAAAAGCTCTATGAAGATATAATTTTTTTTTCTACAATGGGCCGCTGCCTCTTTTCTGGAATCTGAACTTGTTCTACAATGGGATACTTCCTATTTTCTAGAATCTGAATTTTATGCCTCAATTAACATTGTTTTTTATGTGTTTCCTAGAGTCATTTTACTTGTGATAAAAATGAAGCTTCTGTTGAACTCCTTGTAAGTAAATATAATTGTCAATAATCCTCTGGGTTGTCAAGCTTAGATACTTGTGGAGTACTTGATAAGTAGATAAAGTGAATGTTTTAGGTAAAACATACGTCACTTTATGTCTGGTTTGTCAAGCAGAAATAAAAATAATCCTCTGCTACACCCCTAAGACCATACTCTTGTAGTACATCTTTTCTGTCTGGGATGCTTGAAATTTAAGATGAACTTTCAGTAACAGGAGACTGTAGAACGGGTAACATTTTGCCTTCTGAAGATACATTAATTTTACATATCCTGAGTTCTTCCATTCTTGTAGGAATTACCTGTTGCCTTTGTTATATTCAAGTCTTGTTGGGGTGCTGCACTAGCTGCCCAATCTTAGCAGCACTCACATCCACTTCTATGGATCACTAAAATGGCTCCAGAGCCGAGGGATGTGTCAGAATATATGAAAAATATATTATATTTTTCATATATTTCATAATTATGTTGATATTGAAATATTCTCTATTTATGGGTTGATTATAATTATATAATGGGATTGTAATCAAATCAATGGGATTTGATTACCAAACTTGTATTTAGATATTACCATATAAATAGAGATTTTTGTATTGTAGACAAATCAAGTTAATGAGCATAATGTAGCCCTTAGGGGTATTTCTAGTGGTGAATGTAGGTGTCTAACATTGAACCACCCATAAGTTCTTTGTGTTTATTTTCTCTATATTGCTTCCGCTTATTTCCGCATAATCATTATTTCAACATGGTATCAGAACCATTGTATGGCCCAATGGTCTGTGTATTTCTTTCTGGTATTTCTTTTTCTTCGATCTATTGTTTGTTTTATTTCTTGAAGAAAAAAAAAAAAAAAAAAATCCAGATTTGCAGCGCACATGGCTGCTTCCCGGAGAAAGCCGTCAGCCACCGACTTCTGTTCCCGCTCACGGCCCAGCCCCGGCATGCCTCTTATGGCCTTCCACGGCCCAGCCCAGCGCCGCCGCACTTCCTCTAGCATTTCACAGAAGCATGGAAGACGGCAGATCTACGGCCTTTAGCCGCCGCTCTCTGCTACCTGCTGGCATCCTAGCACCGACTCTGGCTTGCTCCTTACAGTCATCGTCCAGAGAGAGCCGCGCCACCTTCTGGCCTTTTCCGGCATTAGCCCACGGTCCACCAGGCCGCGACCCACAAGCGCCACTCAGACCACGCCACCCTGCCGCCCTGCCACCGCAGGCCCTCATCACCAGGTTCTGCGCCATCCAGTTCCGTTCACCGCCCTCCACCTTCGTCAATTTCCATCCCTGGCATGTACAGTTTCTGCCGCGGCTGACTGCTCCACAAAAAAAAAAAAAAAAAAAAAGGTGTTGCGTGTGGCGTGGAGTGAGGAGAGAGAAAAGGAAGAAAAGAAAAGGGAGAAACGAGAAGGTGAAAAAAAAAAAGAAAAAAAAAAAAGGGTGCTGCGTGTGGCGTGGAGTGAGGAGAGAGAAAAGAAAGAAAAGAAAAGGGAGAAAAGAGAAGGTGTCAGCCAAGTGAAAAAAAAAAAAAAAAAAAAAAAAAAGTGGTCCAAGTGGACCACATCATGCGCGCCACGTGCCGGTCAGGTTCGGTGCACCGATCTGATAACCGCCCAAGTGGGCTCATTTTCTTTTATTTTTGGCCCAAGTCGGCCCTGGCCCATAGTCGGCCCTTTTTATTTTTGGCTCATAGTCAGCTCTAGCCCGTGGTCGGCTCATTTTTATTTTTGGCTCATTGTCAGCTTTGGCCCGTTGTCGGCCCCTTTTATTTTTGGTTCATTGTCAGCCCTGGCCCGTTGTCGGCCCCTTTTTGGAGTTTGGCCCATTGTTGGCCCTTTTGAATCTGCATTCACCAGCCACCTGCCACCGTCGCTGGTTGCCCGCCAGCCTCTATCTCCTTCTGCAATCGTCATCTGTAGCCCGTTCCCCGCCTCCAACCACCGCCGTCATCATTGTTTCGGTTTTCAAACTCAAGGTTTCAGAATATTCCACCTTGAGTTTGAGGGGGGATGTCAGAATATATGGAAAATATATTATATTTTCCATATATTCCATAATTATGTTGATATTGAAATATTTTCTATTTATGGGTTGATTATAATCATATAATAGGATTGTAATCAAATCAATGGGATTTGATTACCAAACTTGTATTTAGATATTACCCTATAAATAGGAACCTTTGTATTGTAGACAAATCAAGTTAATGAGCACAATGTAGCCTTTAGGGGTATTTTTAGTGGTGGATGTAGGTGTCTAACACCGAACCACCCCGTAAGTTCTTTGTGTTTATTTTCTCTATATTGCTTTCACTTATTTTCGCATAATCATTATTTCAACAGGATGTATCATGGAGGAGTTTGGTGATTCCCTATAGGATACTGCCACTTTACAAAATTGGAGTTGTTCTTTCAGCATCACTTATTACAATTTTCTTTGCTATCCCTATCACTGCTGTTCAAGGGATTGCTAAATTTGAGAAACTAAATAAATGGTTCCCTCCACCCATGGCTATAGAGATGATGTAAGGACTCTGAGATAGTTAATATTTGTGGAATCTGTTCAGCAGTAAAATTTTGTTTTGGTTTTTCATTTATTTTATCTGAAAGAAACAAGGATGGGCATGAATTCCCACAAACAACATCACCTGAATAGTCACAAATCCCATCTTTTGGGCTAATCATCATAGGACAACAATATTCCTATCTCATCATGCACAATAGTATGCAAGCAAACTTCGAAGTGAAACACAACTAGAAATAATCATAACAACTAAAAATTATCACAATATTCAGAGGAAAAACTCCATAGGCATTAAACAAAACTATAAATAATCATAACAACTTCAAGGAGCTCCATAGACATTAAACAAAACTAGAAATAATCATAGCAACTTCAGGGAGCTCCATATGCGTTGATCCTATCTACACCAATATCAACTATAGTCGATGAAGATACATGATCTTGAGACATGACAAGTGTCGTTGTAGAGGCATACGACATGGTTGGCAAAGAACATTGTAAATTATTTACAAATAAACAAAAGTTAAAGAATAGACATCATTATTAATCAAATAATCACATATTACATTGGTGGAAGATATGTTATAATGAAAATTTACCTTTGCTAAACTTTGTTGGTCAATTAACCCCAAGTTAGGTGGCATCAAATTTGTATTCACAATATCCCTATTGAAAAATAACATTTTGAAAACATATTAAGTCAAAATATAAATTTAATGTAAAGTATTGTAAATCAAAAAAAATTATAAGAATACCTTGCTTGTCTATATGAAGGACAATTGCTTTTCACATGCCCTATTTTTTTGCAAATGCTACAAGTCCTTGTTGCGGTTCCTTGTTTTTTCTTTTGGATGTTTTTGTCTCAAAGATTTGGGTCGTCCTCTACAAGAAACATGTATAGGATCTTGCAATGTGAATGTAATGTTTGACAATACTTGGCTATTTAATACAAGACCCTCGGCACTTCCTATATCACCATCCTATATATCTTTATCACAATTATCATCCATTGTCAAAAGCTCATGACGAAGCTTTTGTAAGGCAATGCTAAGATGTTCATATTCTTTTTTCGAATGAGACCCCAAGGTGGAAGAATTTTGTGTCTCGACTTCTATTTCATCACTAGATACGCCATGTATAATGCGACTCTTGGCATTGATCGTCCATCTCTCTAAAACATAATGTTGGGGAATGTCCACCAAATATTTCTTCAAAAAAAGTGAAGAATGTGCCTACACAACATTCCAACAAATTCAAACATGTGACATGTACAAGTCACTTTCTTCTCAAGAAATTCAAGTGCAACTTCATAAAATGGAGTTTCTCTCCCATGATGAGTCACCCTACATGTCTTTGTACCTCATTCTTCCCGATGTTTAGATGAATTGTATTTTTGACTGTTAAATAGCTCTTCTTGAAACATCAAAAATGACTTTCTTGTGTAAACATTTGCCGCCTCAACTTCCATCTTGTAGCATGTTTTCAAAATTGGTCTAGAAGTTTTTGTCTTGACATCTTTTTCTTTCTCTTTAAGGTAATGTGCATTCAAGGCTTTATCATATTGATGGACAAAGTCACTCACCATTGTGCTCGAACGAACATAATCTTTAAAAAATTTAATACTCTCACTTCGTTGAGTTGTAGACATGCCGGCACAAAATGAAATTCGCAAGTAGGCTGGCACCCATTTTTCACGCCGCATATAAAATTTTTTCAACCAATCATTTTCTCCCAACTCATACTTGCCTACAAGTTCACTCCATTCCATCTCAAACTCTTCAATTGTGAGCATGTTATGAATACAATGGTTAAAGTCCAATTGGAAATATATATATATATATATATATGAGCCAAATGTTTGGAAACTTTTTGTAAAATATGCCACAAACACAATCTATGAGTAGTATTTGGTAGTACCCATGCAATTGCCTTATCCATTGCCTTGTCATCATCTATGATAATTGTAGAAGGAGCATGTCCAAGCATTGCCTTAAGCCATGTTTTCAACAACCATGTATAAGGTTCAGCCGTTTCATTTACGAGCAAAGCACATCCAAACATCACAGATTGATGATGATGGTTAACTCCAGTAAATAGAACAAAAGGCATCCTATAACGATTTGTCAAGTAGCATCAAAAGTAACATCTCTAAAATACTGGTATACAGCTCATGATCTAGCATCTGCCAAAAAGCAATTTGTCATACATCCATTTTCATCGACTTCGATTGAGAAAAAAAAATTTGGGTTTTTGCTTTGGCTCTCGAGAAAATAATTATACATTCTTTGTGCATCTCCCTTTCCAATAAAAACTCTTCTTCTATTGCCCAAATAATTTTCAACATCTTTAGCAATACATACAATATTATAGTCACCACCGGATTCGTTACTCAACACCGACATTATCTTCCATGGAGGTACACTGGACTCATTGAGTGTATCTATAAGACTTCTTTGGGCAGGTGTTACCACTCTATGTCCACAAAGAAAACTTGTACTTTTAGGACTAAGGAGCTTATGATTATGTTTAACTGCAAACTTACTTATAGTCCATCTTAACCCTGCTTTCTTTAAACCCATCATTGCTTTATATCCTACCCTTGTTTATGCGGACTTCGAATTTATATGCGTTTTGTTTTGATAAATCGTACGACGAAATCCTTCCTTTGAGCAAACACAATCTACCGCAATCAATGACTTATCTTCCTTCAATAGTCGAGTATGATTTTTTCTAATGCTAAAACCCTTTTTCCTTGCATAAGCATTATAACATGTACGAGCATCTTCAACCTCATCGAATTTCAAACCAAGGCATGGTTCCAAATGACCATTATATGAAGAAAAGTTGGAAGTATGCTACTTCAAATCATTTCCAAGCAAGTTTATATCATTTTGATCTTCTATCATCTTATCATCAACATGTAAGTCTTCTACATCCATTTTTCAAATTTCAACAAACCCAAAGACTTTCCTCAAATTTTTACACAAACCTAATTTAAATATAACACCAATCAGTATATATTCAAAAAGAACTTTTGCAAAAATACAACTGAACCAATTTATACAAATGCACGTAGAAACCAATCAGATTTCTTTCTGAGATATTACTAGAAACTAGAACAATTACACTCACATTCCAATATAATTTTCAGGGGAAAATGCAGTTTACCCCCCTGCAGTTTCAGGGGTTTTTCAATTTTAACCCAAAAGTTAAAAAAATTGGTAATGTACCCCCCTGAAGTTTCAAAAATGTTCAATTTAAACCATCGTTTAAATTTTTCCGTCTAAATGGATGGAACTCGCCCCACGTGCTTCTCACTTAACATATTAACTCATTATCTTCTAATTTTGCCCTCAATCTAACCTAATGATTTTACGTGATTACCCTCCCCCTTTTGACCCCACCCACAAACGTGTTGCTTCTCATCTTTTTAACTCCAACAAACCCACATAAGAACAAACCTGAAGCACGACAACGTGAAGAGAGTTCCAGAACTCTCGTGCTCCTAGCCCAGAGACAGCAACGAACCCGTGAGATTTCTTCGCCATTTCCCCTCCTTGACACACAGACGACAACAGTTGGCTTTCTTAGGAGGTATGCCCCAATTTCAGAATATGAAATCATCTACTGTTTTAGGGTTTTGTGTAAAATGAGGTGTTCTGTGTAAAATTGGAGGTTTTGTTGGAATATTGTTTAGGGTTCTTGTTGTTTAGGAGAATATTATATGCCTCTTGTTTATTCTCTTTTATTATGGTTTAGCTTCCAATAAACATTACTTTTTCATGCTATAACGATTAATGGATGAGTTAACTGTGTAGTGAACAATTGTAAGCACTTGTAGCTTGGTTGGCTGTCGTTATTTTCTGTGGTTTGAAGTAGTAGTTAATAAAATGCTATGTAATTAATTAAAGAATGAGAGGAGCAGACAAAGCTCAACAGTATAAGCTTGAAGCTCAGCCTGAAATAAGCTTCCTCCACTCATCTCCTTCTCTAATTATTTTGCCAAAAAGAAATAGCGTAGGTTTCAGAATACCTTGGTCACATGCATGGATTATTACCCCTTTGAAATGTGATCAACAATAAAACAATTTTTCAAACAGACTAATTATGTATTACTATATCATGTAGAATGGATTCATCAAATGAAAGTGCAAGCTTTTTTGGTTCAGCTCATAGCAGTTCTTCATCTGCGGTGTAGCGCATTTGCTTCTTCGAGCGGCCGACTATTGTCAAAACTGGCAACACTGAGAAAAACTTTAGAAGGAGGTTTGTGAGTTGCGAAAACTGGAAGGCAAGTACTTGATATTTTATGTAATCAATATATGAACCATCATTATTTACTACTTTTGTTTAGTTTATTCAATTGATTTCGGTTGGAAATTGCTAGTTGTAATGTCTTTTGTAGATTAACCAAGACTGTGGTTTCTTTGAATGGCTTGATCCTAAAATGTGCTCATTTGGTAAGAAGGTGATACATCGTTTGCATCAAAGGCATGAATATTTGGAGGCTCAAGCGAAATGATATGAAACATTGGTTGAAGTTGAAGTTTTTGGAAGGTGAGAGCAGAAAATGAGAAAAAAAACTGTGTAGCTGAAGGCATAAATGGAGAGTGAAGCTCGGCATATGAAGGAACAATTACTGAATGAGATATCCTAGTATCGTAAACAAATCGAGATTGTGGACATAAAGATGAATACAATGAAGAAGAATTACCATACAATCATTGTGTGTTAATGGATCGTAATGATGTGTGCATTATTCATGTTCTTCTTTGGATACATTCCCAATGGTCACCATGTCTGCAAATTAGGTCGGGTGATGCTGTCTTAAGGTTGACCGTCATGGTGGAGCTGGTGGATCGTGCTGTAGTTTTTTGTTGTGGTTTTGTGATATGTTAATATATTAACCAATGTGTAGTATGATAGAACTATGTAGTCCTATGTGGAGTTATTTTGTTAAAGACATTAGTCTCGATGTTGGATTGTTAAAGACATTAGTCCCTATGTTGGATAATGAATTTACCAACTCCATTAGTCCCATGTGGGATTCGTTTAGTTTAAAGACATTAGTCTCATGTGTCGTGACACTAATCTTAGCCAATATGTGTTGTTTGAAGGATTTCTTCTCTCCTTTTTTTTTTTTTTTTTGGTTATGAGCAATCTGTGGTTGCCACGTGTTGCACACTAAACGTATAAGCTACACCTTAGAAGGTCTCCATACATCAGGGTTTATTTAATCAGAGTTATTTTGTTTAAAAATATTAGTCCCTATGTTGGATCATGAATTTGCCAACTCCATTAGTCCCATGTGGAATTTGTTTAGTTTAAAGGCATTAGTCCCATGTGGGATTTGTTTAGTTTAAGGGTTTAGGGTTTAGGGTTAAACCCTAAACCCTAAACCCTAAACTGGAGTTAAACCCTAGCTTAACTCCATTAGTCCCAAGTGCGATTTATGGACTGCATTATTGTGTTGAAGACCTTATTGTGTTCAAGACCTTCCAAGGAGTATGTAGTGGATAACACCATTAAGTAATAGTTGGTGGATCAAAGCTGTATAAACATACCAAATTTGTAATTTTCAGTAAAGATCCTCAAACCAAAACAACATACCAAAAATACAAAAGTTATAAATTTCATTAAAGATCCTCATACCAAAACAACATGCCAAAAATACTAAAGTTGTGCATTACATTGAAAGATCCTCATACCAAAACAACATACCAAAATACCAAAGCTGTAAATTTCATTGAAAGATGAAGTTGCTAACAAACATCGAAAGATCGGCATCAATTACAAACCACAAAACATAGCAAAACACATTTACATGTTATTGTACTAAACTTAGCAAATAACATATCAAAACAACATGTTTCTGAAAACATAAACTTAGCAACTAATATACCAAAACATGTTATTGTACTAAACTTAGCAACTAATATACCAAAACAACAAATTTATATGTCATTGTACATAACACTTAACATACCAAAACCAACATTGTGATAATTTACAAGTATAAAACATCTCTGGCTATGGCTTCCAATCTGGATTTTTTCTTTTTTCTCTTGGCTTCCATAATTTCTATTCCCTTTTTGACTATTGTAACAATGTGTTTGCCTTTCACTTGGTCTAATGATGAAGAAGCATTTGCACCACCTCTGCCTGTCATAGATGGTGTTCCACCACCCCTGACTGCCCCACCCCTTGCTGCCCGACCCCTAGCTGCACCACCCCTAGTTCCAGTAGTTGATACAGTTGAACCACCTCTTGTTAATGGACATTTTCTTGCAGATCCTAAACTTCGGCCACCCTTAATCAATGGCCCTCTTCTTACAATAGTGTTAGTTTCACAGCCATCTTTAGTTAGGTCAATGTGTATTGGGCCAGTGTTGTTTTTGGGAACACTATGACAAACACCAGCTATCCTTGTTGTAGGCCCTCCTATGGACAACTTAGGAAGTACTAGATCATCTTTTCAGGCTCTAAGCGACACACCCCATGCTAGAGGTAGTACAATGCTTGCACCAAATCCATATTCATGAATAGCAAATCTAGGTGGAGGTGATACTCTTCCTTCATCAGTAGCTCCAGTGGGAGGTGATACTCTTCCTTTGACAGCACCCCCGGTGGATGGTAATTCTCTGTGTACATCAACAAATTCAGGGGAAGGTGTGTGCTCTCGCTCGACAACAAGCTGTGGGATGTCGATTTCCTTTCTCTTGAAATGTGCACTAACACTTGTAGATGCTTTCCTGTTGGATATGCCCTTCTTCTTTATATGTAAAAAAATAAATAAAAAATAAGTTATATAAAATCTAATTATGAGAGTAAAAAAAAAAACAAATAGAAAACAGGTATGAGGTTAGATTTAATTACCTTAAAAATAGTAGATGATTGTGGACCAAATAGTCCACCATGACATGATCAAAGTATTGACATATTGTTATATTATCTAAATATAATTAGCGGTGGATATCAAAGCCCTACATTTTATTATTATTAAGTCACAATCAATCTTTGCTTTGTTTTACTTAAGGAATTTATTTCATGCAAAATTCAGCAATCCTCGTGGGAATGACCCCGTTTTTGCATCATATACTACTATGTTGACCTTGTGCATTTGCGGGTAAAACATACAATTATTTGTCTATTAATTTAGGGAGATATTTGTAATAACAAACCACCACATAATGCCCTAATTAAAGACATATCCCGCTAAAAAACAAAATCGGTTGAGATTGATGGCAAATAGCATTTAAGTTTTAGCAAAATTATTCTACAATAACTTGTTAAACAATGGACTACAATAATACCAAATTATTGAAGCACCTTCTCCACAACTTTTTGTTTGCCTTTGCTCACACTACAAAAATGGTGAGAATTTCTGACTAGAGGTTTTTTACGTTTAACAACGGTTAAAAGGGGGATGTCAAAAATCTCAGATTTTTGATGTGTCTATAGTGACACGTCAAAAACTTTTGACGTGTTGGGAGCAACATGTCAAAAAAAAAATTTTTGACGTGCCAAAATCGACACGTCAAAATTTTTTTTTGACGTGTCGATTTTGCCACGTCAAAAAATTTACGTGTGGTTTTTTGACGTGTCACACCGTTTGACACGTCAAAAAATATATATAATTTTTTTTAAAAAAAAAAATAATAATAATTACAATATTCCAATTCCAATATTTCTGATATTCCAATACAATAATCCCAATATTTTTAATCCAATCCAATCCAATCCATAATCCACATACTTCCAATCCATAATCCAATCCAATATTATTCCATAATCCACATACATAATCCAATACAATCCATAATCCACATACATAATCCATATACATAATCAACATCCATAATCCAATACATAATCTAATCTAATCCACAATCCATAATCCACATACATAATTCAATCCAATCCAATCACCACAAAAAAAACAAGGTTTAGCGACATGGTTATTTGGGGCATTTTTGGCCAAAAAAATGTCCCTATTGATTTCGCAACGCTTGATTAGGGGCACTTGGGACACGTCGGTTTTTATGGCGACTAGAATTTAAGATTGAGACGTTTTTTTACTAAAGAGCGCCTCAAAAATGGGACGTTTGGAACAAAGCGCCCCCTTTTTTAAAAGGGGGCGCTTAGTTGTGAAAAACGCCCCCTTTTTAAAATGGGGACGCTTCCTAGGCAAGCGCCCCTTTTTTTAAATGGGGGCACTTCCTAGGCAAGCGCCCCATTTTTTAAATGGGGGCACTTTCTAGGCAAGCGCCCCCGTTTTTAAATGGGGGCGCTTCCTAGGCAAACGCCCCCATTTAAAAAAGGGGGCGCTTCCTTGGCAAACGCCCCCATTTAAAAAAGGGGGCGCTTCCTAATCAAGTGCCCCAATTTTAGAATGAGGGCGCTTGCTAGGCAAGCGCCCCCCTTTTTTACAAGGGGTCGCTTGCCTAGGAGGCGCCCCTTTTTTAAAAGGGGTCGCTTGCCTAGGAAGCGCCCCTTTTTTAAATGGGGGCGCTTGCCGAGGAAGCGCTCCCTGTTTTAAATGGTGGCACTTGCCTAGGAAGCGCCCTCATTATAAAAATGGAGCGCTCAGGTGGGCAAGAATGGGGGCGCTTGCGTGTAAAGGGCCCCTATTTCTATATGGGAGCACTTCCACGCCGCAAAGCGCCTTCAATAATTAATATATAGAGAAAATATTTTTCTCATGCAATCCATATATATTTTTTATCTTCTCCTGATATACAATACGCAATACAATATTGTATTGCGTATTTTCTCCATAAATATTGAATTAATCCATAAATATTTTCTCCATTCATCAATCTCATACAATCTTATATATATATATATATATATATATATATATATATATATATATATATATATATATATATCTCACAATACATATCTAATCCATATATACAATCTCATATCTCATAAGACATCTAAATCCAAAATGATGATGTCATAAACACAGTGTACCACATCTTAAAGAGTTAACAAAAATTGTACCATACATATGAAATAAAATAACCAAAACGATATCATAAACACAAAGTGTACCACCTCTTAAAAGAGTTCACAAAAATTATATATTGCTCGTAAACGGCTAGTGTATTCTGCATTTTCCATGACCTTGTCATAAGCGTCGTCAGTTGCCCAATTTATTGATCCATGTGTCAAGCTTGAGCTTACTGCAGTGTCTTGTGAACTCAGAGCCCTCATCTTCTCCTATATTTATATAGAATATGGAAAAGTGTTACGCACCAACTAATCGACTCATAAAGACTTACAATATTATAGTGTTTTTGAAAAAATAAACACATGTATACACAAATTAAATATACAAGTTAATCACATACAACTTTGTCCTCAATGTTTGTATTGAGGAAACTGCTATGTTACATGGTGAAATGCTTAGAATTTAATTTTTTGGAGCAAATAACTTTTTGGGAGGCATGTCTTACTCTTACTGACTATTATTTGAGACACCTTTTCCTTAGATTGCAAGATTGATGATTAGCTAAGAGTTTAGATTTGCCTTATTTGGTTTTGACTCTAAAATAAATTTTCTTTACTGTTTTACCTAGTGCCCATAAACAAATTTCAAAATGATACAATAGTCAAAATTTAGCAGTAGAAAGGGACTTCAATGGAGTAGATCACTATTGATGATGCTATATATTTTTCTACCCTTTTCAACACATCCGTGCAAAGTATTTTCTCCTAATGAAAATATTATTTGATCTCAAATTTCTAGCTAGTATGTGTGAAAAGATTTTTATTAGTTGAAAGTGGCACCTTAATTATCATGAGAAAAAAACTTTAAAACTTATTTTTTTTTCGAAAATCAGATGATTGACTAATAATTTCCTGATGATAAGATAAATTTTATGGCAAAGATAAGATCTATCTGGTGGATAAGACAATTAAAATTAAAAAAATGGCACCAATCTCGACGAGTAATTTTGGATAGTAAAGCAGACTATTCTGGCACTACCAATGAAGAGGAAAAACAAAGGAACATGCTAATAAAGGATAAGGAAAAACAATAAAATAAAATTAAAAAAAAAAAGAAAAAAAAAAGAGAGAAGGTATTACGAACGAACTGCACAGTGAAATCAAAACTGAATTAAATCTGAAAGAACACTACAAGACAACCACGAAGATTCTTCAAAATTGTGATTGCTGCATTCAACAAACCAACTACACCCTAAAAGCAGAGAAAAATTTGCTGGATTTAAAATCTCTAATTCTCCAAAAAATCATAATACATCAAAAATCTGACTATTAGAATCCTAAATCGACAACTTAAAGAGACAGCAGATACAAAGAAAAACAGAGACAGAGAGAGACTCACTAGTACAGGAACGTAGAGAGAGGCAGGCCGGTTTCGACTAGAGAAGATGGCCGGTGGGTTGGCCAACCGTGCGGGTCACTGGGCGCCGGAGAGAGAGATAGGAAAATCGAGATTGAGAGAGGGGCAACTGGCGCTATAGAGAGAGATATGGATCGATATATATTGAGGGAGAGGGGAGAGGCTAGGGATCAAAAATATATATCAGGATATATATATATATATATATATATATATATATATATATATATATATATATATATATATATATATATATCCTGATGCAGAGAGGGGGGACTGGCGGGCCACTCGGGGAGAGGTTAGGGAAAATATATATTGAGGGAGAAATTAAGTCTTAGAGCGGGAGCTGAGGAATCAAAAGGAAAATTAAGTTCCCGCTCGCAAAAACAAAAAAATATGAATATATTAAAATTAAAAATCACTTATAAATTTATTTAGTCGGACGGGATCAACCGGCCATCACGTACTTGCGACTAGTTCATAGGTAGGGATTCGGTGGTGAGTGGGTGGGCGTTGGGTTAGAATTAACAAAAAATTTCATAAGATTTATTTGAATTAAAGATACTGTACGGGGAGAGGGAAAATATTGAAGGGAAAATTAAGCTCGCGCACTAACAAAAATAATTTCGGTGCGCCTACTATCCAGGCGCCCTTATTTAAGTGCGCCGGCTGGCAAGTAACCCTAATTAGGGGCGCCTACCAGCTAGGCACCCTTAACAAAGGGCGCCTAGCTGGCAGGCGCCTCTAATTAAGGGTGCCTAGATGGCAAACTCCCATAATTAAGGGTGCTTGCCAGCCAGGTGCACTTAATTAAGGGCACCTAGTTGGCAGACGCCCCTAATTAAGGGCGCCTAGATGGCAAGCGCCTCTAATTAAGGGCGCTTGCCAGCCAGGTGCACTTAATTAAGGGGGCCTAGCTGGCAGACGCCCCTAATTAAGGGCGCTTGGATAGCAGGCGTCACGAATTAAGAGCGCTTGCAAGCCAGGTGCCCATAATTAGGGGCGCTTGCCAGCCAAGCGCACTTAATTAAGGGCGCTTGCCAGCCAAACGCACTTAATTAAGTGCGTATAGCTGGCAGGTGCCCCTAATTAAGGGCGCCTGGATAGTAGGCGTCCCGAATTAAGGGTGCTTGTCAGCCAGGCACACTTAATTAAGGGCGCCTGGATAGCAGGCGTCCCGAATTAAGGGCGCTTCCCAGCCAGGCGCCCTTAATTAGGGTTGCTTCCCAGCCAGGCGCACTTAATTAAGGGCGCCTAGCTAGCAGTCGCCCCTAATTAAGGGCGCCTGGATAGCAGGCGTCCCGAATTAAGGGCGCTTGCCAGCCAAACGCCCTTAATTAGGGGCGCTTGCCAGCCAGACGCACTTAATTAGGGGTGCCTACCAGCTAGGCGCCCCTAATTAAGGGCGCCTAGATAGCAGGCGTCCTGAATTAAGGGCGCTTGCTAGCCAAGCGCACTTTATTAACTAAATTGGGGCATGTCCTATTGGAATGTCCCGAATTAAGGGGACGTTTTTCTGCGCAGGCGTTGCTAATTTTATTTTGTGTCGTTTACACAATAAAACGTCCCAATAAGGGGATGTTTTATTAAAGCGCCTCTATTCCAAGCGTTACTAAACCTTGTTTTTTTTGTAGTGAATCCATAATCCACATACATAATACATCCATAATACACATCCATAATCCACATACATAATACACATCCATAATCCACATACATAATCCAATCCATAATCCACATATATAATCCAATCCAATCCAATACATAATCCAATCCAATCCAATACATAATCCAATCCAATCCATAATCCACATACATAATCCAATCCAATACATAATCAAATCCATAATCTCTAATACATAATCCACCAAAAAAATCTAACTAGAAGGAGCCATTTGAAAATGCTAATAGGATTGTGAATTTCACATGCAACATTTCACAGCAAGTTTCTAATATAGCTACTAATAGTTCCAACCCACCCATTAGCAATTAGAAAAACATACTATGAGGTTCAAAGAATATATATATCCAATACAACTTCATTAAACAAAATCCAATATCCAATATATATATCCAACACAACACAACTTGATTAATAATATATATCCAATATCCAATAATATATATCCAACACATACTTCATTAAATAAAATTCCAACAAAACATATATATACATTGAAAACACGTTATAACACAAGGCAAAACAAATATACAATAAAACACATCTGGACTATCTACTAGAAATAAGTTTCAATTAGTCTCAACAAACATATAGTTTGATCTAACTATATACAAAACAATAAACAGTAGTATGTATACAAACAGTGATGATAAACGACGTGTGGCGCCCAATTCAACACAGTCATTCCCCAACTCTTAATCTGCATTACCTGCAGATGAGTTGTGAACCAATAATAATCAATACAAAAATTCAAAATTACTATGTAATATGATGCAAATATACGTAAGTTCTAAAATAGACCGCTGTAATTAGGGGTTTCTAACAGTTGTTTCTAATCGTTATTTCTAACAGTTAACAATTGTTACAAAAACAAAATAAAATATATCATTACCTCTGTGGGGCACAGATCCAGACGTCGACCCGAACATGGCCTCGATCTGGCGGAAACGAGCCTCAATCGTAGCATCTTTCTCTGCTATCTGTGCTTTTTGTGCTTCAATCTACCTCGCCATCTCATCCATTGCACTTCTTTGTGCTGCCCGCTCTTCTTCCATCACACGTCTTTCTTGTGCCGGCTCCTCTTCAAGTTCTCTAATTCTATCCGTCATCTGTGAGAACGAGGAGTTCCAAGAATTTTGAGACCGTGTCTGGGACGGTGTATAGTATGAATGTATGCTGCCCCGCATCAGCAGCACATTCGGACCCCGTTGGCGGACCCTGTCAGCATACTCAGGCTTATTTCCATGCGCCTGAGCATACGCGTCATCAGGTGTCCACCGTACCGTCCCTTCCGTCACGGTTTTAGTATTTGCCGGGTCAGTGGGCATCAATTCCTTTATCCTCTCCTGTACATTAAAAAAAAATTAGTATCTCGTATAAGGAACGTTAATCATAAATAATTTATCAAAATATATATGCTTAAGTACTTACACATCTCTCCCTGACCACGTCATTCGGATAGCGACCATCCTTCGTTGTGTGAGTCGTGATGTAACTTTGCGCTCAAGTTGGAGGAGTGCCGCTCGCGGATACGGCCTGCATAGAAAATATATCAATACAACAACAAAAACAAAAAAAATTAAGAAAAATATATATATATATATATATATGCAGTAAAGATATATAAATACCTCTTGATATGTCGCTTTAGCGAAGCTCATCGACCCGGTGCAGTGATGTGTGTTGTTTTTTGCTCGCAATTCCTTCATCTTGGCAGCAAACTCCTACATGTATATCACTCTTAAAATGTCAGGCCTAACCCAATTACAATTAATGAAACTAAACAATTACAATTAATTCCACTAGCCAATTGCTCCTTTTGTCTTCCTATTCAAATATATTCATATATTTCTTTACTATATATATATATATATAATTGATAATGTTGTTTCAAAACAGAAATTAGATGGGTCATTGGGATGGATCATGGATCAAATTTCTCTACCTTCATTGGGATGGTTTTTTTTTTCCCCCATTTTTCCATGTTCTGTTTTTCGTTCCTAAAAGTTGTTTTTTGGGGAATAACAACTTCAAAATAAGAAGCATGAATATTTTTCTTTTTATTCCTTGTTTTTCTTTAAAAAGTAACTTCTATATATGTCATTCATAAAATGTTTTGAAGCTCGTAATTGCTGAGTTAAAGAAATTACGATGATCTCTTAGTTGTATGTCAATGCATCATGAATCACGAAAATGAAAAAAATAAAAAAGCTAAAAATTTTTAGAAAACACCCAAACATGGACAATAATCAACAACGGGAGATCGATCATCACATGCCTATGAACAAATTCAAGCAAACCAATGAAGAAGACAGATTCTAAAAACAGTCCGGACATACCTGATTTTTCGGGTCGCACCATCTCACCAACTAGACATTCAAGTCCTCGGCGTCGTATTTCCTAACGGCTGCCTCACCCATTCTCGCCTTCACTGAGTCTGGAGTATTGCCCTCCTTGATTTTTAACCTGTGTTTTACAGCGTGTCTCCAACTCTTCAGCTTCGAGCCCATATCTCTGAAGGCGTCCCTTTTAATCGCCTCAAGATCGTACTCAGGCGGCATGTAGAACTAAGTCTACATATATAAGTCGAAAAAATTAGGCGTATAATTGCACACATTAACAACGTTTAAAATATTGAAAAACAGATGCGAAAATATGAGAAAAAATTTAACCATACCATCAAGGTGTCCCATACATCTTCCTTCGCACGGGGATGTACATGCTCCCATTCATCCCGGAGCCTAACATAAGTCCCGGCCCTTATGACGTTGCCGGTCTCCCTTCTAAATTTCATCCCGCTAAATCCTACGGGCTGCCATCACATGTTTCTATTGCCTAACCTTTTTTAGGAGAACAAAATAAAAATTTAATGACTGTAAAACACAAGAACAACAAAGAAGCTGCACAAATACAACACCATCATATAGTTGTGTTTCAAATTCAATAACATGTCACATATAGACGATGAATTAGAAATTGACATGGTGAATTTCATCCAAAAGCCAACAAACTCAAACCACTAATTGAAGGAAAAAAAAAAAACCCCTAAGATTGTTCAAATGAACCACCTAGTGGGTGCATGCCAGCAATAAACGTGAATAATGGGTTATGTGGGACAAATGGACAAGTGTGTGGCCCTCATTTTATCTGGTACGTATACTAGAAACACAACACGTTCATCTGGTACGTAATACTAGAAAACACAACACATGATATCATGATTCATGGACACAAACAAATATATTTAGACAAACAAAATGTTAATTCCAAGTGGGAACTGCAACTTTCCAAGTCCATATCACCGCCTAACTGGCGCATCTTGTGTGTGTGTGTGTGTGTGTGTGTGTGCGCGCATCTCTTGAAAGAAAAGTTTGATTCAAAAAAAAGAATTGACATGGCCCATTGGGTTTTTTCAGAAATAAGGCTGTAAAATTGTCAAATAGGAAGAAGAAAAAAAAATTAGTGAATATAATCACAAGTACAACAAAGAGATGGACCATATGATGATAATTTCTAAGTCATATGTTCGAATCTATCAAGATTGTAGCTTCAGTATTCAAACAAGGAGATATATATACCCAAAACTAATGTGCCAAAGAATTCTAAATTCCATGGAAATTTGGTAGAAGAAGGAAAATCATATGAGGAGAGAGGTAATGCTCGGATGGCATTATAGATACTTTTATTATAATATAATGCCATAATTGTAATGCTGAAATTATGTTATAGTAAACTCCAAGATGGAAAGCGCATTATCATGAATCTATTTCAGTAGCTAAACAAAACAAACATTATTGTGGGCAATTTTAATGTACATGATAAGTTATAAAAAATTTAATATCCAAAGAATAGAACTTAAAAACGACTGCTTCAATTCATTAAGATGACGTATCAATAATGTCACAATTGACCCTAAACCCAAAATATTCAATAAACAATTGACACTAACCCCAAAACCAATATTCCCCCAAAACCTCCAATTTTACAAATAACCCTAAAGTAGATGGTCGAAAAGTAATTGTAAAATTTGGGCATACCGAGAAGAACCCTAAACAAAATATTCAATAAACAATTGACAATAACCCTAAAACTAATATTTCCCCAAAACCCTCAATTTTACAAAAAACCTCAAAGTAGATGGTCAAAAAGTAATTGTAAAATTGGGGCATACCGACAAGAACCCTAAACAAAATATTTAATAAACAATTGACAATAACCCCAAAACCAATATTTCCCCAAAACCTCAAATTTTACAAAAAACCCTAAAGTAGATGGTCGAAAATTAATTATAAAATTGGGGCACACTGACAAGAACCCTAAACAAAATATTCAATAAACAATTGACAATAATCCCCAAACCCCCAATTTTACAAAAAACCCTGAAGTAGATGGTTGAAAATTAAAAGGAAAATTGGGGCATACCTAAATAGAAAGCGAAATTTATGGGAATAAGTAGTTTGTTGTCCCCTTTCTCCACGCAATAGGACCATGAACAGGGGGGCCACGAACAAGTTCACCAAAACTGTCGGCTTGCTGTTGTCGTGTGTGTCGTGTGGGTGGGGTAGAAACAAAAGGAGACCACGAACAACACAACTTTGGGTACTCACGATTTGCTGCTTGAATAAACGAGGGGACCACGTTTTGGAACTTTCTTCTTCTTGTTGTGCTTCAGGTGTGTAGTGTGTGGGTGTTGGAGTGAAAATGATGGTGAGCAGTGCGTGCGTGTGTGGGTGAGGTTCAAAAGGGGAGGGTAATCACGTAATAAAACCATTAGGTTAGATTGAGGGCAAAATTGGAAGATAATGTGTTAATATGTCAGTGAGAAGCACGTGGGCCGAGTTCCATCCATTAGACTGAAAAATTTAATGGAGAGTTTAAATTGAACATTTTTTAAACTTCTGGGGAGTACATTGCCAATTTTTAAACTTTGTGGTTAAAATTGAAAAACCTCTGAAATTTCAGGGAGGTAAACTGCATTTTCCCATAATTTTCCAATTTGGTGTCTTCTAAATCCAACTAAAGGAACAACTTCTTGGCATTCTGGCAAACAGGCACATCAAACCTTAAAAGGACAACAACAAAAGACCCATACGCATGATTGCAATGAGAAATACGTTACTTTAAGGATATATTAGTGGGGGTATAAGAATAGTGGGTTTAGTGGTATAACTAAATAATAGCTTGGCTCAATTGGAATGGGCTTTCTGTTAGAAGTTAGAATTGTGCAACTGAACGTGGACTGTATAAATATAAATAGCCCAGTACATCGGCGGATGCGAAAGAAGTTCATTGTTGTCTGTTCTAACCTCTCTAGGAGATTATTCTTGAGTATCTCAAACACTCACGTTTATAATACAGTACCTATGTATGGATTCATCGAATCTATATCTTCCATTCATTCGTTCTTCAATCTTTGGATTCATCCAATCTATATAAGAAAATTTTCGTTTTCTTATTTTCTATTGAGTTTGTATGCAAAGGTCTATGTCTTGTTGTAATTTTTGCAAGAGGCGTGGGCCCAAATGGTTCTTGTCAGGAAAAATCTTTACTCAAATTAAGTTTTAAAATTTCTCATTCAAGATATTTCGTTGACAGCATGGAATGGAGTTTTATTGTCACTATTATGGATAAGCTTAAGCTTCCATCCCACTTGGATAATCTAGACTTGCGAGTCTCTTCATTGCTATAGAAATGTAATGCTTTCCTTTTGGATATATGTGGATAAAGAAAGAATGATGTCAAGAGGATATACATTTGTATACCACATTGCTGATGATAATACACATAAGTAACAGGGATATGTAAAACATCGGATTGAAGCATTTCTTTTTACCATCGTGAGGGGGACTTCACAAAGATCAAAAAAACTTGATATTTTCCGTAACCTGCAAGACAAGAGTCGTCTGGGGCCGGAGGAGATAGAGATACTACTACACTAGACAACCATGCCGCGTTTACATTTATCGATTTTTCTCTTTCGTCACTAAATCCCTCGACAACCCTTGTCTCCTCAACTCCCTCTCTCTCTTTCTCATCTCCTTGTAAAGATGATGCTGCATGGGTGGTTTTACTTGTTCTTCTTGCCACCAGCCAGAATTCGTTGAATCTGAAGCCCTCTGCTGAAAGCTTGGTTGAATAGCAGCCTGGTTTGGAACTCAGAGACAAATGGGAACCAGGCAAGTACAGCCACAGGCGCAAGGATTGCCAGCCCCATAATGTATTCATAACCTCTTGCTAGAGCTTTCACAGACCCCCACATTCCAATGCCCTTCACCAATGGCCTACATGCTTGTGCTATCTGTCATTCAAAGCCATCACTTTAATGAAGACTGAAATATATACCTACCACCTCAACTACACTCAAACTGACTAGAATCTCATGTTTAAATCATAGAATGTTGAAAATTTATTCCAAACTGGCTTTAAATCAACTTGAAGTTTCACTATGCACACAATCATTCAAAATTTTATGCTGGACTGGTTGCTCGAGTCGGTTAGTAGAGATAGCATGTACTAAAAAAAACAAAAAACAAAAAACATTCAAATGCCTCAGGTACCTGCAGAAGTGCCCATCCTGTTGGCAGGAAGGCCAGCAGGCTTGCAAAGATGTCTCCAACTGTGAGATCAAGAACAGTAAAGAGCACGACAACAGTGATTATGGTTCCAATAAAAAGTATTAGCTTCAGAAGACGGAACATCAGCTGGAAATCTGCACTGAACTTCTTTCTACCCATGGACACAATCTGCAGTCCAAAGTTGTAACATCAAATGAAGTAGAAGTCCCAAATCATGACTAGAGCCAAATTCTTTACATTCATAGAAACTTTTGGAGCTTGAGACTAACCTTTAAGATGATCATGACAGCTACAATGACCAGCCATGACAGACCATAAACCTGGAACCAAAAAGCATGTTAGGAAAAAAAAAAAAAAGTTCTTTACTGGGTACTTAGTTTGCTTTAATTTTAAAAATTCCCTAGTTCAATATCTTCTAACCCATATTAAATCAAGTTCTCAGTTTGAACTGATCTATGCCAGGGAAAAGCAGACAGCAGCATTTATTTATTCTATTTTATTCTCTTAGCCAAATGGTAGAAGATTGCAGTCTTCTGAGATCATCCTCATCCAAACAGAATAACTTTCGTATATTTAGCCAGAGCTGAAACCAGATGCTTTTTTTCCATGCATCACAGTGCATCAATCATCAGCATTTAGGCCCCCTAACCTTTGTTTACTGGTGCTTAGTCACCTTAAGAAAATTTTCAAACTTCCAAACCAAGGGCAGAGAGCTTAGTATACAGAAATATTAATTTTTAGCAACTAATATCTTAGTGAAACTTTAAACTTCTGGACAGCAAATTCAAACAAAATTTATGTAAACATGACACTAAATGTTAATAGCCAGCTGCTAAACTTACTATAATGCCCCTCTCTTCTTTTACTGCATGTAGATGATATACAATTCCATACTGATAGAGAAAGAAGCGCAGTGAAAGAACAATCTCCCAGAACCTTCCTAAAAGTCCAGTGTACTGCATGTGTTCCTGTTCCTCATCCCACCAGGATTCCCAGCTCTTGTGTGCTGGTACACCAATACCGCCTCGGCTGCTTATCCACTTTGCCCAATCATCCCAATCATCCACTATCTTCTGCCATTCAAAGCCTGAAGGGTTGAAAAGGAAAGGAGCAAACAACCAAGAAACCACTAAGAACCACATCGAAAATGTTAGGAGGGCATAAGCTGTAGGATCTGGAACTGCTGAACCATAAATCCTGTAAGCTATAAGCAATATCATAAGCTCCAGCGCTTTCACAAAGTGGCTCTTTGAGTATAGCCTGTAGTTCTCTGCAAACTTCTCATGCCGGACTACAAAACCACGCCCAGTTGCTCTGTACCTCGCCCCTCCATGCAGGATGGTGCGCCCAAAATAATGGACCTTTGTTCCAAGGGAGAAAGTGAAGAAAACTGCAGCTAGCTGCAGCTGCATAATTATTATGTCACCTAATGCAGTTCTAAACCCCCTCTCCAGTCCAATCTCCATGACCATGGGCAAGGCCATCAAAAGACCAATTTGAACAAGGGATTGTGAAGCCATGGCTGCCTTTAGAGGATCGCGTCCCTTGTTCCTGGCAAATTTAACTATTTCCTTCTCCAATCCACTCAATGACAGGTAAAGTTTGCCGTATAAGTAAACAAAGACTGTGATGACAACCATCTGCATAACAAGAAAGAACTCTTTTTAGCTGAAGAAGATTCAAATTAAATTAGTAAACTTTCTAAATCAATGCTGAGTTGCTCCTTCATATCCAGGTTTTCTTTTACAACCCCCCCCCCCCCCCCCCCCCTTTTTTTTTTTTCCTTGAGAGGTGGAAGGGAGTGGGGGGGGAGGGGGGGGGGGGGGGTGTGGTTTCTCTTTCTATTTATGATTCGTGGTGTCCACTCCACGATGGCATTACCTATACTATCAAGCAAAGAAAGGAAGTTAATTTACCCTTTCAAGAATGAAATAATAGGGACTATACCTCTTGGACTCAGCAAAGCATCTAACCTATAAATCACACTGGCAATTCTAAGGCACTATGAGAAGCCTAACTTCAGTGAAGAAAAGTATACAAAATACAACTAACATGCTTAAGAGAGATGGGGGTATCAGGGGGAGAGGGTACCTCAAAAAATCTATAACTAATTAATTATATAAGCATTCTATGGCATAAGTAAAAACAGTTCATGCTGATTAGTTACACCCGGTGTAACACTTGTTTCCAGATACAGTTCTTTCAGTTCTTACTTTGTGGTAAACACAGCTTCTATAACTAATTTCACATGTACCCCCATAACTAGAACTTCTAAAAATTTGAGCGCAAACAAATCTTAATCAACTACTTGAGGTTGGCTTGCTTTTCTTCGGGAATTAGTATTTAAACACTGAAATTAATAATATAAATTGACTTTTAATTCAGCACACCTCAAAAATAGTTATTTGATTATCTTTCAGCTTGGATTATGCATGTAATAGGAATTACCATTGAGCTGACATAGAATCCTACTGTCGTAAAATAAAACGACAGCATGCGGAAAAAGTCAAAACGATGCCCTAATCGATAGACATCCCTGCTCAGTGTCTGCTCTCCATTACCACAGGCCACTTTTGCTTCAAAGAGTGAGATTTGGTTAAGCCCAACATCTCGACCCTTTCCAATTTGGATGTATTCGTGGTGAGTAATATTCCCTCGTCTTAATGTTGAATTGAAACCTGCATAGGCAGAGCAGATGTTAAGAAATAAAGCACATTGCATGAATCTCTGAGAAAATGGATGTTTTCAAATGCTACCAGCAAAGATGTCCTCGCTCAGATTGATGCCACGAGAAGCCTTGCTGATGCCACCACGGGTAATGTGGAAGATTCTATCAAATACATCTGGATGACCATAGTGGAACCGAACCCTAAAACCAACAAAAATTTAAGGCACAATATAAGATTTTGTTATATTGTAGCTATTTAGATGATGAAACAATGGCGAAGAAAAAAACATTTCTCATTCCAATCTCGCTTCTTGTAACATAAGAACTCTGTCCATATAATTAGCGCGGTTTAAGGGGAAAAGGTAATGTTCCAATAAAACATTAAAAAGAGTGTGTGTGTATGTGTGTGTGTGTGAGAGAGAGAGAGAGAGAGAGAGAGAGAGATGTTATGAAATTCACTACTAAATGAAACTCAAAAAATTATTTAATTCCCAATTATGTAATATGACAAATTATTCTGGCTAGCTGTTCAATATGAGCAAGAACTTGAAGAAAAAAAATGCCTTGGAGTACGTCATTAACACAAAGAAGGAAAGGACAGGAGAGAGGACATACTTCAAAGGTCTGGCAAGAACTCTTTGACCAATGGTAACAAATGATGTTTCTTGATTTGACATAAACCAAGCTAATGAAGACACACTGCAGCACAGATGTTATAACATCTCAGAATAACAAACTCAGAATCTAAACATTAAAAAATAAAAAGATTATGGATCTGAATAAACAGAATTGAATCCAACCTTCCAGTAAAGATATGCTCACGAACACCCAAAATTGTAGGTGAACGCACTCCATGATCCTCATTGAATTCTTCCAGAAGGTTACGCATCTTAAAAGCTTCTTCCAAGTAGTTGTCCTACAAGAAATTGACCAACTATCACAGTTTGGCCCAAATAATCAATAAGGGATGTGTTCGACTTCAAATTTATATTGCTAACCTGGTTCATGTCAATGGCCTGAACAGCTTCCCCTCTGGTAAAAATTATAGCATGGTTCTGATTTTCAGGCTTCCCTTCTCCTATAATTGCTGAGCCCGGCAATTTTATCCGATAGATTTCCTTTAAAGAAGATACAACAATGATCAGTGTCTATGTTTGTAAATCAATATGGTGATTCTGTTCACAGTATGAATAACAATTACCTGATCAAGATAATCGACAGCTTTGACCAATACAGAGTAGTAAACCTTTTGTACCTTTCCACTTTCTCTCTCTTCAACTTCATCAATATATGCCACACGAAGGGAGGGATTACTGTATTGAAAAATAAAAAATAAAAAGTTTGGGAATCATATTCTTGAACAAAATTAGCGCAGCATTAAAATCTTCAAAGAAATCAAATTGCATAAATCTATCAACTTCATCAGAAGGAGAACATACTTAACCATCAAATTAAGAATGTCTGTTGCACGGCGATCTCCACTCCGCTTCTGATTCCCATAGTTCTGACAGGTAGCGACATATGTGAATTTCATGTCAGCCACAGCCTCTAATTGAGCATATAGGGATCTCTGACTTTTCTTTTCTTCCTCTGATGGAATTGTGACAGCTTTGTAGCCTTCCAGTATCTCTGCTCACAATAAAAACAGTCTGAAGCAACCATAATTACCTCCAAAAATAAATACTTCAGTAGACATTAGAGGCCTCAGGTACCATGCTTGGCCAAATGTTATTGGAGAAAAAGCTATTACATGCTTACCTTTTTCAGAAGCCATGTCAAGAAAAGCCTGAAGCTTCAAAGCCCGTCGATAATACATCATTCCCCTAACTGGAACACTAAACTTTATTAAGATCAAAGACAAAAGTTGAAATATATGATTAATGGAGATAATAATGCATCAAATACCTGTCCTGCAGAGAGTTTGTCCCCTCAAGGAGACCCAATGACGAAGCTGCAATATGTTTTCTTCACTTTCCATTATCTCACTACTTTTTTTGCAATTTAGTCGCTCCATGAAGTTATTCCACTCATCTAAAGAAGTCACAATACGATTTTTTAAAGTAGTACACCAATCACAAGGAAGCCACTTCAAACAAAATTAATCTACACTAGACCGAGTGTTACCATGATATTTATAGTATCACAAACCTGGGAAAATCTTTTGCAGGTAATAGATGATTGATATACCATCTTCATTTTCCATCTCAAGGTCAGCTTTAGAATAGACAGTTTCCTCACTATAGTATGGTGTCAAGACACTTCCGATAGCAAGAAAATGATTTAGTAACTATATGACAAGACTAATAATTTCAAAAGCTTAAAAACTTCACCTGCTATTCAGGACATAATTTATTGGAAAACCCAGAAGAAAATGTTGTATCGTAAAGATATAAAAGCTAAAATAAATTTAACTAATCATTTGTAATTGCATCTATTATGGCAAACAAAATTCAATTATTGATATAAATAGAAAGGTAAATTCCAACGAGTACTAATCATTTTGGCCAAGTATAGTTCTTTCCCTTGATAGTTTGTAATATCTTGTCACTCATGCTTGGGCTGCGCCAAATAAAAGTACAATAAATGCTTTACATTTCTATGAGCAACGGCAGATCTATAAACAAAGGAAAATACTTACAATGACTGATTTTTTCAGAAAGAACCAACCAAAACAGAGTTGAGAAATGTTCTATGCCAATATATATAAAACATAAATCAGACCTGAACGAGAGCATTTTACGAACTCGTGGAGCACGAGGCATGTCCATGAACAATGAGTTTGTGAAAAATGCAATCCTTCTACGTGCTTCAAGATTTGTTGGTACATCCAAAGCGGATTCCTTCACCGTCAATAGTAGATAGAGACGTCTTATCTGAAAAATGTTATAAGCAATAAAATTGTGTCATTTGTATCAAAAATTGAATAGATCATTTCATTATAAACTATTTTGGAGTATGAATTAATGGTTTGATTGCTATCAGTTAATTTAAATATTGTACCTGTTCTTCCCATTGTGCAGTGATTGTAGGAGGAAAAATTATAGCAGGTTTTGCATCAGTGCCAGCAAAAAGTTGCCTTCCAGAATCCTTGCTACCATGACCAACTTCTACCAGTTCACTAAAGAAATAAATTATATCAGAGAAAGGAGCACTATAATCTTCAAATGAAAAAACACCAGGATATTCCACTAAAATTGTAAAATAAATTGCTAAAAGCTGATTGCAACAAAGTTAACCAACCGTATCTCATTCACCATCATATCACGAGTAACTACTTCTAACATGTCTTGCAGCAAAAGCACCAACGTGTCTTTTTTGGATGGATCGCTGTCTTTCTGCAGAATGAAAGGAAGAGGAAATTTTCTATTATATAACTATCATGCATAAACAAACACAGGTTGCAGATATGACAACTACTTTTCTGTAAAAACTCACCAAGATCCCCACAAGCTCCACAAATTTAGTGCAAAGAGTAGGCAAAGAGCCCATTCTGAAATTTACAAGAAGTGTATTCTTTGAAATGTTACTTTCGACTTCTTTAAAGATGATGCCCATTATCCTGTTACATTACTATTGATGTTAGAGATTCTAGGACACAAAATGGGAAAAAAATCTATCATGCTTCTTGATTTATACTAATTTCATACATACAAAAGAAACAAAATATTATTTATTTATGATGCTTTCCTTCTGTCAAATGTTATCTTGCATCAGACGATGCTAACCTTCTATATGCTTCAACAATTACTAATATGATTTATGTCAACCAAGTCAACAAAAAATGGGAAATTTTATAATATAACTAATATATACCAACTGTACAGGGATCATACACCTGAAATTTTGTTTATTCTTGGTAAATCTAGGATCAGTTGAAGATATATATTTCAGTTAGGAACCAAGTGGTGACAATAACAACCTTTTCTCAGTTTCACCAACCACCAAAACATTCAGGACATGCTTGAATGATTCATAGCATTCAATCACAGCACATTTCATATATTCATCCGCACATATGCGCCTCCATAGGTCAGAGTCCTTGGATCGAAATTGAGCAGCCATATCCAATGCTATTGGGATCTTCAGGGTAGACAAACAGTCAACAATAAAAAGAGGCAACAGATACAATACATTTTTGAAAAAGGATTATGCTGACCTTGCTAGCAAGCAAAAAAGGTGGCCACTGAATTATTTTCAGGCTAGGATCTGATGAATAAGGAACTATCAAAAGGTCCATCTCCCTGCATGAAAAAGGAAACTGTTCAGTTTTAACTGCATGATGTATAAAAAAATAGTTATGCTGAAAAAACAGATTAAATTGGTTAAGGGGCCTTTCCTGTCACTTAGTAAATCTTCCTCACGGAAACTACATATTACTTCATTCCATAACTGGGCAAATTTGGCAGCTTCACTTCTCCTGCTTGCCGTTATCTATAAAGGCACTTGATTTTTTTAAAAAAATGGGAAAAAGATGTACTCTACTTAACTTAGGGTACTAAAATATACATATTTTGAAAGCATAAGTCCAACCTCAGCAAAACGCTTTGATAAAGAGAATCCCCTTTTCTGAGACTTATCAGAAGGCACCAAATATGTGTTGAATGCACCAGGTAAGGACTGGAATCTTGACCTTACCATGCCAAGTGTTCGTATCTGTAAGAAGAGAAATGAAGATGAACATAAACTGACTTCAAGGCTTAAGTCACAAGAGTTAGTACAAGTCAATGAGCCATGGAGTTGTTGCAATGCCACTACCATAATTTACCCTATTGATTGCATAAGGTTAGATCACTCCCAGGTTTTCCCCCAAAAAGAAGTGGGTCGTCTCAATTTTAAAAATGATACAACTGGAAGACTAAGATTTTCAATGAAATTGAAAGAAAATGATGGTCACAATTTAATGTTTGTTAGTTCAGTAAAGACCTCCTGCCAAAACATTTTGGTGTGTGTGTGTGTGTGTGTGAGAGAGAGAGAGAGAGAGAGAGAGAGAGAATTCAATGAAGCTTGATCAAGCCTTCTTGAACTTTTACTTTAGCCAATTCAGTGGCTTCCTTCATGCATGAATTTGATCATTAGCATTAAATGCACTTGCAGCAGAATATCCCAAATTGTGGCTGTCTCTTGTTCAACCAATTCATGGGTTTCCTTCAATGTTGGTCTTCCTTCTCATGCTGGCTTAGTTGGCACCAGCAGCTTTCCAATTCAGCTTAAGGTTGGCATTTCCTCCACTTGGTTTTTCCTCACGGCATGGGTGAAGTTAGCCTATCATGAGCCATTATACAGCCACTATATACACAGCCTTTTGGCTTTTTGTTTTAGGGAGTGGTAAGAGCTTAGAGGAAGAGAACCTAAAAGTAATTTGAAAATTCTCTTTGTGAGTGAGTAAGACTTTGGATGTATTGGAGCTTAGGATTTGAGTGCTTTTCACTACCTTTTGTACTCTACATTTTGTTAGTGATTCTTTTATTATTGTTATTACTATTATTATTATTATTGTTTTCGCCTATAGACATAGGTATTTGTGTCTGTTAGTTTGTATGAGAGAAAAGAATAGAAGAAAAGTAGAGAAATAATAGAAGAAGAATAGTGGAGGATGCGTATTCTCCCAGCAGCTACTCTCCTCTCAAACAACATATATATATATATAAGTCCAACATAGAATGCAAAGACCAAAACGCCCATAATCTATTAACCCTAATACACCTTTCTAACACTCCCCCTCAAACTAGAGCATATATGTCATATAAGTCCAGCTTGGAACAAATAAGCTCTAACTTCTTCCGACACAAGGGTTTTGTAAACATATCAGCTAGCTGATCTCCAGACTTCACAAATGGTGTAGATATATCTCGGCTGAGTATCTTGTCTCGAACAAAATGACAATTGACCTCAATATGCTTGATTTTTTCATGAAAAACAGAGTTGGATGCAATATGTATAGTAACTTGATTATCACAAAATAATGGGATAGGAGTAGGAGCGACGAATCCAATCTCCTGTAGGAAATGTTGTAACCACGTCAACTAACTAGTAATATTAGACATAGCCCTATATTCTGCCTCAGTACTGGACCGTGCCACCACCGTCTGTTTCTTGCTTTTCCAAGTTACCAAATTACCACCCAAGAATGTACAATATCCTATAGTGGATCGCCTATCTAAGGGAGAACCTGCCCAATCTGCATCAGTAAACCCTTCTACCCGGAGGTGTCCATTCGGTCTATATATGATCCCAAGGCCAGGAGCTCTTTTCAAATATCGAAGAATACGAGTAACGGCTTCCCAATGTGAAACCCTAGAAGCTTCCAAGAATTGACTAACAACACTCACTGCATACGAGTGTAGGCTACATTCTTCTTGTGGTATATGTAGATGACATGTGATTACAGGTGATGATTCAAGAGGCATTGCTCAATTGAAACTATTTTTACAGCAGAAGTTTCATACAAAAGATTTGGGAAAACTAAAATATTTCTTGGGGATTGAGACTGGAAACCCGACGCGTCCAAACACCCATCCTAGGAAAGTAACCATGGCTCTGATACCATGTTAGTTTGTATGAGAGAAAAGAATAGAAGACGAGTAGAGAAAGAATAGAAGAAGAATAGGGGAGGCTGCGTATTCTCCCCGCAGCTACGTACTCTCCTCTCAAACAACAAATATATATATAAGTCCAACATAGAATACAAAGACCAAAATACCCATAACCTATTAACCTTAATACACCTTTCTATCGGTGCCAAACCACATTAATTTTGTGCCCTTTAGGTATAAATAGTTTATATTTTTCTTCTTCTGTTTCTCTACCTTTTGCCACTTTAAATCTTAATTGGTCACAACATGATAATCTTAGGTTCTCTTATTATGAGCCCCACTATTTAGTTGTGCTACGCAAGTATTGATGGGGGGAAAAGCCAATTAATCTAGCTTTGGCCAACATGTAATGCTCACAAACAAAAAACGGAAAGTATGAATGAAAAATAAAATGGCCAGACAATTCGCTTTAAATGATGTATGATGACGCCCTATGTAGAATGAGAATAGATGTCATGAATAATATAGGACAGAAATAAAGGCATTTAAAGGGTCACCTCTCCTAGACGATCAAAGGCCCCCAAAACACCACCATATAAAGTTTGGTAAATGGCATACCAAATTTGAGTGTCCATGAAATAGACCTGCATTGAACTTGTAACGTAATATGAAATGCACTACCTAACTATAAAGTAACAAAATATCAGACTAGACAAAGGAAAGATTAACACACCAAGATCACTGGTGCCCAGAGTGACACAACTGCTCCGTAGTTATGTTTAGCTGCATTGACGAGAGAATCTTCAGCATAAAACTGAAAGCTAAGTTGAGCAACAATAAAAGAAGGAAACAGCAGCATATAGATACCTCTAGGGAAAAATTCATGCCAGTCATAGTCAATACGACGAATACTCATTATGTCTTTTGTTGGATTCACCAAAGGTTTTATCTAGGGAAAAAGAGTCAAAAGGTTATCAGAAAATCCAACAATCCCACATATCTCATTTACATAGAAAAATTAACAATTACTGCCCAACCAATTACCTGGACAAAATAGCTGAATGCAAATTTGGAAGTCAGAAGTAACACCCAAAAAAGAGTATACCTGAAATTGGAAAATTAGTCCAGACAATGAAGCAAATTTCAACAAAACAAAGGAAATATAGAAATCTAAATTATTAGAATAAACTTTAGTGTGTTTTCATATCATACTCACTTTATCAAAGCAAATTGACTTTCATGCATTCCCCTTCCAACATATACTCTTGGCTGTATAAAAGTGAGCAAGAGACATAAAAGAATTTATTATGGCTGGAGGGATAATAAAAACAACTGAGTTATGCAAGAGCAAAACAGATATATATGAGTATATGGTGTGTGCCCAGGATCAACAGAGTAGCTTCTTGGTTGATATGTTCAACATTAGCTTACTAAAGCTAGGTCTTATGCATCCAATAGATACGCCAAATAAAAATAAATGTTTTATCTAATGTGAGCATAGCCTATTACATTTGAAGCCTCTAGCAAGCAAAAGCTATTTCCAAATCATGGTATCAGCATAATATAGTTGCATAGAACATGACTTCTAACCAAATTCTGAATGCCACCATCTATAGTAGAGTGCTTATCTGTCAGAACTATCATACACCCTATATTGATCTAATTCTGAACAAACTGATGTTGAAAAGAGAAAAGCGAAGAAGAAAAAAAAATGCAACTTGATGTGTTGCACTTCAAAGTAGGAGAACCATTTAATATAAAGGAGGCCATACTTTAATTCTGCAATTAGAAGATACAACGGTTGAAGGATAGAGACTACAATCATTTTCTAATAAAAGAATGGTTGAGCAACTGGAATTTATCTATAAGAGGTGCACCACAACACAACTTAACGCAGCTCAAACTATGAGCTGTCTATCTACAACATACTAGAAAATGTAAATGTTCTATGGTCAAGTACTAAGGATATATTTGAATATGTTATTAGATAAAGGTCCGCTGGATACAGGAAAAAATAATTTCCCCTAACATTAGCAACATGAGTCTATCAATTCCACACTCCCACACCCACACCTAGGACCCATGACAAATTGTCTTCAGTTGTGTCTACACTTGAGAACACTGCAGAATCTGTTTTTCTGATTTCGGACAATATTTACTTTAGTAAACTTTTCCCAGCTATTTTCATCTTTTGGTCTCATGCAATTGGTTTTCTTAAGCACCGTATCTGATCAAACAATACTTGCGCAACAAACTTCCTACCAATTAAACATTTTGGCAAGTACAAATGAAAGATGATATACCAAATACAAGTATGAGATAAGAACAGCAGAGTAATATAATTACCTGTGACCACCACAAGAGGAACCTAATGATATGCCAATCTGAGTTTTCGATCCAACGTCGGAGCATTGGAAAGATGAATAAAGCAGCTGCCAGTAAATTTGGAAGCAAATAGACGGCAACAGCCATGATATATAAAGGAGAAATGCCTTTCACCTCACCAAGAAATGACAACAAATCTTTAATTTTTTTAGGGGCGAATTTAGAGGAGTGCATGTAAAAAACTGGGAGAATGATGGCCCATGCAAGACTAACAATTATCTTGAGAATATTTCTCAGCACTTGAGTGAACTTCCACCTATGATATCCCGGGAAGTTCAAAATGAGGTCCAGAATACCTAGAACAAAATAAAGAGAGAGAGAAAATTAATAAAAAATAAAAACCTTCTTTAAATACTTAAAACATCTATTTGACACACTGATGATGAACACCAAGCTCATATAATTTACAATTTATACAGAAATAATACGAACACAAGGCTTCTGTAATTCTAAATTCAATACAGAATAGAAAACATCATATAGCTAGATGCATCATAAAATGCTATAACTTGCTTCAAACACACATACCATCGGCTGAAAAGAAAAGCAGGTATAGAAGCCAGGGCAAAGACCCAACAGCAACATCAAACTGAATAATTCTCTCTATATTGGGAAGTTTTAAGTGTGTTTGTGAACTTGATATACATTGTTGGCTCACATCCTAACAGCTTAATATCTTAGGTGGAGAGTCCCAACTACAAGTAAATTCATATCAAGCTCCACAACTAAACAATTTGGCACTCTCTAACACTCTTTCTAACATGTGGACCAACCAGTAATAGAAACAGAGACAGATGGGTCCAATCTGCCCAGGAGATGCAATTAAAGATGCCAATGGACTTGATATGCGGAGTCCAAGTACATACATGAAGCAGACTCCCATGCAATGATAAGATTTAAAATAATATAAGAAAAAATGGAACATAAGATTAGAGAAAGGAAGAATAAAAAGGTATTAATGTGATTTGGCTATAACAGCCAATCCAGACAGACAAAACCTACAAAGCTACATCTTTCACGTTGACCTGAATGATCAATATTACAGTGGAACTGATATTAATAATGAAATTTACATGATAGGATAATACAAAATCAACCATAAATTTACATAATAGGTCCATATCAAGTCCTTAAAATAAATTAGTTTATAGATAACATCTAAAACCATTTGCAAATATTCAGGCACATTTGGATGCTGGATATTATTTGAAAATCTTTGTTACGCAAAAAATCCTGCTTATAACCACCGATATGTATTAAACAAACCTGATTCCAAGAATCAATTGGTTACATATTTGCATGGCTGAAAAGAAAAAGTAAAACAACATTTGCACAAATATATTTGATAGACCAAATTCCATGCATGGAAGTAGCTGTGCAACAGTGCAAAATTCCATTTGTTGTTCTAAACAGTAACATAATAAGATAAGTCAATATTCAATATCTCTTTCTTTTCTTCCTTCTTTTTGCCTATTTCATATACTGCATATTTGTAGAGGCTCGTCTAAACATGATTGGAAGAAATAACTCATAACAAGAAGCTATGTTTCTTATAGTACTAGGATAAGACTTCTCTCCAAAACTTAACTTTATTGTCTGTAACAGTAAGTAGCTAATTCATAATGTAAGATGCTTACAAAGAAGAGATGCAAGCTGCATAACATTGAAAAAGACTAATTTTGTGTGTGTGTGTGTTCAAACTAAATGAGCATTGTGGCTTCAAGCAAGGATATCATACTTTGAATGAAGCGAAGAACCGCTGCTGTGATGAATATAGTGGATAGATCGAGTAGGACTTTCACTTGAAGTATATCCACTAGTTCAACCTTTTTCCAGGCAATGATGACCATTGCCTTTAAAAAAACAGATCAAAAATTGAGTATTTACACAAGCAAACTAAATAAGAAGGCAACAATAGAAACGTCAGTCTAGTCTCTCCACTCTGTTGCAATTAAATACCTGTAGAGCCAGTATATAGAAGGTCCAGAATCTATCAAAACTTCGAAAAATGTGCCAAAATGTTCGGGTCTCAACAAAGTATGATTTTCCTGTGCTTCCAGATTTTCTTCTAGAACCCTTTCTTCCCTGGCATAGCAGTTATATTAAGAAATGAACCAACAGATTAATCAGAGAAATGTGGTAGGAACTGCTGAAAGTATAGGAGTACCTGTATGCTGTCACGTGTTGATTTAAAAAAATCACCATCATCACGCATGGGCCAACCGAGAGAAAAGCAGTCAGACGACCTAAAAATATGTAAAGAAAATCAAATTTAAATTGAATTAAGAGACCTAAACTAGCAATAAAATCTTAACATTCAATCTGAAAACTGATATCGAACCAGAAATACTCATTAAGATCATCATAATTGCACCAAGCAGAGTTAGTAGCTTTTCCATTTCTGCTCTTCTTGGCTTCCTGGAATGTCATTACCAGCTCTCTCATATCAGAAAGAAAGATCTGTAGTTTGCACAAAGTAGAAATGACTTTTCCATAACATACCTTTTCAATTACACGGTACAGGGGTGTGATAACCTTCCGCAGGAAAGCCTCATCATCTCCACCATAAGAAGGCTTAATGTTTTCACCAGTAACAATGCTGACATTTCCAGCCAATAGGCCATGGAGTTCATACGCCATCTGAAAGTCAGGTGTATGTCATTATCAAAGATGTGATAATTTATTTAATGCTAAGATAGAAAAACCATACTCATAAAGATGAAAAAGTACTCACATTATGAAATATATAGCAAAGACATTCTGGCATGAAGCGAACATTAGTTGCTTCACCCCAAATGAGAAGATATAAACCCATGTATAGCAACTTCCTTTGCTGTATCTCTTGATGACCTTGAGGGAGCCTATATTGAACAAGATTTGTCTATCTTGGCATCAAAAGTTCCAGATCATGCATAAAAAACTCTTATTGAAACTGTAAAGGTGTAGATACAGGTGAATCTACCGTAAACTGTGTTTTCGTCCCAAAAATTTGCACCATGTTTTGTAATTCTTGAAGAGCTTGCTCATAACTGCATCCACAGCACGTTCATCAAGCTGCATAAAAATTAAAGAAGTAGAAGAACAGTTTAATCGCAGCCCAATAGTTGAATCATACAAAAGGTGCGCCATTCATGAAGAGGTTGCTCAAACTAATTAGAGTTTAAATGCATATACATCTTTATTACCGTCACTCATCAAAGGGACAAATGACACTAAAATTTCTGGAATCTCAAAAAATGTGGACAAAAATAAAATTCAAGACTGAGATATTGGTGCATGCCTTATTAAGAGGTTCAGGCTTGGGATGAAGCCTTATATGAGCATTAGCAAGAAGCAAAATCAAATTCTCCCTCTGGTTCCTGACATTGTCTCTCTGTAGTCACAAAAATAAACCAAATGCATAAGGCACTCCTTGAAGATCATATAGGGACTCCTAGCTATCTACGTTCTTTCTCTCTCTCTCTCTCTCTCGTTGGGTTTAAAACATGCCTGGAACCCAAACATGGCCCTTAGCCAATCAAGAAGGTCTAAATCTCCTGCTTTCTGCCTGTGTTGCTCAAACGCACTGGGCCAGCTCAAGGCACGAGTATTCCACAGAGCAGCCACAGCAGCCTTAACCTGGTATAAAGAGATTCAACAAGCTTGAATGATACACCAACTAGGCATCAAAACACAAGATTCTGAGTCATTAACCACAACAGAAGAATACCTCTTCCAGCTGCATGATAGACTGTGAAGCCCCGGCGGAATCCAGAGGAAGAATGTTATACGGTGCGTAAATTTCAGTCTTTTCTTGGACATCTCTGGCGGCCGCGATAATCTGCTCATAGAGAAATTATTGCAGACATGATTATGCTGAATAGTGGCCATTTGCGCGAAAGAATAATAAAGGCAGCAAACCGGTCACCCACTTCCCAGGACAAAATAGAATAGAATGACAATTAATTGGACTAACCTCGGGAGCAACTTCTTCAACTTTCTCAGTTTTATTGACTGCACAAAGCACTTCAAAAAGCACTCCAGCAGTCTGGTAAGCTTTTCCAAGTTGCGCTCTGTCAGTAATTTGGATTCAATAAGCATATTATAGTGCTTTGAAAGTTCAGATGATCAAATATACAATCGGAAACAACCAAAAAAGAAACAAAAAGGCAAGAGAAGAAAAGAGCAGTAGCGTAACAATCATTTGAATACCTGTCTGCCTGTTCCCCCTGGTCAAGAGCTCTAATGTAGTGTTCATAGTATTGCTGATAAAAGCTTTCAATTTCCCTTGCATCTGTCTTCTTCACCCGAGAGGCAAGACTAGAAGCGTTGTCCTGAGTCAAAAAAAGAATCGAAACAATTCTCCTTACGCTTCAAATGGACTATGATAAAACTCAATTTCTTCAAATTATTATTTTGAGGGAGGGTGAAGTTTTTCAGCCACTTCCATATCGATGAAAATGTGGAACCGAGTGTAAGGCTCAGACGAAAGAAATGATAGTCGGTCACAATTATGTGAGCATATAATTATGACAAACCACTGGAATATAATCCTAATGACCCATTTGAATTCGGCTTTTAGAAAATGCAATAAGAGGCTAAAGAGGCCATTCTAACAGCAAATGCAGGACATTTTATTCGGCTATGTCATGGTCTCTCGTTTTCGGTGCGTAAGACATGAGCAATGGTAAACGTTCTTTTTTGTCCTCAAAATTGATTTGATTTTTAAAATTATTAGTACATCAAAATTATGACGAGAGGACATTTAGCATTATTGGTAAAACATATGGATTATCTTTGGGTATGCTCAGAGGAATGTTTTTTTTGCATTCTACCTACCATCTCCCCACCATCTCTTCTCTCATTACTTTTTTTTAAAAAAAAAAAAATCAAGATGCTAAAGTGAAGAGATGGTGGGGAAATGGTTTGTAGAATGCAGTGAAGCATTCCTCGGCGTGCCCACCACTGAGAGAAGAAATTATGGATGACCAAGTAAAAATACGTGAAATAACTATGTTAGATCTTATTTTCGATGCATGTGAGGTATTATATTTATGCTTCTGTTGTGTATTATATTTCAAACAGTACTAGTCACAAAAACAATAGACACGAAACGAGTCTGACTCCCTAATCTCGAAGAAAACCAATAGTTCTATTCTTCTCTAAGAGCAAGTACCTCAAGTATGGTTCATAATTTTGTATTCGTATATAAATCGTATCAATTATAAATTAACTTATTTAATTAAACCTCTATTTGTTAATCTTTCCTTAATTTCTATTTCATATTAAATCTCTAGATCATGACCATAATTTCTATTTCATATTAGCTTACGTAGGATTTCCTTGTCTTATTCAAGATGTATTTACATTAGATCTTTTGTCTCTATTTGTTTAGAGTGTTTTTTTACACTTTAGATTATTTTGTTATAAATGAATGAATGATTGAAGATATATTTATCCAAAAAAAAAAAAAAACTATTCAAAATTTTGCGTTTTCCACGAGGCGTACCCAACTCTCAACCCCAACTGCCAAGCACCCTCTTGGGATACATACGATCCCCTCAGGAGATCCCAAACGATCATCCACACCATGATGACCAAATCTACCTTGGATGTATGATGTATCCGCGTGATCTACTTCTTTGGATGTATGATGTATGATGCATCCAACTCGGCTTTGTTCTTTACCATGGGTTTTTCAATATGGTATTAAAAAAAAAAAAAAAAAAAAAAACAGTTAAGAGAACAACTAGAGTAATTAACTCAATATCTAACTACATACACTTCCTCGAGTTTAATTAACTCAATATCTGATCTAGTCTCATCATGCCAGTAATGAGACTCATAATGATTTACATTAACCAAATATAAAAAATTTAATTGCAACGTTTGAAAACTAATACTTTAATATGTATGTGGCCATTTAAAAATTTTCTTGGAATCACTTAACTACCACCCTAAATGGTCACCATGGTATATTTCTTTATTTGGCCTTAGAGGAATCTATTGTACTGTGCCATTGGTCATTTAGTTTGCCCTTAGATATGTAGGATTTGTTCTATTGGTTAGATTTTTAAGATCTGAAACTCTCTTTTTTATTTCTGTATTTTTGTAATGTAATTGATTTGCTTTAAAAAAAATGATTGAAAATTGATGAGAAATGAAAAAATATATACATTTCTTAAGAATAAAATGCAAGGGTGTTACTTCTTGTCAAGAAATTGTGTACTAAAATAATTATAAAAAAAAAAAAAAAAAAATTAGAGTTACATAGCATTACTCTTAAAACTTGAAAACAAACTTCTAATTTTAATAATTTACATTTTATCATTATATTTATCCTATGTGATATGTTTATATTAAAATTTTAAGATATTTTAATGTATTATTTATCAATTTCTTTAGATTTAAGAAAATCCAGAAGGATTATTATCCAAAGTGATCAATAACTCCACCGCAAATGAATAATAAAAGTTGTATTTCTTACATCTATGGACTAGGGGCATAATATGGTTAGCTGGAAAAATCTAATTCGTCTAGAAATGTGAGTCAAAAAGATAGTCATAGGAGAGAGGGGAAAATCACAAAACTTGCATCCTATCACGTTCCGATTTCACCCAAGCTTAATAGGCTTGACCACATATAATCCCTCGTCACCTTCCGAACACGTCCCGCCGTTTACATGCTCGAAGAACTAATCCATGATAATTAACTTAATCTAATTGATAAGAAAGAAGAAGAAGTCTTTACCCTTTCTAATCTTTGCAGGAGTCCTGTTTTGAACTGCCTCACTCCACGCCCGCTGGAGCTTGGATCCAACCTGTGCGCCTTTTCAAACGCATAGAATCGACCTTCCAAAATCAACAGCGAAGAAAGCACTTTCAGAATATTTACAATCACCAAAAACCTAATTGCAATTATATGCATACATGCATGGACCATACATACATGCATACATACATAATATAGAAAAAGAGAAACAGAGAGGAGTTTACAGAGGTAGGCGACGCGAGAGCGCTCGTTCTCGATCTCCGCGGCGACGCGGAGGATGGGAGCGATGGAGGCAAGGGACGAGGGGACGACCTCGGTGTCGAAGACCTCCGTCGAGAATGTGGTCATGGCGGCGCTGCGAGACGGCCTCCTCGCCAGGGCCTGTTGGCCCGTCTCCGACATTGCTGCTTGGCCTTCTCGATCGAGGAAGGAAATTTACGTGCCTTCCTCGGTTCTAAATTCTAATCTACCCCTGCCAAAGACAAACATCAGAAATGAACACATATAAATATATGTTTTTATATAAATTAACAATCGAACCCGGCCTTCACGAACGATCAACCCCTCTCATGTTGAATTTTTTGACAAAATGTAAATTGATTAACGCTCCGTTTGGAAGCCGAGAAAGCGTGGGAAAAGAGAAGAAAATTAGGAGACTGTTGATGCTCTAAAAGAAGGCTTGTAAGAAGAAATGAAACTCAATATTACAAGTCGTTATTTCTTTTCCTCGAGTTTCTTGGCACCAAACAGACCGGAGAGAAAAATGAGATTTTCTAGAGAACAATCTCAATCAAGGTTCCAAAGAAAATTATTAAGAGAGTGCAAGAACCAGCTAGCTCTGTTTCCAGAGATCTTGAACATCATAAATCAAAATCCATCAGCGTTGAGAACCGATCCATTGAAACAAAAATGATTAATCATTCAAGAAAGTCGGACAGAAAACATATATAATCCTTCAATCTCAGGGTGACGAGGCTCACGTTTGGTTAGCTCCAACGCAAGGCTGGCCTCGCTGCAATACACAACGCCTTCGTCTTCACTCCACGAGCACAATAAAGAAAAATCGAACGCCAAAATGGTCAATGTTCTTGAGCGAGAAATTAAAAAGAAAATCACAGAGAGAGAGAGAGAGAGAGGGAAGGAGGATATAGAGACAAATGGGCGAGAGAGAGAGGAGGGAGAGAGGGGGAGTCCGTACATTTGGACAGGGGACACGTGGCGGGAAAGGAGTGGGATGATGAAATGTATGTAAGAAAGCCAGAAGAGAGAGAGGAGGGAGAGAGGGGGAGTCCGTACAGTTGGACAGGGGACACGTGGCGGGAAAGTAGTGGGGGTGATGAAATGTAAGAAAGCGTGAAGAGAGAGAGAGAGAGAGAGAGAGAGAGAGAGAGAGAGAGGGGGTGGAGGGACAGCGTTATCGGAGGCGTAGAGAAATCGTTTGGTTTTGAGCGCTTCTCCGTCTGGGATTATTGGCGGTCCGTTTTTCTCTTCCTCTTTTTTTTCCTTAGTTGTTTTTTCTCTCTGTGTGTTGTCATTGTTATTCTTTCACAGACTGTCTCCCTTGTGCGTCAAGGTCATTTTTGCAAGCAGGTTTGAAACCACTTTGACCACTCCACAACCCCCGGTGGGCCCACACCTTGTGACGTGGCAATACCCTGCCGGGCCCACACTATATATTCTTTCTTCAATGAGGGTTACCTAATTTTGAGATACAAAGAGTTAGATCATTAATTAATATCAAATAATTAATTTTTTTTAGTTTTATATATTTATATTTATATTAGAGATATGTTATAGTGCAATAAAAATATTATTTTTTACCCATAAAGGTCTTAGGTGGCAAGAGGTCACATGCCCATCAATAGGTGGGATCACATTAACTGTGAATAGACTTATGACATCATGCTACTTAAGATTTTTATGACCCAAAAATAATTTTTAGGGAAACTTCACTAAGCCCCCCGAAGTTCTAGTCGATTTTACAAACACCTTCTGAATTTTCAAAACTCTCACTTAGGCCCTCTAAACTTTGGTTTGCTCTCACTTTTGACCCTTTTAACGTTAAAGTCAAACAATTTGACTTTTTATGCTCATTTTACCCTCACCCCAAAACTACACCATTTTGTGTCCTAAAACTACAACACCTACCCAACCCAAAATGATGTCGTTTTAAGCATTAATTTTTTTTTTTTAATTAAAAAAAAAGTAAAATATTACAAAAAAAAAAAAAAAAAAAAAAAAACGAAATCGGGGTAGCTCCAACCACCCCCTATCGAACGACCCCCCATGCCACCCCCTTGGCCAAAAAAAAAAGGGGGGATCGGGTGCATTTGGGGGTGGTGGCGGGACCACCCCCAAGGGGCTGGAGTGATTTCGGCCACCCCATACTGGCCATATGGGGTGGCCGAAACCACTCCAGCAAATTCACCTGATTCCCCCTCCCCCCTTTTTTTTTTGGCCTTTTGGGGGTGGCCGAACCACCCCATGGCCAAGGGGGTGGTCCGGCCACCCCCAGACTGGCCAGGGGGTGGCTCCGATTTTTTTTTTTTTTTTAATATTATGCTCAAAACGACGTTGTTTTGGGTTGGGTGGTGATGTAGTTTTGAAGCAAAAAACGGTGTAGTTTTGGAGTCCAAAATAACGTAGTTTTGGTTGAGGGTAAAATGGGTATAAAAAGTTAAATTATTTGACTTTAACATTAAAAGTGTCCAAAGTGAGAACAAATCAAAGTTCAGAGGGCCTAAGTGAGAGTTTTAAAAATTTAGAGAGTGTTTGTCAAATCGGCTAGAAGTTTAGGGGGGCTTTCTGAAGTTTCCCCATAATCTTTTTATTGCACTACATCATTTCTCTTTATATTAAGAGTGACATGACGTGATACACTAACGGAATCTATCAAGAGTTTTAACGGAATTTAACTGGAGGGGCTAAATTGTTATTTTGACCTATCTCAAGGACTTCTAAATTTTTTTTTATATCACAATGAATGATTTGTAATTTAAGCCAATCATAAAATCTAATTTTATATTTATTTCATAATTAATATCGCATAATCTAGCTTGATATTTTCTCTATGCAAAAGAGAATGATTCGCTAAAACATAATCAACAAAAAAAAGAAGATATTCTTCAAAACTTAAATGCTAAAATTACATGTGTGAATAACAGACCAATATAAAATTATATTTGTCAAATTTTAAACTTGTCTCCAATATTTAGAAAATTTTGAATTCTTCTAGTCCACTTCAATGGAAAATTCCCGATCTAACCTCTAGCTACTAGCCAAAAGGCCATTATTTTATGAAATAAAAATATTTACTCATTTTTTTTCCTGATAAATGCCAATGGTAGACTATTATAGTAACCATTCAAATTAGTGTATCTTGATTTTTTTATGTGACAACTCGAGCCTTGGCCTTTTGTAATAAGGGTTGAATCATCACAATAACATTATCATACATAACAACATCTCATATACATACTCATCACATTCAAGTTCATTAACTCGCAACAGAAACGTCTAAACGATAAACATTACACAATACACAAATCTCACAATGTGAGCCATTCAAGTTTATCTAAACAAACCTAACAGTGCGAGTCATTCACTTAACATTTTCATCCCAACGAATTTCTCACTCTACAGCCTAGCAACTTACTAATGTGCAAAACACTAAGGTGTTCCACACGTGAAAAAGTAACTACATAATTTTACAAATTAGTAAGCAAATTATCATAGAGATAATTATGAAATGAGTCTCAAGTAACAGTTTGCAACCTTCTTTGGTCATGCATGAATTTTTTTCACAAATATTATATGTGTTGTCTCCATTATTATGCCAAGGAAAAAATGTGGTTAATTTTGGTGGTGTCATCATCTGAAAAACACCAAGGTATTCCACAACTAGAAAAGTAACTACATAATTTCACGAATTAGTAAGCAAATAATCATAGAGCTGGTTATGAAATGAGTCTTAATTAGCAGTTTGCAACCTTCTTTGATCATGCAAAAATTTATTCACGAATATTATAAGTGTTGTCTCCGTTATTATGCTAAGGAAAAAGTGTGGTTAATTTTGGTGGTATCATAATTTGCAAAAGACCAAGGTATTCCACAAGTGAAAAAGTAACTGCAAAATTTCACGAATTAGTAAGCAAATTATCATAGAGATGGTTATGAAATGAGTCTCAAGTAGCATTTTGCAACCTTCTTTGATCATACATGAATTTTTTTTCATGAATATTATAAGTGTTGTTTCCGTTATTATGCCAAGGAAAAAGTATGGTTTATTTTTGAGGTGAAATAGGCATAATTCCAATAAAAAAAATTTAATTGTATTTTAATGCTAATAAATAATGTGTTATACATATATAATCATAGCATAACACATGATCTATTGTTTTGTTTCTTCCCACTTGTCAATTTTTTTCCAACCTTCCCACATTTCACTTATTTACATGGTATTTCGCACTTGTCAAATTTGGAAAAAAGAGATCTATTTGGGCACATGCATACTCATAATAGAAGGCTCAATTGGAAAGGTCTATTTTGCCGCTTTCAACAATATGCTTGGAAGTAGGGGTGCAAAGGCGGGCGGTTTTTAACCGCCCGCTAACCGCTAACCGCTATAACCGCCAACCGCCTAACCGCCTAACCGTCTAACCGTATTAACCGCTAACCGCCTAACCGCCATAACCGCCTAGCGGTTAGCGGTTAGCGGTTATTGGGTCTACTAACCGTAACCGCTAACCGCTAACCGCTTTTTTATATAATATATTTTTATAATTATAATTATAAAAATATTTATACATATAACATAATCACTTGATTATTAAATCACAATTTTTTTAAAAAATAATTAAATCACAATTTGAGTATTAATATATTATCACTATAATTTATATGATTATATCATATAATCACTTGATCATTAAATCACAATTTTTTTATAAAAATAATTAAATCACAATTTGAGTATTAATATATTATCACTATAATTTATATGATTATATCACATGAGATTGATTATTAAATCATTTGATTATATAATAACAAATTATACATATATAATATGACTTAACTCATAAATATACTAATTCATACTAATACAACAATTAAATATCTAGAGACTTATTTCCAATGTATGTTATAAACCTATAAGTCTATATAAGTCTACATATGTATATGAATAATATAAATGTATAATATCAATAGTTAATCATATGATTCAATGACAATTCAAATACTTTATTCAAGACTTCAAGTGAATCATATTATTAATGTACAATGATGATATGATTCGTATAATATCAAATTAAGTAATTGACATTGGATTAAACAATGACCAATGTGTTACTTATAAACATAATTTAAGTACTAATGTATTATCATTATAATTTTAGTAATTTATATATTATCACTATAATTGATATGATTATATCACATGATGACTTGATCATTAAATCATATGATTATATAATAATAAATAATACATATATAATATGACATAACTCATAAGTCATAAGTCTACAAGTTAATCATATGATTCATGTACAATGATAATCACAATTGATTCAATTGAATTAAACAATATGTTACTTATAACTACAAGTCTACAATTTAATTAAAGCATTATTAGATACTTTAGGAATTTAGGATTTAGGAGTTTGAACATTGCCATTTACCATTAGATATTAAGTTCAATTCAAAGAAAAAATATTATAAGTAAATATGATAAGAATTTAAATAATTAATCATATGAATCATATGATATAATTTAATGAGACTACATGATTATATAATATCAAATTAAGTAATTGACATTAGATTCAACAATGTGTTACTTATAATCACAATTGAAGAATTAATGTATTTTTTGAACATTTTTTAGAAAAAGAAATTTAACCATTTTTTGAAAGAAACAAAAAAAAAAGAAAATTAACAATTTTGAACAATTTTGAATTTTATATATATATATATATATAATTGCTTATAGTTATATTATATGCATATTGAATAATATAAATGTATAAGATAAATATTTAACTATATGATCCAATTACAATTCCAATACTTAATCAATTATTCATGTACAATGACAATGACAATGTGATTCATATAATATCAAATTAAGTAATTGATATTGGATTAAACAATGTGTTACTTATAACTACAATTGAAGTATTTTTGTTTGTTTGTAAGTTTATAAGATGAACACTTAATCATATGATCCAATGACAATTCAAATATTTATAGCAATTGGGCCCAAGAAGATATTAAAAATACAAGAAAAAAAAATGAGGGTAAAAAAAAGCCAAAAAAAAAAAGCCCAATTTTAAAAAAGCGGTTAGCGGGCGGTTATCTATTTCACTAACCGCTAGGGCGGTTACGGTTAGCGGTTATTGCCACTAACCGCTAACCGTAACCGCCTTTGCACCCCTACTTGGAAGCATTCCTGATTTTTCCTCTTTTATCTCCTCACTTAGGTTTAAGAGTGGGAGAGAATCCTTTCCTCCTTCCCCCTTTGATTAAAAAAAAATTGGAAAAGTGTGGAACACACAGGGCTTCATTAAAAAAGACTAGATGAGATAAGAACATTCAAGAATTGTTTGTCTTTTTCTTTTTCTTTATTTTCCTGATCAAGAATAGTTTACTCTTATTTATGCATCCAAATGTAATTTTTTTTATTTTTTAACTCAAAATATATATATTTTTTCAAATGCTTATCTGAAACAAAAACAAGAAAGAAAAATCTCATTTTCTTTATTGAAAACAACATTTCATAAATAAAAAAATTGAGAAATTCTCATATACCCCTTAAATTTGAGTTGATTTCAATTTTCTACTTAGCTTTTGATTAAAAAAAACATAAATTTGTCAATTCCATTTTTATTAAATTAAAATCTTAAAAAGAAGGGTAAATATATTATAAGTCCTTAAATCAACCCGCCAAAACTAAAAAATCCCTAAGTTTTTTTTTTTTTTTTTTTGTTTCAAATTTTTAAAATGCCAATAAAATCCCTACCCTTAGATTTTTTTTCAAAATGGTTAACAGCCATTAGTCTCATTGAAACGATGCGTTTTACAATATGCCATATCAGTCAAAATTTTTGATCTTACATGTCCACTATGGACATGTAGGATCAAACCGGTGAGTTTAGAGGGTTCTCTTCCCCAACACAGTGCTCCTTCCACGAAAATACCATTCCGACGGAACTGCAAATACCCACCGATGCCAAGCTGAGCAGGATGCAAGTGATGGTGGTGGGGACTAGGAGGCCAAATGTCATGGACATGATGGCTAAGACCATTGGGCTAGGGGCAGGAGACGAGAGGGCGAGGTGGGTACGCAGTAGCAGTAGAAGTAGCGTTGCCAGAGTGGATGGGTCTAGGGATGAAGCCGCGGCCGGAGGAGGCGAGTTGGTAGAGAAGTTCCAGAGAGTGAGAAAATTGTTGTTGGGTTGGTCTGATGGCTTGGGGGGGCTGTGAAGAGTGGGTGTGGGCATGAATGGTTTCATGACTTCAATCACGTTACCAGCCAGAATACTCACACCAGCACGAACCCTTCTTCAAGGCAAATAGGCATTATGCACTAAAAGATGAATAAAAACTAACATCAAACATGAGACAGGGACCCAATCAATCTTCCCCTGCTCTTAAATCATATAGTAACTAATCATCACTGATTGAATTGAATGATATTTACATGAATGATAATTTGATAGTAATTCTAACCTCATATGTTTTACTCTTATGTTCTGTTTTTTACTTTTTTTATCTGCAGTAACACCATTTGTTCTGAAATTTTAGATAAAAAATAACAAACTGGTTTAAATATATAGTTAGATTGCACTCAAGAATACAGTGATGCACTAAACATTACATCTTCAGGAGGATTTCTCAACGTTGGAAAGGTTAGGTTAATTACTAATTACCTCCATATATGACTTAGGGTGAGGTGCAATTGATGGTTCTGCAGAAATGGGAGGCTGTACACCAAATTCTAATTATGAAGCAATGAAATGTAAACCACCTAAAAGTTACACAATAGAGAATTGGAACTTGATCCCTAAATAACAACATGAGCATGAGTCATACTGTCATAGTCTGCCTTCTCAAAACATGACTGCTGCAACACATAATATAACAATTGAGTCATAGCATGTACATATGACTATTGCAGCACATTTTAATTTAGTACATGCCTAAAATTTAGACAAGTCAAATGTGGATGAGAGAATGTACACTCTAAATTCTTCTTTAGAGAGCTTGAGACATTCTCAATTTATGCCTAATTTACCCAAAAGGAAAAATAAGTAAAGAGGACTATTTTCCATTGCCACACCTGAATCCAAAAAGGCAACTGATTTGGTGACTTGAATTTACACATGCTATGTAGGATTCTTTCAAGCCAAATAAGGATTATGCACTAACAATTCATACTCAAAACTGATGACAGGTCCAATATAGACTTTACCTCAAAAGCAAATGGAGAGAAAATACACATTTCTATCAGAAAATCTTTTCACAACTGGATAAGCTAGGCAATTGATATTGAACATTAAGCAAAAAGGCCATAACTCACCTACAAAAAGAAGGGCTACATATGCTTGCATACCATGAAATAACATAATATAACAATGCAACAATAGTTCCTAATGGCTCTTTCTAATTCTCTACTGAGACTATTTTTTTCTCACACAGCAATTTTTCCTCTATTTTCTCATGAAAGTCTAAGTTCTGTTACAAGTGGATCGAAATTCAATCTCACTTTATCTCTTCTCAAAACTGTTCCTTTACTTTCTTATTCTTTTCAAAACTGTTTTTTTTTCCTCCTCTCTATTTCATTGTCTTATGCAAACACACTCACATAAAAAAGAGCATTGTTCAAATATGTGTTTGCTGCAGCACAATTTGATTTTGTAAATGCTTAAAATTTAGGCCAGTAAATGTTCAAAACTGTGATTGCTGCAGCATAAGTAACATGAATTCATGAGATATGTGACATTGTTGCAAGATGGTCACAAAGCAGACATCTTGAATCAATTTGCTGATGAAAAGAACAAAGTAAAAGGACCGTAAAACAGCACAATCTAAGCACATATTAGCCAAAACTGTAGCCCAATTAAGACCTTAACCAATGCCATCATTCTTAATTGATGAAAAGCTGAAAAGTGAGAGAAAGAAAGATATAACAGTAAAATCTATGGTCTAAATTAACAAATTGAATTTTTTCATTGATGATAAATCTAATACAAATAATTCTCATGGAGTGAAAAAATGTAAATACAAGAAGCTTGTGCTGCAAGTTCCATTCTTTCTTGCAGCAATCAAGCCACTCCACAAACAAAAAATGAAGTAGAATCTACAATTGAAACAATTCTCCATCAAGTGCTTTAGCTGTTCACTTGCACCAAAGATGTGAAATTGAACTTGATAATCGGCTTTTGTAGGACAGCAGATGCAGAAGCTGCCATGGAGAATGGTGCAGAAAGGTCCTCTTCACTGTTGAGAACGTGTGCCTTGAATCTAGTGGGTGGGACCCAACCGGTTTGTTGTGTTCTACAAGGTTATGGAATTCCTTCTCCTAGTTGGAGTTGAAGTACTTGTCCTACAAGGTAGTGGGTTCCATGTGTCCTTCTTGGACTTTTACTAGGAGAAAGTAACCTCTATATAAAGGCAATGGTTGTGCGGCAATTGTAGAGCAAAAAAAAAGCAAAGTAATATTTGCTTTGTATTTTTGGCGTGCCAACAATAGAGAGAAAAGTGAGAGCAAGAAAGAGAGAGTGTTTTTTCCTTTTGTTATTATTCTCCTTTGGGCAAAGTGAGAATTGGGTGTATTTGGGGCTTTGGGTTTGAGTGGTTTTCTCGCCTTGTTACTCTCTTGTACTCATCTTTTGATAGTGAATTTTCTCCGGCTCGTCTCCGCCAGTGGATGTAGGCTTGTTAAACCGAACCACTTAAATTTTTGTGTCGTGTGTGATTGCTTATCTTTGTTATTCCACATTCTTCTTATTTTTCCCATCTCAAGGGTCTTGGGAATATGATTAATTTCTTAACAACTGGTATCAGAGCTTTTGGTTCGAGTACGAGAGATGGCAAGAGAAGAAGATAGGGATCGATGTTGTTCACAATTACCAACCTAAATTAATAGGCAAATAATTGGATGTTTTACTCGCAAGTGCACGAGGTCAACACAGTAGCATGGTGTGCAAATACGGGGTCATTCCCACGAGGATTGCTAAATTTTTCTTAAAATCAATTCCAAAAGTAAAATAAACAAAGATTGGTTTTGAGTTGATAATGATAAAAAGGTAGGACTTTGATATCCACCACTAATTATATTTAGCTAATACATCAATATGCCAATGTTTTAATCATGTTATGAATATCTAATGTTTGTCAACCTAAGGGCATTGGTGTCTACTCCACAAGCTATTGATTTCTCTAAGCAACGAATTAGGTATGGGTGTCTACTCTCATTCTTTTCTTTCTTAAAGGATTTAACATGGATGTCTACTAAGTTGTTCTTTAAGAAAGCATAAAACTATGCAAATCAGCAAACACATGAGGCCTAGGGCATGGGTGTCTACTCCCGGTTCCCCATGATGATTAAACCAAGAATCCGGTGTGGATTTCTTTTGTTACTTTTATTAAACCCAGGACTCGGTCATCCAAATTAATTTAACTAACTAGTCCATACCACATGCATATGTTGATCAGGCACTCACATATGAGGAATTCATGAAAACAGGAATTAATCAATTTAGATATCACAACAAGATCATCACAAGGGCGCCAATATTAAATATTAACTAAACATAACTAGGGCTTCAATCTAGCCCTACTAAATAAATTAGTTACACATAATAAAAATAAAACTAAAAGAGAAAAGGGGAAGAAAGAACCGGAAACCGCTCCTAGAAGTAGCCTCCAAATTCCACCCCCAAAATTGTCTTTTCCAGCTTTCTTATTCTCAAGGTTTAGAGGTCTATTTATAGGGCTTTAGAAGTCCTTGCTACACTAGTAAACCTAGGAAATTCATAGGGTTTTATTCCTATTACAAGTGGGACTTGAAAAACCCTAATACGGAAGAAAAGGGAGTCTGTCTGCAGCTTGTATAATTCTCCAGCGCACAGGTACGATTGATCGCAACCCGTGTGCGATCGATCACACTACCAGAAACTTCAATTTTTCCAAAATTCTCTTTTTGAGCCCAAATCTTCCAGATTTATTTCATTTTTTTCTAAAAGCCTACAAAAGCATGGAAAACACATAAATGAACTAAAAGAACATAAGTTAACTAAAACTAAAGGATTAAAACATGTAAGTTAAGGGCTAAAAATATGAATATTTTAGTACTTAACACACCCCCAAACTTACATATTGCTAGTCCCTTAGCAATACAAAACTAAAAAAAGAAAATGAAAATGAAAAACAGAAAACAAAAAGATAAATCCATCTTTCGTGGGGTATACGATTGCATTTAGCGAATGCAACAAACCTTTTAAACTCCTAAGAATTCCCTAGAGGACGAGTGAAGTCTCGTGAGGGTTTTCCAGGAATGTTACCCACAAACATTATGTACAGTTCATGCTATTCCAAAAATTAAAGCATCACTTCAAGATCATGATTTTCATTCATTAGCAAGCTTAAAAAGATGAACTTCATCTTCACAATGAATTGGAATCCCAAAGTTCAATTACTTACAGAGGACATGCTAAAACATCACAAGTTTGAAAACAGTGTAAGGTGAACTAGAACAAAACTATGAGGCTTCCAATTCTTTCCAATGTGTAATGTCTCCATATCTCAAAATTCACTGAAATCCTATTAAAATGAACAACCATGGCATATTTCTTTTTCTCTTTTTTTTTTTGGTCAGGTTGTGCAATGTTTGGTTCCCTTAAGCTTTCTAATTGACCCATATAGTGAGTGTTAAGTCAATGACACCCAAATAAGATGGTTTTAGGGCATTAGGTGTAGAGACACTCTTAAGGACCTACTAACTCGAGTCAAAAAAGTTACAAAACCAAACTAACCATGACATTGATCAAATCCAAAATTTTCACCTTTTGACGTGAACACTCAATGCTTTGAGGCAAGAGGTCCAGTTACTCAGTGAAAAGCTTATCAATGATCATTTATTTTATATTTTTTTTTTCTTCTCTCTCTTTTTTTTTTTTTTTTTTAATCATATATATGCCAAAGTGTCCATCTAATAAGTCATCCAATTTCATCCAAGATACAGAAATACACATATCAGGTCTCATGTCATACCTCACAAATTATGTGCTAATGTGCTTGTGTGATCAGATCAAACATGTGATTTTTCAACTGTCCTAAGTAAGTAACCAAACTAACAAATTCTCTCATCAGATCTTGTGTTCAACATTTTAAGCTCATTGATGAATTTAAGCCACAATTCTTTTAGATTAACTTAAAATTTTAGGGCAAACATGAACATGCATAAACTTTTTTTTTTTTTTTTTTTTTTTCAAATAAACAAACAAACATACAATAAAAAAAAAAAAAAAAACAAAAATTGGGACAAAATGTGTGTGAATAACATGTGTGCCCATACCCCCAAACTTAAATAATACATTGTCCCCAATGCGTCTAAATTATGTAAAGAGTGTACCCGGGAGATGGACGACATTGTCTTGGAAAGCATGGCTCATAGCACACTCTCAAACATGAATCGAAGCATACTTGTCCTTGAAAAAGAAGAAAATACGAAAAACAAGTAAAAGGAAACAAAACTAAAGATCAATAAAAAGATTAAATAAAGCACACAAAAAAGAAAATAACAAGATAAACTATAGGGTGCCTCCCATGAGCGCTAAGTTTAACGTCTTCAGCCAGACTGTGGTACTTTAAACTTGAAGCACCAGTCTCTCCTTCTCTTGCACCAAAGGGGATGAATCTTTTCTGTTGCAAGGTGCTTCCTAGTGTCTATAGATCGGGGAAGACCACTCTGAGTTTTTTCAAACAGGTGCTCATCTGATGGGGAATCATGAACTGGAATATAATAAGAAGAAAACTCAGGGAGTTTCTCTATCTTGATGTCCTCAAATTGCTCATCACATTGCCCCAACAGACTTCTCTCTTGGATTCCTAGTAATTTGGGAATAGGAGTTGATGTTAAAGAAGTTTTAGTGCTCTCTTCCTTTTCCCGATGTAGCTCCTCTAGAACTTTGGGTTGCTCCCCATTCCCCTCTTCCACTTGATTTTCAACCACCTCTTCACTCCTCAGTGTGATAGCTTGTGCATGATAGTCGGTGCATTCTTCCTCCATGTCATGCTCATTAGGATTGGCCACCAACTGACTTTGACACTCTTCTTCTTCTGCTTCTTCTACTTTAAGTGTATTTGATTTTTGCTTGAGGTGGGCCTCCATCCATTCAAATGATTGCTCACTTTCCTCCATGCGGTTAAGATGAGCCGCCACATGTTTTGTAAAGTCAGCATACTGTTTTTCTAAGGTAGCAACTGCTTCTTGTAAGGCAGGCCTTTTTGGAGAAGGTGGTTCTTCATGATATTGTTGATGTGGAGAAGAATCCAAATGATCATATTTGGGAGATGGTTCCTCTTCTTGGTATTGTGGAGGCCAATAGGTGGAAGATGGCTCCTCTTGATATGCTTCTTCTTCTTGGAGACTATTGCCTTTCGGTTTGAAGTAGGTCTTCATCTCCTCAGATGCTTGCTGTGTAGTCTTAATCAATGTATTTATCATATCTATAAGAGAAGGCGGTTCAGCCTGATATTGCTATTGTGGAGAATATTCATGATCATAGAATTGCTGATATAAATGATGTTGCAGTCTATGAGATTGTTGAGCATGAATTCCGGGGGCTTGAGCTTGCCATGAGAGATTGGACTATTGGCTCCATGTTGGGATACAAGAATCAAAATAGTGGCTGTTCCCCGGTCTAGATAACAATGTGTTCTTATGCCCGAAAATTTTGTTAAAAATTTGTCTTATTGAGGGACACTCTCTAACATGGTGATAAGGGTCGTGGCATAAAGAACATGGTCCATGGGGCATTGGAATGCCTCCCCACATGTGTGAAAATAAAATAAAATAACAAAAAGAAGTTAAAATTAAAAGGGAAATAAAAACAAAATTAAAAATAAAAACTTACTAATATGCAGACTCGAATGACCCTACATGAAACAAAAGAAAAAAAATTAGATCTATAATTAGTGCAGTAACTGTGCTACTCTCTGGATGTGCGATCGATCGCACCCTGAAGTGTGCTCGATCGCCCAGGTTGGGTGCTCGAGCGCACCTCCAGAGGTAAAACAGGAACTGTAGAAAAAAAAATAAAAATAAAAATAACTTTAACACAAAAATAAATTAAAGGAAAAACCAAATTTGAAAATTTGAAAATTAAAATAACACAACTTAAGGAAAATAATTTTAAACAAAATTTGCGCAATCCCCGGCAACGGCGCCAAAAACTTGTTGTTCACAATTATCTACCTAAATTAATAGGCAAATAATTGGATGTTTTACCCGCAAGTGCACGAGGTCAACACAGTAGCATAATGTGCAAATACGGGGTCATTCCCACAAGGATTGCTAAATTTTTCTTAAAATCAATTCCAAAAGTAAAATAAACAAAGATTGGTTTTGAGTTGATAATGGTAAAAAGGTAGGGCTTTGATATCCACCACTAATTATATTTAGCTAATACATCAATATGTCAATGTTTTGATCATGTTATGAATATCTAATGTTTGTCAACCTAAGGGCATTGGTGTCTACTCCTTAAGCTATTGATTTCCCTATGTAACGAATTAAGTATGGGTGTCTACTCTAATTCTTTTCTTTCTTAAAGAATTTAGCATAGGTGTCTACTAAGTTGTTCTTTAAGAAAGCATAAAACTGTGAAAATCAACAAACACATGAGGCCTAGGGCATGGGTGTCTACTCCCAGTTCCCCATATTGATTAACCCAAGAATCCGGTGTGAATTTCTTTTGTTACTTTTATTAAACCCAGGACTCAGTCATCCAAATTGATTTAACTAACTAGTCCATACCATATGTATATGTTGATCAGGCACACACATATGAGGAATTCATAAAAACAGGAATTAATCAATTTAGATATCACAACAAGATCATCACAAGGGCGCTAATATTGAATATTCACTAAACATAATTAGGGCTTCAATGTAGCCCTACTAAATAAATTAGTTACACATAATAAAAATAAAACTACAAGAGAAAAGGGAAAGAAGGAACCGGAAATCGCTCCTAGAAGTAGCCTCCAAATTCCTCCCCCAAAGTTTTGTCTTTTCCAGCTTTCTTATTCTCAAGGTTTAGAGGTCTATTTATAGGGCTTTAGAAGTCCTTGTTACACTAGTAAACCTAGAAAATTCGTAGGGTTTTATTCCTATTCCAAGTGCGACTTGGAAAATCCTAATATGGAAGGAAAAGGAGTCTGTCCGCAGCTTCTAGAATTCTCCAGCGCACAGGTGCGATCGATCGCAATGCGATAGATCACAAGTCTCCTGTGATCGATCACACTACCAAAAACTTCAACTTTTCCAAAATTCTCTTTTTGAGCCCAAATCTTTCAGATTTACTTCCTTTTCTTCTAAAAGCCTACAAAAGCTTAGAAAACATATAAATGAACTAAAATAGCATAAATTAACTAAAACTAAAGGATTAAAACATGTAAGTTAAGGGCTAAAAATATGAATATTTTAGTACTTAAGAATCGAGAAGTTCGACCACACAAATTTTGGGTATTGGAAGGTACAAATTGAAGATATTCTCTATGAGAAGGACCTCCATCAACCACTTTTGGGAGAATACCCGACGACATGTATGATAGCGAGTGGGCTCCTCTTGATCGTAAAAATCAGTCCCACACAATGTTGTAGAGGAGAAGACCACAGCAGGTCGAATGGCGGCTTTGTCAAGCATGTATGAGAAGCCGTCGGCTAACAACAAGGTGCACCGGATGAAGAAATTGTTCAACCTGAAGATGATGAAAAGGGCTTCAGTGGCACATCATCTCAATGAGTTCAACACCATCACAAATCAATTGTCCTCGGTGAAAATTGATTTTGATGATGAGGTTCGCTCATTGATAGTCTTTGCATCTTTGCCAAATAACTGGGAAGCCGTGAGGATGGCTGTGAGTAACTCTGCAAGAAAGCGTAAAGTAAGCTATGAAGATGTCAAGTATTTGGTTCTTAGTGAGGAGGTCCATTGGAAGGATACTGGTGGAACCTTCGATTCTAGTGTAGCCCTAAACCTTGAAGCAAGAGGCAGAGGTCAAGAGAGAAACTCTGTGAGGGGCAGATCTAAGTCCAAGAAAGGTAGAAGCAAATCTAGGTTTGGACGACAACCTAAGTGTTGAAACTGTGGTAAGATAGGCCACTTCAAGAAGAACTGCAGAGAGCTGAAGAAAAAGACCGAAAATGACGCCACAAATGTCGTGGTAACAGAAGAAGTGCACAATGCCCTACTTCTATCTGTTGACAGTCCTCCTGATTCTTGGGTCTTGGACTCAGGAGCTTCTTTTCGCACCACACCGATCCGTGAAGTTCTCAAAAATTATGTGGTTGGAGATTTCAGAAAGGTGTATTTGGCTGACGGAACGGCGTGGGATGTTGTGGGTATAGGCAATGTTCGCATTAGAGTCCACAGTGACTCGGTATGGAAGCTGCAAAAGGTGAAGCATATCCCAAAGTATAGAAAGAACCTGATTTCAGTTGGATAGCTTGATGATGAAGGGCATCCAATTCATTTTCACAGTGAAAAGTGGAAGGTCAGCAAGGGAGCCAAGATTTTGGTTTGTGGTCATAAGACGGGTACTCTCTATATGACGACGAACAACAGGGATACAATGTTGTTGTAGATACAGGTGTTGACTCTAAGTTATGGCACCTAAGGCTTGGGCACATGAGTAAAAAAGAGATGAAGGTACTTCTATCAAAGGAGAAACTACCGGAGTTGAAGTCAGTTGAGTCTGATTTGTGTAAAGGCTGTTTCCTAGGAAAGTAGAAGAATGTGAGTTTCACGAAAGTTGGCAGAACACTGAAGCTGAGAAAGCTGGAGTTGGTACATACAGATTTGTGGGGTCCAGCACTAGTCGTATCTTTTGGAGGCTCATGGTATTACATCACATTTATTGATGACTCAAGCAAAAAGGTATGGGTTTACTTCTTAAAGCTTAAATCTAATGTATTTGAAGTTTTTAAGAAGTGAAAGGTCATGGTAGAGACAGAAACTGGTCTGAAATTGAAGTGTCTATGATCAGATAATGGGGGAGAATACGAAGATGAAGGTTTCAAACAGTTTTTTGTGGTGAATGGGATTAGAATGGAGAAAAGTATTCCAGGAACACCACAGCAGAATGGCATGGCTGAACGCAAGAACAGGACCCTCAATGAGCGTGCAAGAAGTATGAGGTTGCATGCTGGACTACTGAAAACTTTCTAGGCGGATGCAGTAAGTATTGCTGCTTACTTGATAAACAAAGGACCATCAGTTCCTTTGGGCCATAGACTACCTGAAGAAGACTAGAGTGGAAAGGAGGTATATCTTTCTCATTTGAAAGTTTTTTGTTGTGTTTCATATGTCTATAATGAATCTGATGCTCATAGCAAGCTAGATGCTAAGTCTAGAAAATGTTATTTCATTGGCTATGGGAATAAGGCATTCAGGTATAGGTTTTGGGATGATCAAAACCGGAAGATCATTAGAAGTAGAAATGTTACTTTTAATGAGATGGTTGTGTATAAGAATAATTCAAGTGCAGAACCAGTAAGTACAGAGTCAGAGGCTGAAAAGCCTAAATTTATCAACCTAGATGAAATTTCTAAAGGTGTAGCTCAAAGAAGGAATTCAGAAGTTGATAAGGATTCAGAAACTGAAGATGGTCTAGAAGTTGATGAAACAATAGATCAAGAGACTGAATAGGGTACACCAACAGTGGCTATCCGTAGATCTACTAGAACCATTAGATCTCCACAGCGTTTTTCACCCTCCTTGTTTCATATTTTGTTGACAGATGGCAGTGAGCCAGAGACGTTCGTTGAAGCCTTGGAGGTTGAAGATTCAATCAAGTGGGAGTTAGCCATGAAGAATGAGATGGACTCATTATTGACAAACCAAACCTGGGAGCTGACAGAGTTCCAGCAGGTAAAAAGGCTTTGCACAACAAATGAGTATTCAGAATAAAGTGTGAACCTGATGGTAGCAAACACTACAAGGCAAGATTGGTAGTCAAAGGATTCCAACAAAAAGAAGAAATTGACTACACAGACATATTCTCTCCGGTGGTGAAGATGACAACCATCAAAATTGTGCTGAGCATTGTGGCGGCAGAGGACTAACATCTAGAGCAGTTAGATGTAAAGACGGTGTTCCTTCATGGTGAGTTGGAGGAATAAATTTATATGCAGTAGCCACATGGATTCACAGTGCAAAGGAAAGAGAGTTTAGTGTGCAAATTGAGAAAAAGCTTGTATGGCCTGAAACAAGTTTCGAGACAATGGTACAAGAAGTTTGACAGCTTCATGTGTACTACTGGGTTCACGAGGTGCAATGCAGATCATTGCTACTATGTCAAGAGTTTTAAGAACTCTTACATTATTCTACTCCTGTACGTAGATGATATGCTTATTGCATGGGCCAATATGGAAGACATCAACAAGTTGAAGGACCAACTGTCAAAGCAGTTTGCAATGAAGGATTTGGGTGCTACTAAACAAATCCTTGGGATAAGAATCATAAGGGATAGGGCCAATAGTACATTGAAGATTTCACAGACAGAGTATGTGAAGAAGATTCTCAACAGATTTAGCATGGATGAAGCTAAGTCAGTGAGAACACCCTTGGTGAGTCACTTCTGACTAGCCAAGGATCAGTGACGGATCAAGAGAGAGCATACATGAGGAAGGTACCTTACGCCTCAGCAATCAGAAGTCTAATGTATGCAATGGTCTGTACAAGACCAGATATTGCACATGCAGTGGGAGGTATGAGCAGGTACATGAGTAATCCAGGAAAGCAGCATTGGGAGGCAGTCAAGTGGATTTCGTGATATCTGATAGAAACTTCAGATATATCCCTTTGCTTCACAGGTTCGGAATTGAAGCTGCAGGGCTACGTGGATGCTGATCTAATGGGTGATGTTGATAGCAGGAAAAGTACTACAGGGTTTGTATATACTCTAAGAGGTACTGTTCTATGTTGGACCTCAAGGTTACAAAAAATTGTTGCCCTTTCCACTACGTAGGCGGAGTATGTGGCCGTGAAAGAAGTTGTACAGGAGATGGTTTGGCTACAAGGTTGGATGAGTTGTGAAAGAAGAATGACAAGGGCGTTCTACACATTGATAGTCAGAGTGCCATTTTTCTTACGAAGAAGCCGGCGTATCATTCAAGAAAAAAGCATATACAATTGAGGTATCACTTCATTCGATCTCTTCTTGAAAGTGAACAATTGCTACTTGAGAAGATTCGTGGAACTGAGAATCCGGCAGACATGCTGACAAAAGGAGTGACTATTGAGAAACTGAAGCTGTGTGCTGCTTCAGTTGGTCTTCGAGCTTGAAGATAGGTGGAGGACACATCCGTAGGAGATTCACTATGTTGTGACTTGGTGGGATTCAAGTCAAGTGGGAGATTGTTGAGAACGTGGGCCAAATCGGGTGGTTGCATCTCAGTTGGGGCTTCCGTCAATAGATGGTTTTTGGCTAGAACATAAATCACATTTCAAGTTTGTCAATTTTAAGTTTGGATAGGTTTTTGTGGCTGTGGCCCTGTGGGTGTAGATTTATAGGTATTTTGTTCTTTGATTTACGAATGGCTAAGTGATTATAGAACTTGTTGATTGTGATTTTAAAGGAAAATGAGCTGTTATTGTTATGTTTTGGGAGTGATGTTGGTTGACCTTCATTGAATGTGCTTGAACAAAGAAGAAAAGGCTATACAGGATGCTTTGAGAGGCGTGAGAGGAGAGAGTATTATTTATTTGTGATTATAATAATCACAAGGATCGCTACAGTGCAACCCAATACTTTGAGTTCCACTGTAACGATCCTAATGTTTAGGGTTCATTTAGGGAGTTTGCTGTGGATGGCATTTTGTGATTTTTTTTGACATTTTTCCTAAACCTAGGAAATGAAACCTCATATAAGGAGTTTGATGTGAATGCTTAACACCCAGACTTTTACAAAAAAGCCATAATTGGTGAGTTGTGATCAACCACGTGACATTACTACATCAAATATAAGAAAATTTCGAAACTGAATTTTGTTTTTGGAATAAATGAAAAATTGGTCTTTGTGATTGGCCTAAATTATAAATCACTCTATGTGATATAAAAAATAATTTATAGGTCCTTAGGGTAGGCCAAAATAACAGTTTACTCCTTAAAATCAATTTCTAGTAACTAAGTTAACAAAATCTGTTACTTTGTCACGTCAGACTCAATAAAAACGCGACACATGTTATTATTAATTTCTAACTTTAAAAAATGATAACTAGGATTTTTCACATCATTTTAGGGCACTGGTTAAGATTACACATTAGCCCTCATTCCAAGTCATACTATTAAAGCAAATTAACTTATTCTCTTCTATCCCCAAAATTTTACTTTGTGCATAACTCTCTCCCAATTTCATCTCCCTCGCCACAATTTGGGAGCATTTTGCGAAAATTTGACCGTCACATCTTCTAACTATTGAAAAATAAATAAAAATAACATTCAAGTTAATAAATTATGACAAATTTTTCCGTCAAATTTAGTTGGAGAAAATTGGGTTACTCTTTTTATTAAACTTGCATTTGTCTTTAGAGCATGGAAATTAATTTCAGGGACTAAATTGTTATTTTGGCCTACCCTGACGACCTATAAATTATTTTTTATACCACATAGAGTGATTTGTAATTTAGGCCAACCACAAGAATCAATAGGAAACCCTCACATAACACTTCAAAGTTTTTGCATAAACCTCATTAAATAAATATAAATATGGTGTTCTTATAGAATAAATATACACATAAGTGTCATAGGCGACATAATAGCAAATACAAATAAAATGTTCACACATGACCTCAATGGTAGTTCAATCAGTTGGGAACCACACCTTATGAAGCATAGGTCATTTGTTCAAATTCCCTTTACCCTCTCCCTCCCTTGGTTGGTCAAATCATACAAAAAAAAAAAAATGTTCACACACAACATATATATTAGACAAATACCTAGTAAGGAAAAGTAGATACATAACAAAAAACAAACTAGATATGATAGATTGATAGTCAATCATAAAGAGGCAACATATAGCCTTGCCATAAAGATCATGGTCTTCTTGACCCTATTTCAATAAATATAATGAAAAGTTGATACAAAACAAAAGACAAACTAGATATGATAGTCAATCATTAAAAAGGTAACATATAGCCTCATCCATAGATATTATGATTGACATAAAGATCATGGTTGTGTTGACCTTGTTTCAATAAATACAATGAGTATTGATTTCATTATGAACATTTGTTAAGAAAATATCCTCCTCGTATGATTATAATGTCAGCTAAATAAATCTCCAAACAAAAACCATTAACACAGCTAAACTTATGTCAATATGTATGTAAACATTTCATGGTTTATGTCTATAGATAAAGTAATAAAACAATGACGAGATGCAATGACATTTTTGTGTGCAAAGACTTATTTAGTTTCTTTAACTCCACTCGTTTAGAGCCAACACTCGATTAATGGAGCCAATAATCCTACTATATAAAGGCATGTTTGGGTGTGCATTTGAGGCAGTGAAATTTGCGTTTAACGCTCAAAAAGCTTGTTTCGTGATAAAAGTACTCGTTTGGTAAAAAGTTTTCAAAGCACTTTTGAGGGTTCCAAACACGCAAAACTACGTTTGGCAAAAAGCTTGAAATTGATGCTTTCTATAAAACGTACTTTTGATAGAAAATGTGCGACGACGCAGTCTACGTTTAATGAAATATCACAATGCCAAAATATCCATAAAATTTTCAATTAATTACAACATTAAAATATATATACATATTTTCTCACGCCATCATCTTCCGTGAAATTGAGGCTGCAAATTTGGGAATTGTAAAGAGTCCTATCTTTAGTTTATTATAGCTGGGAATTTGAGATTTGGAGTAACAATCACTATGATAACTCTGATTTCTCTTTCAACTTTGTTTTTTTGATTTAGTTCTTTTTATGAGTTTTAGGGTTTAGAGAGATATTATGAGTCGGGTCTTGAAGAAGATGAAGGGAGATTTGGGATTAGTTCAGTGGTGGTGTTTATGTTGTAAAGGAGTACATGGGAGGGGGGGGGGGGGGGGGGGGAACACACTTAAAGGAAAAAGTGTACGAGTTTTATTTTAATAGCTATGCCAAGTTCGCTTTCTCAATTTTATTTATTTATTAATTATTTTTTATGTTCTAATAGTTAGAAACTAATTAGTAGTTACTGTTAATTGTGTTACCCCAGCTGATTGAACATTATAATTGTCTTTTATGCCAAAAAGGATTTTGTTTTTGTGAGAGTAGTTAGAAACAAATTAGTAATTGAAGCTCATTATATGAGATGATTCCCGGGACGTGTGAGATGATTCATTAGCCTTTTTTTTTTCTAACCAATAAAAGACATGTCAAATAACATATCTTCATGGTGATAGAAAAATAAGAGTGATGTTACAAAACACTGAAGTGAGCTAACATTCTATAAAATCACCGCAACTGAGCTGGATTGTTGCAGATAGTTGTTTTTTCATGTCAGCATCAAATTGAGTGGAGTCCCAATGCATTGCAATTGCACTTAGCTCTAATTTCTTTCCCCATCAATGTTTTTGAGTAGAATTCTTGTGTTAGGACATATAATTGCTGTCTTTTTATAGTACTCCTACAATGTAATAATTCTTTTTTATTTAATGGTATTTCGACTCATTTTTACTTCAGCGTTTGTAAAAAACACACAATTTGCTTGTGTTGAAAATTTTCATTGTTATTGTCATTGAAAATTTTAACAAAAGCATGAAAAAATAATAATAATAATAAATTTCATTGTTATTATTATTAGTAGTATTTGTTAGAATATAATCAGAATATATTCTGATTATATTCTGCCAATCACCATAATTGCTGATTGATATACTACCATAATTGCTGATTGATATACTTTCCCTGTATATACATTGATATTATTCTGTAATATTGTACATTAATTCCGTGATTGTATTTCCTATTCTGTCTGGCCGTATTCAACTATAAATAGGCCTCATTGTATACAGTTCTAAACACACAGAAATACAATATTCAGTTTATCCCTATATTCTCTAGTCTTCTTTAGTTATTTTAACATGGTATCAGAGCCAAGTTTTGGCCTTCTCTAGAGAAGTAGGAAGTCAGTTCGTTCAAAAGCCTTTTCGATCTTGTTTTGGTATAATTATTATACCAACAGGCTCAAAAAGGTCCGATAAATCCTGTGGAGTTATCAGATCACCGTTCTGAGGTTCAACGCGCTCTCACGCGCCGCCTGAAGTTTCTGTGTCACTATTCACGCGCCTCACGCGCCGCCTCCGGCCACCACGCGCCGCCCAAGTCAGCCATTCTCAGAAAATTCTGCCAGAATCCAGATCGGAGGCTGCCGATCTACTGACCTACCGAAAGAACGCGCCACCAGGAGTCCCCACGCGCCGCCACAACTTTCTGTGGAATTTTGAACACGCCCCGCGCTGTTTCCGGCCACCACGCGCCGCCATTCTCAGCCGTTTTCAGAAACGAATCACAGATTCGTGATCGGAGGCTGCCGATCTGTCGAACCAGCCGTCGCACGCGCCACCCAGAGCTTCCACGCGCCGCCACGCGCCGTCACGCGCCGCCCCCTTTGTAAGTCATTCTTGAGCTCACCTATTTACTCTACAATCGGCCACACCAGATTTTTCTCTGATTTTTGAGCTCACACACTTATTATACACTCAGCCACACCAGATTTCAGCCTTTTAACCAAGCCTATATTCCTTATTATATACTCAACCACACCAAATCCTAACCTTTTAAAACAAGCTCATATTACCTATCATACACTCAACCACACCGGATTCAACTCTCTCACCAGGCTCACAGAACCTATCCTACACCCAACCACACCGGATTATATCCAAAAAAAAAAAAAAAAAAAAAAAAAAAAAAATGGCCGTACCTCCTACCACTCTCCCAAACACCAAAGATATTACCTAACCTATTCCTACTATTCTCGATGGCTCCAATTACCCGGCTTGGTCTCAAAATATGAGTAGGTGGCTCAAAGGACATTGTCTCTGGGAATATGTTTCTGGTGAAGAATCTAAGCCTCTTGCTGGAAAAGAGGAACCTGCTGCGGCTTTCTCTACCCGCCTCCGCACATGGAAAAGTATCCATTACAGGATTATTTCTTGGTTCTCCAACACTTGTGTTGTCTCCATCAGCATGACATTTGGCAATCTTGACAATGCCAAAGATGTTTGGGACATGTTAGCTCAGCGCTACAGCACGACTGATCTTGCTCAGCGGTTTCAGATTGTGACCAAGCTCCATCACATGCGCCAGGAACCAGGTCAGAGTATTACTGATTTTTATTCACAAATGACTTGTCTTTGGAATCAATTAGCACTATGTGAGCCAAAGTGGAGGGATAAGGTTGATGCCTCTGAGTACATCGCTTTTCGCGATAGCATGCGCCTAGCCGAGTTTCTTGCAGCAATTCGAGATGAGTTTGAGCATACTCGAGCTTCTCTTCTTCACCGCTCACCACTGCCATCTTTGGAAAGTGCTCTTAGTGAACTTGTTTCAGAAGAGACTCGATTCTCTACTATGAAGTTACACACTTCTGAGATGGTCATGGCCACTGCATCCCGCAATGCGCGCGCTCCTAATTCTATTCCTGCCGGATCTTCCTCATCCAATCGGAACATCCAGTGCCACTATTGCCAAAAGTTTGGCCACAGATATAGTGAATGCAGGAAAAGACTTTCTCGTGGGAATGGGAATCATCGAGCTCCTAGTCATAAGGCTGCTGCGGTCGCTCATACTGATACATCAGATATGCCTTACATCGATACTGCACCCCAACCCAGTACTCTTTCTCCTGCAGAAATCGAAGCTCTCATTCATCAGGTTTTATCTAAGTCCAATCTTAATACCGCCATGTCCACCACACTAGGTAATTCCTCTTGGTATATTGATTCTGCTTGTTGTAATCATATGACACCGAACTCTTCCATATTTTCTGCAAAATCTGTGTTACCTAAGCCTACCACCATTTATACAGCTAATGGTTCCCATCTTGCGGTTAGTCATGTCGGGTCTGTTTCTACTAATCAACTATCTGTGTCTGATACATACTTAGTGCCTAATCTCTCATTAAATCTTTTATCTGTTGGTCAACTTTGTGAACTTGGCTTAGAATTGCACTTTTCTAACCGAGGTTGTGATGTGCAGGATCCACAGACGGGACAGCTAATTGGGACCGCCCGTAAGATTGGACGTCTGTTTGAGCTTTCATCACTCCATCTTCCTCCTGCTGTGTCAGCTGCCACTCCATCTCGGTCTTCCTCTACCACCCTCAGTTTATGGCACTCTCGTTTAGGACATGCATCTATTTCTCGTATTCGTTCTATAGCTACAAGTGGTCAATTAGGGTCTGTTGAGTCTGAGTCATTTGATTGTGTTGCTTGTCAACTTGGAAAACAAAGTGCTTTACCTTTTAATAATAGTGCATCTGTTTCTTCTGCTCCTTTTGATTTGGTGCATTCTGATGTATGGGGCCCTGCGCCTATTCCCACCATGGGTGGATCCCGCTATTTTGTCATTTTTGTGGATGATTTTTCTCGATACACATGGCTTTATCTTTTACAAAATCGGTCTGAACTTCCGAAAATTTACTCTGAATTTCAACGGATGATTCAAACCCAATTTTCTCGAAACATAAAAATTTTTCGTTCTGATAATGCCATGGAATATCGTGAATCTACCTTCCTTACTACTCTCAAACAAAATGGTACTCTTCCCCATCGCTCATGCCCAAATACTTCTCAACAAAATGGTCGAGCTGAACGTAAACACAGGCACATCTTAGACACTGTTAGGGCTTTACTCCTATCTGCTTCTATCCCTGAACACTTTTGGGGAGAAGCCGCTCTTACCGCTGTTTATACCATTAATAGGGTCCCGTCTCCCACTACCTTAAATAAGTCCCCCTATGAACTCCTGTATGGATCTCCTCCTGATTACCAATCTCTCCGCATCTTTGGTTGTGTCTGTTTTGTGCTCCTTCCACCCCATGAACGAACAAAATTAGAACCTCGTTCTCGTCTATGTTGTTTTCTTGGGTATGGCATTGAACACAAAGGATATCGTTGTTATGATCCTATTTCCAAACGGCTCCGCATCTCGCGGCACGTCACTTTTTGGGAACATAGGCTATTTAGTGATATGGAGTCTTTTCCTACTCGTCCCTCTAGTTCTTCTCCTATCTTCACTGATATCTCGGTGGATTTGCTCCCCGACACTACTGATCTTGATGCAGGGATGACAAGCTCTCCAGACGACATTCCGACGGTCGACCCCAATGACACTGCCCTGCCTGTTGATCCATCTACTCTTGAGGCTGCTCCCTCTATCCCTCGTCGTTCTACTCGGGTAACATCTCTTCCTTCCCATCTTCATGATTATCACTGTTATTCTGCGTCTTACTTCTGTTCGATCACTCCTTGCTGTGGCTTCTGTGCGTCGTTGGGATCTTTTTCAGATGGATGTGAAAAACGCATTTCTTAATGGTGATCTTAGTGAAGAAGTTTATATGCAGCCTCCTCCTGGGTACGATCATCCGCCACACAAGGTTTGCCGACTTCGCCGGGCATTGTACGGTCTGAAACAGGCTCCACGGGCTTGGTTTGCCAAATTCAGTTCCACTATTGCGCAGATTGGGTTTGTTTCTAGCCCCTATGACTCTGCTCTTTTTATCCGGCGATCTGATGCTGGTCTCATTCTCCTCTTACTATATGTTGATGATATGATTATTACTGGAGATGATACTGTTGGTATTCGTAGCCTTCAACAGTTTTTGAGCCAACAATTTGAGATGAAGGATTTGGGTTTTCTCAGCTACTTTCTTGGATTGGAAGTGTCTTCTGATCCAAATGGTTACTATCTCTCTCAAGCCAAGTATGCTTCAGATCTCCTCTCACGAGCTGGCCTTACTGACTGCAAAATTGTTGATAGTCCTCTAGAGACAAATGTCAAACTTCGTGCCACTGATGGTGAGCTACTTTCTGATGCCACTCTCTATCGACAGATAGTTGGCAGTCTTATCTATCTTACTGTGACACGACCGGATCTTGCCTATGCAGTCCACCTTGTTAGTCAGTTTATGACAGCGCCACGCTCAGTTCATTATGCGGCTGTTCTTCGCATCCTTCGCTACGTGAAGGGCACCTTGTTTCATGGTTTGCATTTCTCTTCTCACTCATCATTAGACTTACATGTATATTCAGATGCTGATTGGGCAGGTGATCCCACTGATCGTCGTTCCACCACGGGTTATTGTTTCTTACTTGGTGATTCTCTCATCTCTTGGCGTAGTAAGAAACAATCTGTTGTTGCCCGCTCCAGCACCGAAGCTGAGTATCGTGCCCTTGCTGACACCACTTCTGAGCTCCTCTGGCTTCGCTGGCTCTTACATGATATGGGTGTTTCTCAGACCTCCAGTTCTCCTATCTTTTGTGACAATCGAAGTGCGATTCAAATTGCGCATAATGATGTATTTCATGAACGTACTAAACACATTGAGATCGACTGTCATTTTGTGCGCCATCATCTTTTACAGGGAACTCTTCGTCTCTGTCCCATTGCTTCCGCTGATCAGTTGGCCAATGTGTTCACCAAAGCACATCCACCTGGACGGTTCCGTGATCTTGTTTCCAAACTCAAGTTGGCATCTACATTACCACCTTGAGTTTGAGGGGGGATGTTAGAATATAATCAGAATATATTCTGATTATATTCTGCCAATCACCATAATTGCTGATTGATATACTACCATAATTGCTGATTGATATACTTTCCCTGTATATACATTGATATTATTCTGTAATATTGTACATTAATTCCGTGATTGTATTTCCTATTCTGTCTGGCCGTATTCAACTATAAATACGCCTCATTGTATACAGTTCTAAACACACAGAAATACAATATTCAGTTTATCCCTATATTCTCTAGTCTTCTTTAGTTATTTTAACAGTATTAATGTACGTTTTTCTACAAAATATGCAAAAAGTTTCACTAGGAAAAAGTTGAACATGAGGTTGGCGATAAAAGTATATATATTGAGGCAATATGTTGTTTCAGACATATGCCTTTTTTTTTTTCTTTTTTTTTTTTTTTTTTTTTTTGTCTTTTTTACAACTAAAAGCATTCTTTAAATAACAATTACAAAGCACTTAAAGACATATAGTTACCAAACAAATTACAGTTTTTTAGTAATAGCACTTTTGGCAAAAGCTCAAAGACAAGAAAAGTACTTCCGACAAAAGCTCTATTTCTCATTGGAATCCCAAACACACTCTAAGGGCTTGTTTGAGATTGCGTTTGAAGGGCCTAAAAGTGCGTTTAATACTGAAAAAGTCCGTTTGAAAAGAAAAAAAAAAAAACAGTAATCGTTTGGTAAAAATATTAAAAGTGCTTTTAAGGGTCAAAAAGCCTAAAAATTGCCAAAACGCACTTTTGGTAAAAGTTTAAAAATGAAGGTTTTGCCCAAAAGCTCTTTTTGACTTAAAAGCTTTATTTCTCAAACGCAATCCCAAACATGCTCTAAAAATGGCCAAAACGCACTTTTAGCAAAAGCTTAAAAATAAAGCTTTTGCCAAAAAACAATTTTTCACTTAAAAACTCTATTTCTAAAACGCAATTTCAAACAAGGTTTAAAGCTTATTTGTTTGTTGTTGGAAGCCTATGGTCCTAACCTTGTTATTATTAAATCTTTCACAGGAGCCTAAGGTCCCACTAGCAGCCATATCACCTTCTGCTATATACCAACTCTGTTATTAACATATTCATTAGAGCCTGTATAGGATTGCGTTTTAGGGCATCAAAAGTGCTTTTAGGTTCCAAAAACCACTTTCAAGGAAAAAATGGGTCGTTTGGGTTTCTTCTAACAAAGGGCTTTTTGTCCTCCCAATCGCTGAAAAGTGTGTTTAGTCACAAGCTCAAATTTGATTTTTCGACAGAACGCACTTCAAATGGAAAAGGCGGGTGTTAAGCGAGCGAAGCCCTCGAGTGAGCTCGGGCTCGACTCGTATAAGCTCGACTCGATTATTAAATGAGGCATTTCGTGAACACAAATACTGGCTCAAATATTAAACAAAACAAGTTCGGCTCAACTCGGTTAGGCTCGTGAGCAACTCGTATAAAGCTCGAATTGATAGTTATTCCCATAGTTACTCATATTAATATTAGAACTTGATGATTTTTCTTTTTTTCTAATAGTATCCTTTTATTATAAAATGATGCATATTCTCTCTTTTCGAAACCAAATGCCTTACTATATTGACTCAGGCTCATACTCGGCTAGCTAGGCTAAGCAAATGTTCTTATGCAAACTAACTTCTTGAGCCGTTTAAAAATACTTGAAGTTTAAATTTATAATAAATAAAAATAATTAAATTAAATTAAATATAAGAGCTAGCTCGGCTCGACTTATTATGAGCTCGAGCCACTACAAAAAAACTATCAATTTCTGACGTGACTACAGTACACGAATTTGCGCCACGTCAGTAAATATTTTTCTGGAGGGGCAAAGTTGAGAAGTCAGTAATTAGTGACCTGGCAATATCCACACATCAATAATTTCTGACCTGTTAGACATTGCCATGTCAATAAATTTTTTAGGATTTTAAAACTTTAAAAATTATATATTTTACTCACGTGTTAAATTTTCACACACCAACAATTTTTTACGAATAAAATTACCACGTCAGAAATTTTCGACGTGGCAATTTTACACGACAAAAATTACTGACGTGTTTAACTGCCACGTCAAAAATTTCTAACATAGTAATTTTACACATCAATAAAAAATTTTACCAGGCCAAAATTTCCTAACCTGGCAATTTCATAGGTCAAGATTTCTTGACGTGTGAAATTGCCACGTCGGGAAATTATTGACCTGCCAGTTTTACACTTCAATATTTTATGACGTGTGAAATTTCACAGGTCAATAAATAATGAGAGGTGAATAATTTTATTTAATAATTAATTAAATTTTATACTAACAATATAGTAATTCATAATTTATGAATTTAAGTTAAATTTTGTGCAAACTAATAATTAATTAATTAGGTATATATATATATATACACGAATTGGAATTGGCATGCAGTGTATAATAATAATAATAATAATAATAATAAAATTATTATATACTGTGCACCGGATTAATATGTTTATGATTATACTTAATAATTATATAATTATTAAGTATATATATATATATATATATATATATATATATATATATATATATATATATATATAGACCTAGCTAGCTAGAGATCCTTTTGAAAATAACTATGGACTTGAAGAAATAATCATAAACATATATGACATATTTAATCGATCACTTCGTACTGCAAATTAATTTAGTATATTCATCACTGATCACTACTATATGGGAATTGTTAAAAGATGGTTGGAAAATTAATTTTTAATCTATCAATTCTTTCCTTTTTAATTATTTTAATTTCACTTTGAATGTCATTCTCCTATATTAAAACAGTCTAACTGCTAGCTATGCGTAGCCTGCACGATGAGAGAGGCATGCACTTATCTTATCAATCAACGTCCTAAACATCTATTGGTGATGCCATGCCATCTTATGAATTTGATAACATAAATACATTAGAGAGAAAATCATACAATTTTATGAACCTTGAGTACTGTATGCCAGGCAATTTCCTAACTATATTATCATAGTTTTATTTAAAAGACAGTTCAAATATTGATAAAATTTGGTTTATCATACTAAATTGTTCAAAGTTATATCAACCTTTTGCGTATTAGAACCCCACAAGCTAGTTAAGTATCCACAATTAATTAAATCAAAAGAATTATATTTCTTAATTTTCTCTAAGCCTCTACTTTTCTCTGTGTGTGTGTGTCTATATATATATATATATATATATGTGTGTGTGTGTGTGTGTGTACACGTACATATTACATTATAAAATATCAAAAAATTAAATTTAGTTATAACAAAATTTTAATTTATTTATTTTAATGTAATGTATTGTATTTAATTATTTATATATTTATAAAGTAAATATTGAAATATATTAAAATTTTAAAAAAAAATTATTGATGTGCCACACATGGCACGTTAGAATTTTATTGACGTGCAACATTTGGCACGTCATTATTTTATTGACGTGCCAAAAGTGGCATGTCAGTAATATCCTGATGTGCCACATTTGGCACATCAGGATCCCCCTCGAGCCAACCCCGTGCGCACGTTCCATCTCCCCCCTGCAGCGCCACGCCTCATTAATATTTGAGGCGCGCTTGACTTGAATTTTTCTTTTCTTTTCTTTCCCCCCTCTTCGCGAAGACTACCTCGTCAGCCTCCTTCTTCTTTTCTTTATTCTCCTTTTTTTCTCCGGCCTTCTTTCTCCTTTCTTCCGCCATAGCTCAAGCTCAATCAAGCCTTTTTTTTTTTTTTTCTCCTCTCCACCCGCCGGCCCATATACTCTCTCAAAAGCTCAGTACGTAGCTTTCTCTCTCACAAAGTCTCCTCCACAAACCCGCAGACCGTACGCCCTTCTCTCCGCCATCTTCGGCCATCAGCCTCTCTCCCTCCGCTTCTAGCTCCTACAAGAGCTCCTCGCAGAGAGATAGAGATAGAGATAGAGATAGAGAGAGAGATATTTACACTGATTTTTTGTGTTAATTATTTAAATTTTTGTTTTGTTTGAGATAGTTAATTATTGTTAATATGTTCATTAATTAGGTGATTTGTGCTATGCGTTATGATTGTAATTTGGTATGTGGTATATATGAACAACAATGTGGCTTTGATTGTTATATTTTTACAACAAGTAATTAACTTAGATTTATTTATTTTATTTCTTTAGTGATATATAATAATAAATGCATTTAAATTTGGACTTGTATATTGTTTAGGTTTTGCCCTATTAAATTTTATAAATGCTATACGACCAAAAATGTTGACAAAAAAAAAAAAAAAAAGACTATGTACCCTAGCTAGATTTATTTTGTTTAACTAGGGTCCCCATTATCTAACAAATGCATATGAATATTTGGGAAAAGAAGAAAATGTGAATGTGAAAAAAGAATGTAAACGGTTAAACAAAATCAAATAATGTAAATGTGAAAAAAAAAAAAAAAAAAAAAGCGTGAAGTAAACCCTAAACCCTACTAAAAAAGATACGAAAACAATTAGCTTAAATAGATGATAATTATTGATGGTCCCCATTTGGAATAGTTGTTATTTTGTTTAAGTTTAGGAAATTTTCATGAGTAAAAAATAAATAAATTACCAACAACCTTAGCTAGTAATTAAATTTGCATTTAAATTCCATTAAATATGTATGTGTTTATTGATTACTTTTAAGTCGCGTATATTCGTCTTTAATGTCTGTAGACAATAATGGACAAGAGTTTGATGACAAAGCCTAGGGGTACAAAGGAATACAGAGATGGTTGTAGATTGTTCGTGGACTTCGCAGTTGGGAACTGCATAATACCTGATGGTAAGATTTACTGCCCATGTAAGGTGTGTCGCCTTAATCGGCTATCCGCTAGCCGTTGTTCTCACCCACTTGATAGGAGAAAAGGCAAACTTCCTACATATAAGGACTGGATGTTTCATGGTGAGAAACCTATATGGGGTCATGTTGAACCGTCTCCTTCGAATCGGCCGGCCACAGATGCAGTAGGTGGAAGTAGTGATCAGGGTGGAAATATACACGCTATGTTGCATGATGTGTTCAGCATGCACGATGTCAGGGAAGACAACTGTGAGCCTCAAGTCGTTGTGCAAGGTGATGAAGAAATCGTAGTTGAAGAAGCGGATAAAGTTGACATCCGAAAGTACCACGAGCTGGTTAAAGAGGCAAAGACACTGCTATATGATAGGACCAAACATAGTAAGCTGAGCGCAACTGTTCATCTGTACAACTTGAAGTGTGTTGGTGGAATTAGTAACAAGATATTATCATCTCCTTGAGTTCATCAATCAATTGTTGCATGCGGATGATGCAGCTTTGCCGGTTAATACCTATGAGGCAAAAAAATATCTAAGCGACATGGGGGTCAAGTCTGAGAAGATTCCGGTTTGTCATAATGACTGCACGATATTCTAGAAGAGCAACAAGGAGTTAGAATCATGTACAGTTTGTGAAAAATCTAAGTGGAAAGAAGAAATTCATTTAGACGAGGACGATCAACCCATATCGTCAAGTAAGAAACGTCCAATGAAAGTGTTGCGGTGGCTTCCACTCATACCAAGACTATAGAGGTTGTTTATATCGCAGTATACATCGCCCCATATGAAGTGGCATGCAAACAACCGCACAAAGGACGGTAAATTGAGGCATCCGGCCAACGGTGAAGCATAGAAGTCATTTGATCATTTATATCCGGAATTTGCAGCGGACAGCAGGAATGTAAGGCTTGGACTAACCTCAGATGGATTTAATCCTTTTGGGAACCTTAGTACATCCCACAGCACTTAACCCATAATGCTTGCGCCATACAACTTGCCTCCTTGGATGTGCATAAAACAAACGTCTTTCATATTATCCCTGATTATCGTAGGCCCGAGTTCACCTGGAATGGATATAGATGTTTACCTTCAACCCTTAATTGAGGAATTGAAGGTATTATGGAATGTAGGGGTACGCTCATTTGATGTCTCCACTAAAACACACTTTATGTTGCGAGCGCAATTGATGTGGACAATTAATGACTTCCTGGCATACGCAGATCTGTCAGGATGGCCTACCAAGAGAGCAAAGGCATGTCCTTGTTGTATACATTCAACAAGGTTTAGATGGTTAAAACACAGACACAAATGGTGTTTTATGGGCCATAGGCAATACTTGCCCTTGGATCATCCGTGTAGGAAGAACAAAAGAAATTTTGACTGTAACCAGGAACTACAACGTGTACCTGATGTGCTAAGTGGAGATGCAATCCTAAGACAGTTAGAAGGGATGCCATTTGGGGATGAGGATGCCGATAAGTCAAAGCTAGAAAGTAGTAAGCAGCAGGAAGAGAAGCAATAGAAGAGTACTCACAACACCAGACCACAAGGGACTAATCATGTAGTATGGAAGAAGAAGAAGAGTATTTTCTGTAAGTTGCCATATTAGAAGGATAATTTACTGCGGTACAACCTTGATGTGATGCACATAGAGAAAAATGTGATGGACAACATTCTTGGCACAATACTCAACATAAAAGGAAAAACAAAGGACAACTATGATGCTCGCAAAGAATTGCAAGAGATGAGTTTGAGACGTATACTTCACCCATTTACAAAGAATGGAAAAATCTATATGCCCCCAGCTTGCCACACGATGTCCAATGAAGATAAAACCAATTTTTTGAAAGTGCTTCGGGATGTGAGGGTGTCCGATGATTATGCCTCGAATATTTCCAAATGTATACGACTTAAAAAACATACGATAGCGGGTTTGAAGAGTCATGACAATCACATACTGATGCAACAGCTTCTACCTATTGCTTTACGTGGATCACTGTCAAGTAACGTAGTCAGACCTTTGGTTGAGATGGGTACATTCTTTCGAGGCATATATTCAACTACGTTGACACTGGATGATTTGGACCGACTCCATAGTGAAGTCTGTGTCACTTTGTACAAGATGGAATAGCTATTCCCCCCAAGTTTTTTCACTAGCATGGTTCATGTTGTCGGGTACATTCTTTCGAGGCATATGTTCAACTACGTTGACACTGGATGATTTGGACCGACTCCAGAGTGAAGTCAGTGTCACTTTGTACAAGATGGAATAGGTATTCCCCCCAAGTTTTTTCACTAGCATGATTCATGTTGTCATGCATCTTGTTCGTGAATGCCGACTGGGTGGACCAATACAGTATAGGTGAATTTATCCGAGGGAGAAGTAAATTTTGATCATCAAATTTTTTTTTTTTTTTGCCCACCACTAAAAGAAAGTGAATAACTGCAATTGATTGATTGATTTCCATATACAGGAGCTTAGGGGGGTTCAAATTTAATGTGCACAATAAAGGGGCTCCCGAGAGATGCATTGTAGAGGGCTACATTGCAACTGAGTTTGGGACATTCTGCTCGATGTATTTGGATGACGCACCGATGTTTCATAATAGGGCCCAAAGAAACCCTGATGGTTGTAAGGGGGCGGGAACACGAGTCATCCTCAACCGTATCACACTAGCACAGATTCATCGATATATATTGTTTAACTCCGACGAGTTTCAACCGCTATGGACGTGTGTCATGTTACTAGCACATGCCCTGCCATTCCTTGAACAACCTGATGAAGGCCAAATATTGCATATTTGGACCCCTTAATTTGCATTTACTAAGCCTTTAGCTTTATTATTTTCTGATGTTTTGGTTAGTTTTGGTGTTTTAGTGATTTCCAGGCTATTAAGAGAAAAATGCGGCTTTGAGGTGATAGTTGCAACTCATTCTGGGGCTTAAGACACTTCATGGAGCATTGGTAGCAAATTGGGATCGAGCGATGATTCGCACTCGACGAGTCCCACTAAAAAGGTCATATCTTGAGTTTTATAGCTCGGATTGAGATGATATTGGTGTCGTTGGAAAGCTAACTCAAAGATATACAAATTCATATTTCACAAGAGTAGGCAAATTTTGACTGGAAGTGTGCTCAAGTGCACGTTTAGTACGATTGAGCGCACTCGCGCCCTGCGCAACAACATTCATGTTGCACGAGTGCGATCGAGCGCACTTAGAGTGCGATTGAGCACACTCGGCCGACCTAGTAGTGTTAAAACCTTAAAATTAGCTTATAAATATCATTCTTTTTCATTGTAAACGTACGGAGACATGCCGGGGGCGCCGTTCTTGGTCGTATTTCGTGTTTTTTGGGTTTTTGTAGCTTGGAACTCAAATTCTTTTGTAAGTTTTTAATTTTAATAAAGTAATTTAGTTTCTTTATGATTTCTTTTGTCATGAGAGGCTAAATCTTCAACTAAGGTTGAAGATGAAGCCTCGCCATTGATTAGTTTTATATTTTTATGTTTTGTTCGTACAAATCCGACCTTAATGTAATGTATGTTCGTTTCAATTCAATTATGTGACAAAATTGTGTTTGATTGTGCCGAAGTTGGATATTCAATGTTTTTCATTCGACGGATACTTTGCATCTTTTGATTTACTTTGGATATCCATTGTCTTTTGTGCAAAGCATTGATACATTGGATCTTTTGAACTAAATTGGATATGCATTGTCATTTGTAAAATGGATGGATTCATTGAATCTTTCAATAGGAACAATAGAACATGCATAGGTTTTAATTGTTTGTCGGAAGTATGAACAAACACATGAGAATGTATGCTTTAATGTGGTGAGGAGGATTCTGAAAACCTTAGTGCCCCTTTTATCTTTTAATAATTTCATTTTGTTTTTGTTTTTGTTTTCAATTTCAAATGCACGACAAACTTCGGAACTAGGTTAAAATAGGATTGGTTTAGATAAGAATTAATTTTCACGACACAATTCCCTGTGGATCGACATCGCACTTCCACACACGTTATATTGCATATGACTCGTGCGCTTGTGAGTACAATTAAATTTGTACATCACAACCTCAATTTGTAATGCACTATAATGAATCTAATTTCTAATTGTAGGATGCATATGGAAATGCTTAGAGGACGAACGGCGGACGATCAGTTGGAAAGCGAACATTTCGAACAATTTGTCGATTGGTATCGTGACTACGTAAGACTAATGTCTTCTTACCCATTAAATGACGAGTATATCTGTTTTGCATTCAAATTTCCTCACCAATTTCACTTCTCGTCCTCCATTATACGTAATATACTCGCAAGTCAATGGATTGGACGATCGTCGTAGAAAGGAAATAGGTGAGAAATTGGTAATGCACTGTAGAGGGCCAAAGGAAACAACAGTCAAGTATAACAGATATGTGGTTAATGGGAAGTTGTTTCGCACTCTTGCAGTTGATATCAAAAAAAGGACTCAGAACAGCGGTGTCTGTGCCGAGTACTAATGACGAAATGTATTACGGAAACTTATCCCAAATAATTGAGGTTGAGTACTACGATAGAACTAAGTATGTTAAGTTCAAGTGTGATTGAGCGGACAACACGAGTGACAGGGGGTACAAGGTTGACGAGTATGGCATAACACTTGTAAATCTCAAAAACCTTATACACACCGGAGAGAGGACTACGGATGAGCGGTTTATGCTAACATCACAAGTTGACCAAATATTTTACGTCGAAGATGAATGGAACCCAGACTGGGCTTGTGCTGTAAGGACTACACCCAGAAACATATACGATGTTGGTCAGGGTTAAGGGCCTGACGATTCTAGTGTCAACTACCAAGCGATTGAGCCCCTCCTCTTGAGTAGCAATCATGATCATATTAACTCACCTGATGATGTCGATTATGTCCAACCCGATTTAGCACCAATCGAAGCGTATGTCATTTAATGAAATTGGACTACACCCTTATTTTCGAAATTTTTTTTTTTTAAAAAAAAAAATATATATATATATATATATATATATATATATATCTACATTAATTTGTAATTGTTTTTATGTTAACCATGAAATTTATATGTACAATGAGTAAATGATATATAATTAATTAAGTAACTAGTATATGTTTAAAATTGTAAATGTGTGATTAGTTTATATATGCTTGTACATATTTACTTATTTTAAATACTAATTCGATCCATAATGTATTTTCTCGAAATATATGAGTTGCAAGAAGAAGAGAAAAGCACAGAGACAACCCACCGCGCGGTTGACATCGGGCGCCCAGGCGTCAGGCTCATCCCCCCGAGCTAATAAGAAGCAAGAAGGGTAAGGACCAGTACTTCCACATCAACTGGAAGGGCAGACCCATGCGGGATAGGACTTCGGCTTTGGTGGTGACATTTATGGAGATTCTCAGTATATTCCGGCCGAACCAGGCACATCCACACCTTTCACACTCGACTTCACAACGTTGAGCGATCTAAGGATTATTTTACATGGCCATTTTGATCGGCCCCCGTACACCACTAGACCACAAGTGGATGATAGTGATGAGACGCAACCCCCCGATAGCAATGTGGGTGATGAAGATGGTGTCGGGTAGGACACGCATCCCGATGATGCTGCTACACGCCAGTTGGCGCACGACGAGGTTCGTACTGTAAGTAAGTATATGTGCTAAAAATTGTAATATATTTTTTATTTTTTGATGTAGTTAGTTTTAATTTGTAACTAACTTGTTTGAATCATTAATGTATTATGTGTAAATGAAAATAGCACCACTTGCTATCATGTTTTGAGTGTCAAGGCAAGGCACAAGTTGTGGGAGATCCCCGATGGCCAGAGCATCATGTGTAAGTATAACCCCGCTTGGCAGCTTGTGGGACAAAGCGTTTCGAAATTTAAACGGATGACTGGATTGTTCGTTAGGAGCAGCAATTATGTACAGATTAGTGATGAGTGGAAGAATGTACCGGAGTGTAGGAAGGAGGATATATGGGATGCCTTGATGGTATGTTTGAATTAAATATTATTGTATTTATGATAGTTATGTGTATGTGATTTTGTCAAATATATGCCTTATTGTTAATATAAATATTTTAATTTATGCAGAAGCACTTCTATGTCCCGCCTGAGTACGATTTCGTGGCGATAAAATTGGACGCCTTCCAAGATATGAGAAGCAAGCTTCAAACTTGGAAGTATGAATTTAAGCAGAGTCTTCACATTTAGTTGGGCGATACTCCGGCGACAATGAAGGCTAGGGTAGGGGAACATGTGTTATCCACGTACAACAGCACGGACGTGGATATATTATTGGAGAAATGGTGTAGTGAAGAGAATTAAGTAAGTCACATATTTTATTGGGTTTTGTTTAGTTTTATTAAAACGAATGTGTTAGGCTAAAATATTAACAATGTTAATTGTGTTGGAATATGCTGCGTATATAGAGCGAATGCGGTCTAAGAACCAAACGCTTCACTGCACCGAGACGAAGAGCTTTGCCAGGGCTACACATGAAGAAGTATGTGTGTTATTTAACACACACACACACACACACACACACACAAACATATATATATATATATATATATATATATATATATATATATATATATATATATATATATATATAATTTATGCTGAGTTGATAAATTATGTACATTTTAATACTTATTCGAAGATAATGTTTATGTTTTATTTGTTTATACCGTTCATGAATACAAGGACTCCGCCTACACGAGCGCAGTCTTACATCAATACACACGTGAATAAGGATGGCAGATATCCAAATGACTTAGTCAGGGACAGATGTGTATGCTACTAATAACCGATATGTCTTGGTTAATATATATTTCTTTTTATTTCAATTTAATATTTATGATTGATTCTTTTAATTATTTATCACGTTGAAAATTTAATGTGTTCCATACAGGAGAGGATGAAGAAGCTACTACCCACTGACCTTGCTGCTACAAGGTCTATAACCGAGGGCACTGTATGGTGGGCACCCGACGATGCGTACTCACAGGGGATCGGCAATAAGCCCGAGTATGCTAGTCGGGTTTGTCAGGTTGGGCCAAATATTCTACCTATGTGCGGCAGCAGACACTCCTATTATAAACCAGTCGCACCATGGTCACAAAATTCCGGGAGCTCAGGGGTCTCACAAATGATAGAAGTTGCACTTCAAGCAGAAAGGGAGAAGCACAAGGCGGAGATAGATGTGTTGTTAGAGGCACAGCGAACGCAGGCAGCTGCGTAACAAGCTGAAAGGGAAAAGCAGAGGGCGGAAATAGATGCGTTGTTAGACGCACAACGACAGCATTTTGCTATGCAGCTATCTGAGAAAAAGGCTAATATTAATTTGATGTATGAGGCCTGTTTTAGTCAGCTTGAGTCCAAGATGCAATCAAGGTCTGCGTTCGAAATGACTCGAGTTAAGGATGTGCCAAACAAAGAGTCCCAAGCCCGTTTGGTGGTGAGATCGTTAGTAGGAAGTAGATCAGGTAATGCAATTTTTTTTGTTTGGGTTTTCTTGAATTTATGTCCTATACATACGAATTGGTATATATATATATATTGCAACTCTTGTTGCAATTTGTTTTTTCTTCGTTGGTTTGGTGATACATTTGATTACTTTTAGTATTGTTCTTGCGTCTAATGTTGTTTAATATATTATTTTCCTATGGACTTTGTAAGAGATACATATTGCATTAATGATGTTTGTTATTATTTCTAGTTAGTGCATTTTTGGTTGTATTATAGTAATTAATGTTATTTTGGTTAGTATACATGTTAAAGTTGTTACAGTGCCCTTTTTTATGTTTGGCTTAGGATCTTGATAAGAAGGGTACATATTGGGTGCTAATTGTTTGTTTTATCATTTTCAGGTAATGCGGAGAGGTCGTACAATGAGGAAGCTATTGACCTAGAATGAGCATTGTTTGTTTGTTTGTAGTTGGTAAACTTATAAATATTGTGTTCTTGTTTTGTTGATGTTTAATGTTACATGTAATTATGTCTATATTTGTAGTAACATATATAGTTTGGTTGTCTGTGATTGACGTAGAAATTGCATGTTTGTGATACTTGATGGAACTTACATGTTTGTGATTAACGTGGGAGTTCATATCATGAATGGTAAGTATTTTTGATGGATGATTAATGAATACTTCATTTAGGGTTTAATGTGGTAATTCGTTACATAAAATATATTTTTGGTGGACAATTAACATGGTAGTTCATTCCATCCAGTATCGTTTCATGAATATATATAGTTCGTTAAATGTGTATTAGGTTAACTCCAAAATTCTACAATAAAAAATATTGTTTTTTATGTTCTAACTATTGATGATGATGAGGTTTGTTATTATTTATATTATTGAACTTTAATATTGTTTTTGCTTTTAGTTTTGCTTTATTATTATTTTCCTATACACTTTGTAAGAGATAAATGTTGCATTGATGATATTTGTTATTATTTCTAGTGGAAGCATTTTTTGTTTTATTATAGTAATTAATGTCATTTTGGTTAGTATATATGTTAAAGTTATTACAGTACCCTTTTTTGTGTTTGGCTTAGGATCTTGATAAGAAGGGTACGTACTAGGTGCTTATTGTTTGTTTTATCATTTACAGGTAATGCGGAGAGGTCGTATACAATGAGCTTTGTTTGTCAGTTTGTAGTTGGTAAACTTATAAACATTTTGTTTTTATTTTGTTGATGTTTACCGTTACATGCAATTATGCCTAGATTCGGGGTAACAGATATAGTTTGGTTATTTGTGATTTTTGTACAAATTGAATGTTTGTGATACTTGATGGAACTTGCATGTTTGTCATTAATGTGGAGGTTCATTTCAAGAATAGTAAGTATTTTAGATGGATGATTAATGAAAAATTCGTTTAATGTTTAATGTGGTAGTTCGCTCCATCAAGTATATTTTTTTATGGATAATTAACGTTGTTTCATGAATATATAGTTCGTTAAATGTGTATTAGGTCAACTACGAAATTCTGGGAAAAAATCCACTTCACCCCCTGAAGTTTCAGGAGTTTTTCAATTTGAACTCCAAAGTTTAAAAATTGGCAATGTACCCCCCTAATGTTTCAAAAATTTTCAATTTAAACCTTCCGTTACTAATTTCCATCAAATTGGACAGAAATCTCTAAAATTACGTAATTACCCTCAGGCTTTTTTAAAAAAAATTCTGTCAAATTTAACGGAAGTTTTAAATTGAAAATTTTTGAAACATTGGGGGGGGGGGGGTACATTGCCAAATTTTCAACTTTGGGGTTCAAATTGAAAAACCCTTGAAACTTCAGGGGGTAAAGTGGATTTTCCCCGAAATTCTACAATAAAAAAAGAAATTTAAAATTGGTCTTTTAAAAAATGAAACAGTAAATTGAACCCTAAATGAATGAAACAAACGGATGAAAAAAAAAAAAAAAAAACCCTGATGACTTAATTTACTGACTTGTTAAAAGTGCCATGCTATAAAATTTTATGATGTGGAACGTTTACCACGTCAGAAAATTTACTGACGTGGTAATTTTAACAGGTCAGCAAATTTATTGATGTGGTAAAGAATGCCACGTCAATAAATTTATTGACATTGACATGGCACTGTTTGGCACGTCAAGAAATTTTACTAACGTGGCAAACAGTAGCATGTCAGTAAATTTTGACGTGCTAAATAGTGACACGTCAGTAAAAAAAATTTACAGACCCCTACGTTTCTAACCTTTAACACACGTCACAAAAGTTTTCTGACGTGTCAGACATCACAACACATCAAAAAACACTAGTCAAGAAAAAATAGTTATTTTGTAGTGAGCTCAGGCTCGAGCTCAAGTAAAATTTAAACGAGCCAAACCCAAACAAGGGAAGCTCGCTTAAGCTCGGCTCGTTTACACCCCTGCGCGCCGCAGTTTTGTTCAATGGAAATAACACATTGCCAAAAATATCCAAACTATTTCACATAATTACAACATTACTGATATATATATATACAATTTTTTTTTTCTTGCCTTGCGCCTCCTTCGCGAATTTTAAAGCTGCAAACCCTTCTATGAATTTGAGCGCTTGTGAGTCCTATCTTTGAGAGCTGCATATTGTGGTAAGTCTGGTTTTTCTTTTGATGTCTATATAATCTTGTTCTTTCGATGGTCAAAGAGAGAAAGAGAGATGAGAGTTTGAAGTTCTTGGCCGTAAAAATCATGACCGAGAGAAGTTTATATAGCAAGAGAAAAATCATTGGGAGCGGTATGGTTTATTGAGGGAGAGTGAGAGAGAGAAACAAGGTTTCTCATAGATGGAAGAAAATATGAATGAGAGAGAACTCTTATTTTGTGTCTTGCTTTTTCTGCATTTTTGGCTTGCTTTTTGAGACGACTTTTCATTGAGCAGAGGGTTGGGCAATGGGTACTATAGCAGATGGATTTTTTGAAATTTTAGTTTTCTTTTCCTACATTGTTATCTAATGCAGTACGTCTTTTTGAATTGCTTTTTCTACATCTTCACATGGATTATTTAGTGCCAGCACGTCACACATCGCCCATCTGTTCGAAGTACATCCCATACCAGATCTCAATATTTTTTGTTGTTGCTATTTTGTTTGATGGATATGCATGTTATTCATGTTAATATGATTTTTTGTATTCTATCAATTGATCACTTTAAACAAATTATTAATTGTTAATAATGTTTAACATACTTTTTTATTTATAATTTTATCAACTTATTTATTGTGTGATAAACATGAGTAAAAAATGTCAAAGCAACGTTGCTGCTGCTACTGCAAATACTTAGATAAAGAAAGTAGTTTGGACTGAAAAAATGCTAAAAAATTATCTTGACATATGTATTACTGAGATTCATGCTGGTAATCGACCTAGAACACATTTCAATTGGACAGGATGGAAAAATGTGATAAATAAATTTAATGAAAAACCTAAAAAATAATATTGCTATAAACAACTAAAGAACAAGTAGGATAGTTTGAAAAAAGAGTGGAACATTTGGAAGAGATTGATAGGCAAGGAAACTAGCCTTGAATGGGATCCGGTAACAAAGACAATTGATGCGCTCGATGAATGGTGGGAAAAAAAAAAATTGCAAGTATTATATTTGTACTTATTTGTTTTTGTTTAAATGATTTATAAAATGTTTAGGGGAAACTTTACTTTAGACCCCAAAACTACCACGCGTTTTGAGAAGACCCTCCAAAGTTCAAAAACTTTTAATTTGAACCCTTCAACTTTCAATTGCAGTCAATTTAAACCCCTCTGTTAGTTTTTAAAAGTTAAAAGTGATACAATGACCATTATATGTAATGAACGATAAATTATTTAATGACTTTATTATGATTAAATAAAAATAAGTTAGATTTGTGTGGTAAAATAATATAAGATGCCCATTTCTTATATTGTGGGTCATAGTGAAAAGCCCATTTAATGAGAGAACTAAACTACCCATTTTGAGCCCAAGCATTAATGTCAAATTTTGGCCTATTCTCCCTCAAATTCATTTAAGCTAGAGGGACATTTCTATAATTTCTGTATCACACCCTTATCCACTCCCTTGGCTCACATGAACTACACATAGGGCTTACCTTCTTCCACATTTTTAGCTTCTCCTCACTTGAGAAGAACCAACCCATTCGAAAATCTCCCCCATTTCCTCTCTCCTCTCATTTCTTCCTCTCCCACGTGAAGCATGAAGGTTGGCCATGGATTTTGAGCTTCTAAGAGTGAAGGCATAGTAAATAGTTAACTAAATAGTAAGTTCATTTCTCTCACTCTCTCCTCCTCATTTTCTCTTCCTATTCCATATGGGTTTGAGATTGTTGGAGTTGGGTTTTGAACTCAAAAATCACCCATAAGAGGGTTGTACACATTTTTCTTTATGGCTTAAAACCCATTGTTCTCACTCAAGCAACTTCACTCTCTTTCATGTATGAACTAGGTTTGAGTTTGAGCTTTGATTCAAACCCACTTTACTACCATTTCCAAGTACCGGGTTACGTTTGTTGGCATTCAAACATCCAATTTACCGATTGGATTGAGGTAATTTTGTAATTCCTAATTTCCCCTTTAAGTTAGGTCAATTTTTGGGTGTATGGCTAAATTCCTAAAATTGGCTTAAGGCTTTTGTGTGTAGTGAATTGCTACACATTATCTAAGCATTGGGTTATTAAATTAATGTAATGAAACTTCAACTTTGCCAATGATTGAAGTATGGGTGTAAACCCTAATTTTATAGTTTGAATTAAATTTGGGGCTTTTGGTATAGGAGCACTAGGAATGCTATTTAAAATGGGTTAGTTACATTTAAGTGTTAATTAATCATAGGCTTTCATGGGTTCCATGGAAATTGATGCATGTGGGGTTTAGGTTCTAATATGTCATATTAGAATCATAATGATTATTGGGAATAGTATGGGTGTTAAAACATTTGGGGTAAATTGCTAGATTAAATGGCTTAGGAAGAGAATATTAGTTATTGGGCTAACCTATAGAACATGATACTTGTAGTGCTCTAGTACTTTTTAAATAGTGAGAGTTGAGCTAAGAATATAACTTAATTATGTGTTTATTATGTAAATGCTTAGGTGTATCGCGGTTAAGTCAAGAGTTCACTGGAGGGTACTCAACTGAACAAGGTAACTATTTTACTTACTGGGCAAAAAGATACTATGGTTTAAAGTATAAAAGATGTTTTGGATGAATGATTGATACAAGGTGTTTTGTGATTATATGACTATTTAATGATGTTCCATGAGATGTGTTGGAAGAATGTTTGATGTAATGTTTCTATGAGCTTTTATGGATTTGCAAGATAATGTGATGATTATGTTGTCATGAGTATTTCGATGGTTCGTATGGTTTATGACATGATTGTATGATTTTATGATATGAGTTATGATAGCATATGAGTTCAAGGATTTATTGACATAAGCATGAACATGGCATAAGCAATGAAATGGAAACGGGGTTCAACTCCGGTGGTGATTGAATATGGTCTCACTACCATAGAGCTGGCCCATGCATAACGGAAACGGGGTTCAACTCCGATGGTGATTGAGTATGGTCTCACTACTGTGTAGATGGCCCAATGCATAATGGAAATCAGGGTGACAACTCTGGTGGTGATTGAGTATGGTCTCACTACCATGGAGTTGCCCAATGCATAATGGAAAACAGGGTGTCAACTTCGGTGGTGATTGAGTGTGGTCTCACTACCGAGAGCTGACCTCATGTATGACTCCGATGGTGATTGAGTATGGTCTCACTATTGTTGAGCTAGCCACATGTATGACTCCGGTGGTGATCAAGTATGGTCTCACTACCATTGAGCGGGCCTCATATAACTCTGATGGTGATTGAGTATTGTTTCACTACTGAGAGCTGGCCTCACAATGGAACGAGCACAATATGATGAGTATGAGCATAAGCATGCATAGTATATGATTGTATGATGATGATGATTGGTTTTGTATGATTTTTATACTAGACGTATCAATATGCATATGTGATTGGTATGGGACGGAACATATATGTATATTGTTATGGCTAGACATTGCATGATGACTTCCCTATGTTTTATTGTTGAACTATGTATCTTGTAAGTGTGAACAAAGTTCAATTTTTATTTTGGATAAAACTAGTAAGTTTTATACTGCTGAGCGTCTCTATTTTATGGAGACGACAGGCTCATAATTCCGCCTGTATCATGGGTAGTAGTGATTCCCAAGGTGCAGACGATGTTGTTGATGCAGGTACAGGGACAATAGACGATGACCCTGTGGCCATGTATCTAGGTTACCACGATGTCTGAGGCCTGGATACATTGGGTGTTTATTTTCTTGGACTAGCTAATAACCCTCTTTTGTAGAGCATTCATGTATATGCTTAGGCATTGTTATTTTGTATATGGCTCATGTCGCGTATGACACATTTGTATAGGCATTCTTTTGTATGTAAGCTTTAATCACTTAGATGTATTAATCAGCTTTGATGTGATACGTATGTCTAACGCTATTTATATTCTGCTGCAAATATATGAACTCTGACAAATCATTGATGATGCATGTAGCTCTGTGTGGCATATTATACTGTCAATCAGGTTAATACATGGGTTCATGGCATACTGTGGTATCGTCATGCCACTGTAACAATCTGCTTTGTTGTGGGTAATGCTTTTTAAAAGAACAATTTTTAGTCATGTTTTATTAAGCAGGTCGTCACATTATACTCCTAAATTTTTTCATTTTTTCATTTTTTTTTTTTTAAAGAAAATCGAAGAGTAATTTTGCTTTTTTAGGGTTTTTAACAACAAAAATTGACAGGAGGCTAAATTGCATCAAATTGAAAATTCGAGGGGTGAAATTGAGAGTTTTTGAAATTTAGGAATGGTCCTCTCAAATTGCTCGATAGTTCAATGGTCCTTTGTGAAGTTTTCCCAAATGTTTATCATTGATTTTTACATATACATAACTACAAGAAGTTCCAAAAGCAACCAAGTTTCGCACGTCAGGTTTAGCTTATGCTATGAAGGTGAAAATATTGTTTAGAGATATAATTGTCACGGGAGAGGGATCTTGGGCACCATCCATAGTGTTGGTTCCTAATGATATTGGTGTCATAGATGGTGTAGATGTAATGGTTGATGAAGATGACAATTTGAGTATTAGTGAATATTTCGTAGATGATACAAATGTTCCTTATATTTACTGATTTTCATTAAATGTTTGAAACTTCAGTGTGACCCCGGCTGAATTTCATAGCTATTTAGATACCATTGTTCATACAATATGATGTTGCTAAGGTTAATTTTCTTTTATATATAAGTTTATAGAAATGAATGAATTCATTTTTTCATGATGAATAGGCTGAAAGTTAATGTTTTTTGAAACTATATTTGATATCAATGAATGTCACGTAATTAGGAAGACAAACAAATACATTTTGACTATATACTATTTGCTATTTAAATTAACTTTCACTTGGAATTTCTTTTTTTTGTGCATCATATCTACTCGCTTAGAGCTACTGATGATTTGTGTAAAAGTTTAAATTTGCTCTTCCGTAAAAATGTAGATATTAACTTTATTTTTAAATATTTTTTTATAAATAATATAAAAAATAAAAAACACATAATAAATTACATTTATCATTATTGAACACCGGGAATTAAGCACGTGCCTCCCTTACTAGTTGTTCAAAATAAGTACAAAAAAAAAAATGGTGGACATCACTTTTTATTACATAACAGTACAAAAGAAAGAAAACGTTGACGTTTTATTACCAAAAAAAAAAATTAAAAAAATTAAAAAAGTTAACATTAATCATTTTTATATAAAAGGGTTGCTATAAAATGGAATAAAATTACCTTACATGTCTTTTATTGTCATTTTGCAACTAAGAGCACTTTTTTAGTTTTGTTACCAAACATCAGTAACATCAAAAAAACACGTAAGACATGCAGTTACCAAATATGTAAACAGTTTTTCAGTAATAGCACTTTTAACAAAAGCTCACAGTAATAGCACTTTTAACAAAAGCTCACAGGCAAAAACTCTATTTTCTACCGCAATCCCAAACATGCCCTTAGTCACAACAGTATTCACAATATGCATTACCCCATTCACATGTGAAAATTAAAATCAGACTCCAAACAACATATAAAAGGAGGGTTGAATATGTATTTACCAAACGATGGGGAATCTTCTAATTAAGCAACCACGCAAACATTTCATCAAATATAATGAAAGCAGTAAATCAATCAACACAAGTAATTTGGTGACGAATTAGAAACTCTTTGAGTACCTCAAAAAGAGAAAAACCATTATGAGATAGCCAAGCCAAAAATCAATCCATTATATAAAAATAAGGATTACAAGAAGTTCACACTTACAAAATCTTTAAAGTTGACACTCTCTTACATAAGACAAGCGACTCACTTGACTTCTACAACAGTAGTCCCCCAGAAGATCTGTACAATTCTTCTATTTTGATCTCCATTATCGGAACTCCGATAGGCTTTAATAGTTGATGAAGAGTTTGCATGGTTTACAAAGAAATAACAGTACGAGAGAAGAGGCAGGATCATCCTAAAATTAAATACTCTTCTTAGCACATTGAATTCTAGACTTAGAAGCCTTAAGAAATTCATGCCCGGGAAGGCTCTATAAATAGATTTGTAAAACTCTAGTCCATAATAAAAACAAAACAAAATAGTTTTAATGTAGATTTTAAGGCAGCGTACGACTAAGTGTAAACCTCGTTCTACGAGAGTAGGTTAACTTATGAAAACTTGGGTTTATGAAGCGACAGGTCCATACAAGCTAGCAACCAGGCTTGCAGTTGAGTCATTTTGCGGTAGCCTCATTTGTACACACTGTGGACGAGATTTCAAAAAAGCTTCCCTATAGGCATTTAAGATGCATTTCGTCAATATGCCCTTCAGGCGAGATTTCAAACGATCTTCTCAGTGGGACTTTGAAACCCATCTCTTTCAAATTCATTGTAGCTAAGATTGTAGACAAGCTTCTCATTCATACGAGACTAGGTTAACTTATGAAAATGCAATTTCATGAAGCAGTGAGTCTGTATGAGCTAGCAACCAGACTTGTACACGAGTCATTATGTGGTAGCCTCATTAACTAAGAACGAGGTTACAAACGAGCTTCTCTATAGGTATTCAAGATGCACTTCATCCGTATGCCCTTCAGACAAGATTGCAAATGAGCTTCTCAATGAGTCTTTGAAATCTATCTTATTTGAACGCACTATAGAAGAGATTGCATATGAGCTTCTTGGTGGTTCTTTGAAATCTATCTCATTCGAATGCAGAAAAATAAAAAAACTATGTATCTATGTGGCTATTTACGTACATAGACTCCCCAAAAAAATCATGATTCCACTTTGAAAGTCTTCCCTTATATGCAGGGTCGATTGTATACAGGGTTGAAGGGAAGGGGGTCGAGAGCGGGCAAATTTCCTTACCTTAGGTAGAATTCTCCATAATATTTTTGTGATACCCCAATAAAAACAACCGTTTTTATTAAACACTCATTATGATTAAAATTTCATAAAGCATAGTTTTAAAACAAAAGACTTAAGCCCTCACACATAACCAAAATTTCCTAAAAAGCCTTGAAGCAAAACCTAAATTCCATCCTTACTGACCGTACGTACGCCCAGGGGACCACCCGTACGTACACACTTGTCTTCAATGAGGACGTATGCTAGGGGGCCCACCAATACACACGTTGACCAGTCTTTGATCCAGTGGGCAATACCCCATAACATACGCCTTAACCTTTTTACCCAATGTGTAATAGTACCCGTACGTACGTTGATACCCTGAAAAGCATTTTTAACCCATTATCTATTTTTCCAGATAACATCACGCCTGCATCCCCTATATAAGGTCCCCATTCAACCTTCAGGCACCCTTGCACTCAAGAAACCCTAAAACCTAGTGTGAGGAGTGATTTTGTGGAGAAATGAGGAGATTGGAGGAGTTGGCCATCTTCTAAGGTAATCCCTTGCCCATCTCCTCAACTTTCATGTTGTTCTTAGTGCCTTTCTTATGTTATAAGTTTTAAAAATGCCCTGACAAGCTCTTGTACTCTTTTTCTTACAAAACCGAGAAATGTTTTCAAATGACCTTAAAGCACCTCTTTGATTCTTTGTGTTGCATGATATTGAGTTTTCTTACGATGCATATGTTTGCTTGGTAGCCTAGGATGAGATGTATCAACCCTCAGATGGAATAGAAGCCTCAAAACATAGTTAAGAGCTGTTGGCTGAAATACCTGACTCACTGGCCAAACATACGCTCTCAAGGCTGTACGTACGACCAGGGAGCAAGGTATCTACCCCTCCTTAGTTCCACTTGTGTAAACTTAGGGTCTAGCAATCTCTTTTGTAAGATAGAACTTAGCACCATACTCGTAGAAGTCCTCTAGTACTGCGCATAACGATATGTCATATTTCGTTATAGCAAGGTTTTGTGATGTTGGAGGACTCGAGCAAGCAAACGAGGTAAGTAAATACTTAAGACCACTTTCCTTAAAAACGTAGGATATGTCAGTTGACTGACCATGCGTATAATATGAGCATGTCTTCATTTTTATATTAACTTGGTAACTACTTTAATAATTTATTAATAAGATGCATTATATGACATGATACACCGGTACGTGCAATATAATGGCTATAGACTTACTATATAGACTTGATTTTATGTTCAAACGTGTGTGTTGTTATATGTGCCTTGGATCCAACGGTTATTTCGTGATCGGCGCAGCCTTAACAAACGATCACTACAAAACGTACATCATTAATTAGTAACGTAGGCCACCCGATGCCGAACTCGGTCGGACTGCTAGTGTTACGGACAGTAGCATACAATGGTCGGGGCATCGGCATTGTATTATAGGTCCATCGAAATAGCACCAACCCTACTGAATGGGTAATATCTCGAATAGACAATACATGATAGTTACGACCTATAAGTATTAGTTTTTCTGCATTAAAATGCTTAGGCAATTGCCGCCGGGAGTACACTACATTTTATTAACTAAACAATACTTTTTGGTGTATTAACGGAGACAACACCTATTTTTAATGATACCGGAATTGTACGTTTATTTCTGTATAATAATAATGAGCTCATGTCATACTCAATTGCGAGGTTTTCTTACTAAGTCATTAGACTTACAGTGTTACTACTCTTATAGGAAGTTCATAACTAGAACTCAAGAGTGATACGGTTACACTATAGACTTTGCTGTAAGACCTCCATGCTGTCGTCAAGTTTGTTTATTATTATTGTTAATTGCTCCATGTCTTTTAATTTCGAGAATTATACTTATCCCTCAAATGATTTATAGATTTCTCAGATTTATTTCACCTGACTTTGAACATTCTTAGAGGAGTAATTTCTCATCTAGCCACTAGTTGGTTAGACTAAGGTAATTGCCAATAACTCTGTCAGGCTAGCCAAGGCCAATTTTGGGAGAGTTACAATTTTGGTTGCCCACCCTTAACCACTTATCAGATGGCATTCATATCATACTGGAAGAGCTTTTTGGATGGCCGGAATTCAGTCATGCTTTGTACTGTTTCACATTTTGAAGTTTCAGAGATTTAGGTTAACTTCTTTTACAAAGAAGGAAGATGCTATAAAACGCTCAATTTTAATAAAAGTTTTAACTGTGTTCGTGACGCGTGTTCTATGCATGTTTCATTTTAGTAACAAAACTTTAGTAATTAAATTTCTACACTTATTTATTTTGTGAACTTTATTAATTGTTTGTGAATATAGATAGTTTTGTTACATATTTAATTGTATGAAATATATAATTGTAGTTAGCTAAGATTATAGAAAACAATAATAGTTCTATTGAACTCTAATCAAATTCTAAACGAGCTTGTGTCGAGATTGATTTAGCAATTTTTCCAGTAAATCATTGCTTAAGAAATAAATTATGATTACCAAGAACTCCACCCCCCCCCCCCCCCCCCCCAAAAACCAAAATCTTGGATCCGTCATATGTCCTTTCCATGTTGGATGAGAGAAGAACTAACAAGGTACTATTATTGGTTTTTGGCTTAAATAAATTATATCTTTTACTTTTTAAGCTTTAGAAAAAGAGAGAAATTCATTTGTATTTTTGCAAATTTTTGGTTTGATTTCTACAGCCCAACTTGCTTTGGGCCATGCCCATCCCTTCTAAATAACTTTCTTTGGGTCGTGTCCATCCATTTTGGACATGTCGTTGGGCTTTCACAATTCACTAAATTTTATAAGGTAATATATTCAGAGAGGGAGAGGGCTATATATATATATATATTGTAATACCTAGCTTGTACGTAAAATATAATGATTATTAATACAAGCAAAGATAGCGAATGGAAAGTTTTTACTTATATACCGAACTTTTTCCATCTTTTTCGCATATTATTAAAAAAGAGAAATAATTAGTGTTAATATTTTTTTTATATCATCTTATAAATTAACCATTAGATTTGTAGACTTATGTGAACCCCACAAATCTAATGGTTGATCGATTGAATTTGTAAGAAAATATGAGAGAAATATGGACAAATTATTGACACCAATAATTTCTCTTTTTTAATTATCCTACAGTTGATGTGTCTTTTAAATTATTATTGGATTAAAATTTAATAGTAATATTTTAAATTTAATGATAATTTTAAAAGTCACATCAACTTTGAGATGATAAAAAAATAGTATGCAGAATTACTCTTTTACAAATTGGGTTTTAGAAGTTTCTTATAAATCAGCCTCTAAAAATAACACGTATCTTTTAAGTGTCTTATTAATAGTATCTAAAAAATGTATGTTTTTCGCATGCTAAAAGCCGCATATCATTGGGTAAGGTCTTAGCATCAATGTGTGTATCTCTTTGTCATATCACCGACCCTACAAAGGCGGAAGCATATGCGGCTTGGAATGCAGTACTATTTTGCAGAGATTTGAGTTTTAAAAATGTTATTTTGGAAAGTGAATTTATTCATGATGTTGTAAACGTTGAATGTTGTAACCTTTGATGATTTGTGAAATGGTTGAATTAATGAGGTTTCACTTTAAAAAAAAAAAAAAAAGGCACTTTTAAAGGCGGGTTTATAAGATTCCTACAATTTAGTTTATAGAAAATTTATGTAGGACGCTAAGTATCTTAAGAGATTTTCACCTGCATTTATGTCCAAAAAATACTCTAAAACATGTGTGTATAATAGACTAAATTAAAAAAAAAATTAAAAAAAAATAAAATAAAAAAATTCAAACCTAATTTAAAGAAAAATTTATCCTATTATAGTCCCAATAGATTAATTGACCAAGAATTATCTTATGATACGTAGGAAATTGATTCGAATCTATCCTCCTTCCTTGGAATCCAACTTCACCCAAATAAAAGAAAAGAAAAAAAATTCTTAAGTTACGTGTGAGTTTGAAAGTAGTGGGGTGTTCTTTCTCTTAATTACAAACCATGACTTTATTATAGTGATGCTACAAAGTAATCGCTGATGATCACTTGTTTCACAAAAACTTTGCCTCATAGGGCCAAAGAAACCTAAAGGGAACAACCTTTTTTTTTCTTTTTTTTCTCCCAGTCTTCCACAGGGTGAGAAGTCGTGTTCAAGTTGTATTCAATATATAGGTATAAAACTTTATCAGTCAACTTTAACTTGACTTATGCTGCTAATTTTGTGTTAGGTTCGTATCACGTTCTCGAATAATATCAAAAAAATTTAGTCCTTATATTACATGTTAGGTTCGAATCTTGTCGAGACATGGGTATAAAACTATAAATGTCAATCTTAACTCAATTCATTCAATTAAATAGATCATACCCATCAACTCTAACCTGCTAATTTTGTTTTCGGTTCATCTCAAATTCACAAATCGTGTAAAACTATCCTCCTAATCCCTCCCTCTTTTTTTCCTCCTTTTCATGACAACCCAATTAGAAGGTAACGTGATTCCAAAAAAGATGATGTCAATTTATGGCCATTTATATTGGGGATTTATTAATGAGGTCCTACACTATCCCTCATCAATCATAATGGTAGTTAAAGCAGTTGATCTAATGCAAATTAAATATATATTAATGGAAAGAGAAAATAGGTTGTTGCAAAGGAATAATATCCTAATAATCTTGTCTTAATCATAAGGATTGTTATATTATATGTGGTATCATTAGAATGAAATGATTTTTGGCTCTTTCTAATTTCTTTTTTCTTTTTTCTTTAAATCAGCCCAAGTCTGACAGTATTTATAAAGGTAATTGTATATTTCTTGTGTAGGGTATTTAATAATATATGATATAATGTTAGCAATTCTTTGCACGAAAAGTTCATAATTATTATATAATTTGTGTTGTATATATCTCGTTGACATGGAAATTACATGTATTTTTATCATAAACTATACTATATGGTGTTGTTAAAAGAATTATTATGTTGTCTACCGACAATATAATTAGGGAAGATGATTATTTATTTTTCTTAAAGAATTACACTCCAATTATCACTTTTGGGGATTCGATTGGGTGGCCGACCACAACTTGGGGCGAAATAAGAATTTTTTTGTATTAGAGGTCCAAGCTTTCGTAGTAAATATATAAATATATGTTTATAAAATTATCTTTAAAAATAACTTATTTTTCGAATATAAAAGATTTCTAATTTGCTGCTATGAACATGTACAAAAAAAAAATCCAAAAAATAATTTGGTATTTCCTTTGAATTATGCTCGATAACGATCTTTCATGAAATAAAATTCATCAATTATCATCTATGTAGTGAAATTTTTTAACAATTTCTTTATCAATCTTTAGCAATTTCGTTAGATAATTTATATTTAAGGGTGCGAAAAAATCATAATTCTCAAGGCTATAGTATAGAAAATTATACTTTTGTAAAGACTTTAAAAGTTTTTGGGGTTGCTGAGGACCCACACCTAATAAGGTAGGGCTGTCCCTGACCACAACTATTAAATCTTTTTTTTTTTTTTGGTAAAGTCCACTTAACCCTCTTAAACTACCACCCTAATGACAATATATCCCTCAAACTATCAATTACGACAATTTACCCCCACAAACTACCAAAACAATGGCAATGTTCCCCTAATGCTAGCAAAATGATGAAATTACCCCTATATAATTTTTAATAAAACAAAAAGAGAAAATTACAGTTTACCCGCTCAAAGTTGACAGCGTTTTTCAATTCGAACACCAAAGTTTCAATTTTTGCAATCCACCCCCCCCCCCCCCCCCAAAGTTCCAAATTTTTGCAATTTGATCAATTTTATCCAAAACTTCTCATATTGCCCATAATTTTTATTTTTTTTTATTTTTTATAAAAATAAAAAATAAAAAATAAAAAATCGGGGTGGCCGTAGCCACCCCTTTGGTCATCTGGTCATTTTTGCACCCCCAAATTTGTTTTCGTTTTCATAAATAATAAAATAAAATCAGGGTCAATATGGGAATTTTTGGATGATATTGGTCAAATTGAAAAAAAAAAAAAAAAAAAAAAAAAAAAAAAAAAAAAAAATTGGAACTTTGTGGGGGTGGATTGCAAAAATTGAAACTTTGATGTTCGAATTGAAAAATGCTGTCAACTTTGGGGGGGTAAACTGTAATTTTCCCAAACAAAAAGTCCCTTAAAATTTTGAAAAAAAAAATTAAATTTTAATATTTTTATTTTTATTTTAGTAATGGTAATTTCGTCATTTTGTTAAAATTGGGGACATTGTCATTGTTTTGGTAATTTGGAGGTAAATTGTTGCAATTGATAGTTTGAGGAGTAGATTGTCATTGGGTGGTAGTTTGAGAGGGTTAAGTGGACTTTACTGTTTTTTTTTCTTTTTTCCTTTTTTGTTTTTTTTTTTTGCCAATAAAAAAAAAAAAACGATTTTTCATAATTTTATTTTAAAATTTTTGGTTAAAAAAAATTTCATTCCATTCTAGCTAAAAAATGGGGTCATTTTTGTATTATTACCCAACTAAAAAAATAAGAATAATAATTTGATCTACAACCTAGCTGGCCCACTCAGAATATTAACTTCAGTTTCCGAGTATTTCTTACCGCGTTGAACCATTCAACTGAATTGATTAGATTATGCAATTGCTCCCTTTCTTTGGGGCTCATTGCTTCAAAAGCACTCCAGTAAAAAGGTTGACTGAGATAAAATAATTAGTTTTTACAAAGTTTCTATGGAATTATTCTTTTTTTCTTTTTACAAAATTTCAAGAAAGTTTTGTAATTCTCTGGGTTTTTAACTCTAAATTGGAATAATTTAACCCATTTTTCAATCAATCCAAAACTTGCAGGCACACTTTGAGCACCCTGATTGAAAAGTTTTCTTGATGATTGATGGACCATGTTCTCAATATCTTTTCAACTTTCCAAAAGAGGTTTCTGTAATAAGAATAACCTTTAATTAGATCGGAGTGTAAGTCGGATGTTTTTGCACCATTCAATAGAAAACTAATATTTTTGAAACACAAAAAAATTAATATAATTCTTTACACCAAATAATTTTTTTTTCTCTTGAGAAAATACTTCTTAGGTAAAATACTCATTGATAAAACTACCGAAGTCACCGTCTTGATTGGTTTTAGAGACTCCAGTGTTGAGGGCTCAGTGATAAATTGTGGGTGTTAGGTTAGAATGAATGGAAATGTCCATAGTCCACTAGATTGATTTGAACTATAAATACAGTGTTTTTCATCTCCATTGTATTTGATATTTTTACCAGATCTGCCAAATTTCTATTGATGGGTTTTACGCAACTATTTTTTTTAAAAGATAAATGCTATAGATCAATAAGTTTTTCTTACAAATTTAATAGATCAAAAATTAGATTTGTGAGGTCTACCATTGACTTATGCAGAGTTTACATAAGTTCTCAAATCTAATGACTGATTTGTAAAATGAGATGAGCCAAATATAAAAGAAAAAAACAATACTGACCCTTAAGATTTTTTTTTTTTAATAATAATTTAATCAATCCAGATTTCCAAGTCATATACCCAGATTTCTCCTTTTTTTTTTTTTTTTTACTGTTTTTAATTGATAATGTGTTCTAGTGCTATTTGTTTGACCCTTGAAAAGATTGGGTCCAAGCATGCATGTGCCATGTGAGTGTGGCCAAGTCCCATTTGGCCATTTCCCACAGTTTGCCTAAAGGGACTAAGTCAACCATCAGGTCAAACAATTTGTCCGTCCGTACGTGTTGGTCCTTCGGCCTTCAAAACAAGCCCTTTTGATGACCTTTGTAAAAGTTGATTTGGTCAAAACATGGAAAAAAATCAGTACTATTCTTTTCAAATATATTTTATACTTTTGTTTTTTTTAATTGATAATATTTCTGTTCACCTTCATTTAATTATTATACATATTAATATAACATATTTTAAATGATTTTTTTATATTTTCTTATATACTTAATATAAAAAAATCACTTAAAACCTGTCACATACGTAAAAGAAATTCAAATAAGAAAACGGTATATATTTCCTATCTAAGTCTTATTTTCTTTGTGTAAATTAGGTGTACAAAGAAATTATTTCTTTTTATTATTATTTTTATTTAAATCCCTTAAGAATTTTGTGTCTTCTAATTAAGGTCAATCACCTTTGAAAATCATATTGGGGGGGGGGGGGGGTCTAACTTTCTTGGAAAATTCCCACAAGAAACAAAAAAAAAAAAAAATCTATTCAACCATAGACTTCTTCTTTCTTTTCTTTTTTTTTTTTCTCCTTTTTTCCTCCAATTTTCTTTTTAATTTCCTTTGACCATCCTATCAATTGGTATCAAATAAACAATTCAAATCATAATTATTTCAAAATTATTTGGACTTAACAAGTACTAGAGATGAAGTTTGAGCCACTTCTGCACACCAAATTCATTGTAATATTATATTGTATAAACTATAAATCTACAAATAGCTCCAGAAGTGGATCTCAACCTTTAATCAAAATCTTCCAAAAAGTTTTTATGATTATGACACAGACGGTTTGATTAATTCATTTACCAACTTATTTGGTCATTTCCATTTAAAAAATAAATAGATAAATAAACTTTTATATGAGAAAAAATGAAACAATATATAAACTTTTATTTAATTCAGAAGGTGTCAAATCATTAAACCAACTCCTGAATTTCCCTAAAAATATAGAGACAAATGGATGCCAATGTGAATGTTAATATTATAATATAAAAAATAATAATAAAAAAATAAAACTATAAAGTAATAGATGATCTCATGCTCACAATATTATAAAAATTGAATATAATATATTTATTAAAAAAAGACAAGATGTCCTTAAGGGATAGCTCAATTAGTTGTGGACTATGTCTCATGAAGCGGTGGTCACTAATTCGAATCCCCTATTCTCCTTCCCTTATGTGGACATATCAAAAAAAAAAAAAGGACATAGTTTTCCTCCAAACTGGATCGGAGAAATTTTCTCTAATCTAATCTATAAAAATGACATATGTCCTTTGAACATGTGAGATACACGTGCTTTTTTTAATAGTAGGGACAAAATTAAAATAAATTTTATCAAAAACTAATGTATATTTCATATGTTAATAAAAAAAATAAATGCATATCACTTTTATAGACTATATTTAAAAAAAAAAAAATTCAATCGAGTTTAAAAAAAAACTTTACCCTTAAAAAAACAACCTAAAATAATTAAGAACCAATAAGCAAGTCAACAAAGAGTCTAATCAATAAAAATGACATCAGCATAAATATATTATGACGTCACTCGCTTTTGGAGTCTTGCGTGTGCAGAGGCTGAGGCGGCACATTAAACCCCCCTCACTCCTGAGGCGTCAGATGCTTGGAAGGTCGCTTTGTGCCTACTTTTAGATATTTAGCAAATTAATTTGGAATTATCGTGATGACTTTATTGCTGAAAAAGACTTCTTTGGAATTTAAATTGGCTAGTTCACATTTCTTTTTTTTTTTTAATTGGTGTCATTAAATTTATATTAGTTTATAATTTTTTTTTCTTTTTCCTAAAAAATCTCATTTTGGTGCACCCACTTGGATGGAATTCATAATTATTAATTTAGAAAAAATTTAGGCATTAAAGCGTTTGAAAAATTATATCTTTTAAAAATGTAACATGTTTTCAAAATAATTTTTTTAAAAAAATTCTTTCCAAAAGACTTTATCTTCAATTTTGTAGAAACGCTTCTTTTTCATAAATTCAAAAGATAATTTTTTGCCTAAGTTTTTTTATAACATAGGAAGCAAGAACCTAATAACAACTGTAATGGCACCTTTTTAAAATATAGCATTTTTCTAACGTCTTAATGCCTAAAAAGTGTATAAATTATGAAATTTAAGAAATTTAAAATTGTAAGGACCCTAATCATATCCAAATACCTATTCCGGCAGTTGGATCTCAAGTGAATTATCTCATAATAATTGTTCAAATTACTACCAAATTCAGTTAATTAATTACTATGAATCTCAATCCCACTCGTACATTATATAAAACTTGATGAGTAATACAAGAGATTATTTTTTTATCCTTTTTTAATCTTTTTAAAGCTGATGTGACTTGTAAAATCACAATTGAATCAAAATTTAAGTATGATTCATTTAAAATTTAATTGTAATTTTTAAGGGCACATCAACTTTAAAAGAATAAAAAGAAAATAAAAATATATCCCTGACATTACTCGAACTTGACAAGACAATCAATTATGTTGCTAGCAAGTAGCAACACATTCAATGCATAATTGAAGGTGCAATTAATGAGGTAGAGCTGACTTTTAGCCCATGCCCCTTCCCATTCCTGAAGATAGTACGTCGAGATTATCTGTGTAATGTCAAGTTGTCAACTATATGATACAAATCAATTCAAATAATTAAGATAAAATACATTTTAGAGTGTTTAATGTTTCCTTCCCCTTCCATTTTGAACTCTTTTATTTCCTTTCGTTCTTTTTTTTTTTTTTCTCATATAAAATATGCTTTAAATAATAAAAAAATCCAATGATCAATATAATATCATAACCAGCTACTATCCACTATACATACCCAAATATAATTATTTTGATAATAAATCCATTCTTACATAAAAGCATATTTTAATAAAAATAAAAAAGGTAGGTTATTGCTTCAATAAATCATACTTGTTCATATCAAATTCTGAAATAATATAAGTTTTTTTTTTAGACAAAAAAAAAAAAAAAATCAAGAGTATTATTTAAAAGTGGTTGACTTTATAATTAAACTCTTTTTTTTTTTTTTTTTGGAAACATGTATTACATCCGAATAAAAATAAAAGGGAATGAGAGAATTCTAAATAGGAATCTGAATTCATAATTCTATCCAAATTTGAAACGATTTGAGTAGGCCAAAATGATTTGGTATTGTGTTATGGATTTCACATGAATTATAATTAAATTCACGTGAGTAAATCAGGAGTTGATTTTACAAAATGAATTCTAATTCAATTCATTTGGACCAATTCCTGAGTTGTCCAAATATGTTAGCTTTTCAAGGGAGATGCATTTACTTTACTTCATATAATTCCATTTCCCATTAAAATGATGGAGGAGTCCCCCAAAGTGCAGTTGTAGAATTCTAGGGCCGGCTCTAGATTTATGGTGTAGGGCTCCACAATTTTGCTTTACTCATGTCTTTTCAAAAGTTGATTTGAACTATTTCCTAGTGGTAGCTCAATCAGCTGTGGACCACGCTTAATAAAGTGGAGGTCACTAATTCGAATCCCCCCTCCCCCTTCCCTTGTGGGGACATGTCAAAAAAAAAAAAAAAAAAGTTGATTTCAATTAACCCTTATTTATTTTTAATTTTTATAACAAGTATATTGATTGAAAGATTAGTTTACTATCAAGAGAATTGTGGGATAAAAATGTAACATAAATATGAGAGAAAAATACAAAATCACTCCTTGTGTTATCTGATTTACAATGAGCTTCATGTGATATTAAAATGAATTTAGAAATTCATGAGGTATGCCAAAAAAAAAAAAAAAAAATTAGTCCTTACAATCAAATTTCGTTCACAAATTTTACATATTCAATTCAATTAGTGTGACACTGGCTTGAATATGACAAATGTCATAATTTTATTGATTTTTGATAAGTTAATGAAGATAATTCAATTGTAAGGACTAAATCATTTTTTTGACATATCTCAGTTAATTAATTACAAGTTAGGCAAACCACATAGACTGTTTTATATATTTTTTTTTCCTAAATAAGGAGTAAGGATATGAAATTCGTGCTTGAAAGTTTCCAATATCACTTGGTTAATTCATGCTATTTTAGTATTTTAAGTAAATAGACATTTAAGGAATTAAAAGCTTTTTTTTTTTTTGTTAGGTAAGGAAAGAGTCTAGTGTATTGTGATTTTTATTAATAAAATTTCAAATTTGAATCTAACGTGAATTTTATCCCTAAATTAAAAATTAATATTTATTTTTAAAAAAAGTAAAATTAATATTTATTTGGATAAAGAGAAGAAACCTCATAGACACGAGGATTATACTGTACTCAGTCAAGCATTACGTCAGTCAGCAAATTCAAACATCGACCGACAATGTAACGAGAATTGTTATTTCTCCATCTTCAATATATATATATATATATTAAAAAAATTATTGTTGGATCTTTTACCGATTCAATAATAGCAGGTCTTAAGGAATATACCCACCGACTTACCAATAGGCAATCGAGACCGTTTTAAAAAAATTATAAAAATTTCTTATGAACTAGTTTGTAGATTTTGTATGCATGTGAGACGATCATACAATTAAAAATAAAACATGTAATTTTGACATGCTCAAAACACTATCACATCATTTGTAGGAAATTTTGGTCCAAATAAAAATAGTAACTCACATGGATTCTAAATTCCCAAATTAGAGCATCTTCAGCAATAAGAGGTATTTTACCTAGTCAAAAAGCACAATTCTCTAATTTAACTACTCATTTTTTAATATCAACTCTAACAGATTCTTTATTTTATTAAATATTATTTTTAATCTTTTTTTTGTTATCCGATTTTGGATCATCTTGTAAATTACAATAGAATTGATTCACGCAGCATATATGTGTGTTATTTTTATTTATTTTTAGTTTTTCAACTATACGCATGCTATTCAATTTTTTTTTTTTTTTTTGGTAGTTTTTAGTGATTAAAAAGACTTAAATTTATATCATAAATTTATGAACAAAGAAGAAAGAAGAGAGAGAAACGTTGAGAGAAGAGAAAGAAACGTTGAGGGAGAGAGAAAATAATGTGAAAATAATATTATATTTAATAATCTAATGTGCTACAGTAGCAGTTAAGATATAATAGCTAATATGAAACTATTCTGTTAGAGAAAAAAATGACAAAAATAGTTAAATGTAGCTAATATTTTCATTTTAGCTACGTTGCCAAAGATGTTCTTACATCGTATTATATTTGTGAAATTAGTGTCGATCATATAGGTATTATGGATTATACTTGGCACTATCCTTGATGATGACGAATGATAATAAAGTTTATATAAAAAAATATTTAACACCATTATTTAGCATTCATGTAAAAAAAAAAAATGAAAGAAAGAAAAAAAAGGTATGGTTCCTAATAATGTGCCGCCTACTCCGTGGTTTGATAGAAAGTTTGGCTGTCGCGAGCATAGGCGATAATCTCGGCCGACACCAAATCCCTAGCAAAGACAAAAATAACAACATCTTTAGCCACTTGATGAGAAGGAGAGGGAGCTTAATGCTTATCCGCTCTCAATCTACCAACAAATATGTCATCCAAACTATATCCTCACTTTTAACGTTACAAAGTAAATTTATCATTTGTTGTATTTTGTTTTCAATAAATTATGAGGCTTTAGACATGACCAAAGAGTCATTGGCAAAGACAAGGCCGGCCGGAGCTGGGAGGCCACAATTTTCTTCTCTTTTTTATTTTTTTTTTATTTTTTTTTTTATGATAAAACATAGCTAAATGCTATGAAATTACAATACAATTAGAAAAATAATACAATCAAATCATACCTATGACATCAGCTTTCGCTAACCCATGTACAACTTCAGTTATGAAACAAATTTTCTTCTAGTAAACTAAATCTAATACATTGGTAGCCCAAACTCCCAAAACTTATTTTTCGGTTGTGAGACATAATCCCTCCTACAGATCTAATTTTCCTCGGCCCAAAGGTCAAGAGTCAACTCACGTCTTCAACTCAAAAAGTCAAGACAAAAAGAGCAAAAAATAAAATAAAAACAACAAAAGCCCGTCAAAAGCAGTTGCAGAAAAGCATGGTATCAGATACATCTTCAGGAAAACATGACTTGGCATGTGAGATCCACTCATCGGGGCGTGAGAAACACGTTCTGGGACACAAGACTCCATTGGTTGATCGGTACAAAAGCAATGAAAAATTAATTATCTTGTCTCTTTTTTTGAGTAAGTATTTCTAAAAATAGCGCCATTAGTAATATTGGTAAAAAAATTATCCAAAAAAGTAGGTATTGTATATATAAGAAGATTCGACCATCATGCGTCAATCCACTTCATTCCTCGGCCTCCCAGCTTCCCAACGCCACCTCCTTCGGCCAGATTTGACCACCACGTGCCGGCGCGTGGATCTCACCTTTCGGCGTGTCTGCACCACGCGCCTGTCAGTGTTCGCCAAACTCCGCTCCCCGGCCATTGCTACTGTTTTCTGGTCTTTTTGCTGCTTTTCTGTTGTATTTCTTATGTATTGTCATTTTTTGTTGCTTTTGTGTTTTGTGGGTTACTATCTCCTAGTTTTTTATTGGTTTGTTTTTTAAGCGGAGATTTTTGTAACTGAATTTGTGTTGATTCCTCTCTTTACAACAGTCCTAGTTACGAACTTTAGCAGTGCTTTTATCGCTTCAGCCTTCTTCGGGTGGTTGTTGCTGGTTACAAGTAGGGGTTCAGATATGTTCGCCTTAATTTGTGTCCCTTTTGCTTCTGAAACCGCCTTGCGCGGCCTCTTGAGATGACCGAGTAACTTGTTTGTCCTATTTCCTACATTTTGTAATTATTTCTACACTGCTTTAATTTGTTCTGGGTCTATTGTTGGAGAGCCTACCCCTATTTCGTTTTTAGGATTGTCCTCTCTTTCTTCCTTTCGAATTAGGTGTGGAAATGATCATTTCCTGTAACCATTTCCTTATTCAATTAGAATATATATATAGAGTTAGCAATCACCCAAAAATTTGTGTACAACGCATTTGTTGACTTGGGTTCTATTTTGAGAGGAGAAATATTATGGGTCAATAAATTTTGTATATTTAGTTCATATTATTTTTTAAGTTTAATAAATCAACTATTAAATTTATGGGGTCTACCATTGACATATGTGGGGTTCATATAAGTTCACAAATCTAATTGTTGATTTGTAAGATGAGATAATCCAAATATGAAGAAAATATTAACCCCTAACATTTATCTTTTTTAAGAGTGCAAAAGTTGTTAACTAGGAATTATTAATTTTAAAAAAATTGAGCATTTATTGACTAAAGAAAAAAGGGACAAATAATCAGAAGAAACAGCGAAAAAAGAAGAAGAAATATTACCAGGTTGGAGGCAATACAAGAGGCAATGAAACCAACCAGTGACATAGAAGAGTAACCTAATCACAGCTTTTCAACAGGAATTAAAACATTTTTTTTTTCTAAAAAAGAAAAATTAAAACTTATTTACAGATCAACATATTTTTTTTAGAAGATGGATTGAGGTGTTGCCATAACATATGAAACCAGCAATTTTGTCGATTCTTCTCCAATTTCTTCAGCATACAAATTCTTCTTTAAACACAAATTTCAAATTAAATTGTAGAGATCGATTTTACTATATTAGCATTTATTATTTTATTTTTTTTCTTCATATTTCCAATGCATAGGTAATAAATACAAAACAAATGCAAGCCAATGCATGAGTGTCTTGGTAGCATAGAACCCCGAAGCTGAAATCCATCATTCTCTACTTGAAAGTCAAGATATCAATCGCATCTATAACTTAAAGATCTCGACCAATGTAAAGATTTTACTATATTAGCATTTATTATTATTATTTTTTCTTCATATTTCTCACTTTTATAATAAATTATGATAATAGTGAAGTAATAAATATTGACATGACATTTTGACAACATCACTCCTATTTAATTCAAAAATAATAATTAAAATTTGAAAAAATATATACTTAATAAAATCCAATAATTAGAACAAAAATGTATTCAGAAAAGATTCTAGCATTGTTTATGGTTAGAGAAATGCTAACCTAACAGCCCATACAATACAAAAAAAAAAAAAAAAAAAAAAACAGCCCATACAATACTATTATAAACAGGCGGGTGAATAGGTGAGAAAGAGGCACCAGCTTACCGCCCACAGATTCTATGCTTTTAAGGAAGGAGGAGGACACGTGGACATTGTTATGGTTGTGTGACATTATAAAAATGGTCGTTTTGGTCATGTGGAGCTTTGTATTGCTCAGTTTTGTTAATTATATAAGTGAAGTGTCCAATCATCAAAATGGTGATGGGATTAGATTACTGCTCATAATTCTTGTCGTTTTTTGTGGCTTTGTAATGAGATAAGCCAATTGCATAAGCAAACAAAGATTCGGATCCCACCATTACTTTTTTTCTACATTCCTAATTTAAAATGAATGATTTGAGGCAGTTATGGTGTTTTTTAGCCGCCCAAAAAGAGTGGTTTGAGGTGGCCGACTACTATAGGGCCAAAAGAAGATGGTTCGGACACCTCTGAACGGTCAGTTTAAAATGATCGAACCATTTCATCACTCTTTAGTTAGAGCTTTTTAGGGGATGATTTGACCGCTCCAAAACACAATATTATGGCTAGAAGTGACCAAACCACCTATTTTGAGTGATTCAACCACCAAACAAGCGCTACTCATACGAGATCCTAACAATTGTTTTTTGGAGAAACTTCACAATTTCTCTCAAAACTTCTACATATTTTGAAAGTATCGTCTGAAGTTTAAAAGCTACTAATTAAGAGTATTAAACTTTTAATTTATTTCAATTACCAAATTCTGTTAGAATTTTTTGTTAAATCTTGTCAAAATTTTCAAAATACCCATACTTTTATTATAAAAAATAAAAATAAAAATTGTAAAGATTTAGGAGTTTATTTATTTATTTTTTTTAAAAAAAATCTTTGCAATTTTTTGTAATTAAAAAAATGGGTATTTTGACAAAAATTAACATAAAATTTTAACAGAATTAGATAATTGAAAGTTCGATACCCTTAATTGAGAGTTTTTAAACTTTGGAATAATATCAAAATGAATGAAAATTCAGAACAATTTTATGATATTTTTCTCAAACCTTCAGTTTGAGAAAATTTTTAGCCACAAATTAATTTTAAGCACAAATTATACAAATGATTTTATAAATTATAAATATATCTCGAAAGATTAGACTGTATTTATTTATTTTTTGTTGAGGGGACCATGTTAATAAAATTAAAATAATAACAAATTTTAGAGTTTTTTTTAAAAAATTATTTAAACAGCACATTTCATAAAAAATATAATGTAAATTTCCAAACTTTTTGGAGTAATTTCAAACTCAAATCACACTGCCCAAGGTGTGAACCATGCCACATTTCATGTGTAATATTTTGATTTTATTATTATTATTATTATTTTTACGAAAATTGTTCTTATTGTCACTTTAGCATTTCTTCTTCAGTGAATAATAAATAATCAATAGTATTATTATTGGGGAAAAAAAAGACGTGTGAGGGGAGATTTTTTGAAACAATCGTTATGTCATTGAATTCAAATCATACACTGCAGGGCTAAAGCCTCTGCATGCATAGTCTCGCGTATACAATCTGGGGGGTCATAAAGCCACACCCTATCTATCTCATTCTGCAAAGCCAAACTTGCTAGAGCATGGACAACTTTATTACCTTCTCTTTGTATGTGCCCCATTTTCCACGATAGGATAGAACGGAGAGCTATACGCAGGTCTTTCGTAAGATGTCCCATAACACTGTCATCAGGCAGCATGGATGTCACAACATCCACGACCACTTTCGCATCTCCCTCCAACTGGACCTGCATAAACCCCATCTCAGTGCACAACTGAGCCGCCATAGTAGCTGCCAAAGTTTCCGTTGCTGTGGGTTCCAAAAATCCCAATCGAGTCACACATTTCGCCGCCCACATTCTGCCTTGATGATCCCGGATAACGACCTCGAGACCCACACGACCTGTTTGATGATTGACTCCGACGTCCCAATTGGCCTTGATCCACCCAAGTGGAGGATTTTTTCCAGATACATGAAGTCGGAGTGTCATAAGCACGCTCCTGCCATACCGCCTCATCCCGCACCAAGTGAAAAGAATCCACCACCTGGGTTGCTTGCTGGACGATAATATTGGGGTGCAGAAATCCACCATCATGAACCATCTCATTTCGCCTAAGCCATATGCGACGAGCAATGCCATCAAACTGAGCAAATTCCGTTTGGTCACAACACATCAGCATTCCTTCCACCACTTGGAAGAAAGACGGCCTTTCAAGACAGCTTTTTTGGAATTTAACACACCCAACACTCCAAACATCCCTGGCCGCAGGACATTGCCACAACACATGATAGGTTGTCTCCTCCTCTCTTTCACAGACTGGACAGCAAGGGTCCATGGTCACTTTCCGGGAACAGAGATTTGCTTTTGTAGGCAAAATCTCATGGCAGGCACGCCAAAGGAAATGTTTCTCCGCATTTGTTATTTTTTGCCGCCATATTGATCTCCACACATCATCACTGTGACGGACCCGAGAGGAGCCATCCGCCTTTGAAGCCGCTTCTTGCTCTTTTTCTATATGGTAAGCACTTCGCACCGAAAAGAGTCCTTTTGCTGTTCCCCTCCATATAAGCGTATCTTCTTGGTTCGTAGTACTCAGAGGTAATGATAGTATAGAGATATTCTCCTCTCGAGAGAACAACCTCTCCAATAATGCTTAATTCCACCAGTTTGTGTTTGCAGCAATGAGTTGACTAACTACCGCATTCGGGTCAAGTATCGATGGAGGTGAATACACCGTGTAAGTGGTAGGTCTAGGAAGCCACCTATCCTTCCATATTCGGATTGTTTTGCCGTTTCCAACTCTCCACACTAGACCATCTTTGACTAGATCACTAGACCCTTGGATACTCCGCCATGCAAAAGAAGGCCGGTTTCCTAAAGAGGCTTCAAGAACCATGCATGTCAAATAGTATTTTCCCTTCATAATCCGTGCAATGAGACTGTCCGGTGTTTTCCAAAGACGCCAAATCTGTTTTGCTAAAAGAGCTTTGTTAAAACAAACAAAATCACGAAATCCCATACTTCCATGATTTTTAGATAGGCCCATCTTGCTCCAACTCATCCAATGGATTTTTGTCTCATTTGCTTGATGGCCCCAAAAAAATCTCACCATGAGGGAATTAATCTCCTTGCAAAGAGCCTTTGGAAGTCGGAACACACCAATACAAAAAGTAGGTACTGCTTGAATCACAGCCTTTAACAGAATTACTTTCCTCGCCTGTGACAAGAACTTAATCTTCCAATCCTGGAGGCGCTTCCACACCCTCTCCTTGATACATTTAAAAGCGCCGATGCAAGATCTTCCCACCAAAGTGGGCAACCCCAAATAAGTATCATAGTGCTGCTTTGTCGGAATCCCAGCTATCTCTTGGATGTGTTGCTTGTCTTCATTTAAGGTGTTTCTACTAAAAAATATAACCGTCTTATTTGCATTCATTTTCTGCCCTGACGCCTCTTCATATTTTTGTAGAATAGAGGTTAGATGGTTCCATTGAGACAAATTGGCCCTGCAAAACAATAAACTGTCATCGACGAAAAAGAGGTGGCTTAATGCCGGCCCCTTCTTCGATGTAGGTACCCCTGTCAACCTTCCATCCATGTTGGCTTGGGAGAACATAGCACTCAGAGCTTCTGCACAAATAAGGAACAAGTAAGGTGATATTGGGTCGCCTTGTCGGAGACCTCTAGATGGGGTGATGAGGCCACAAGGGTTCCCATTCACCAAAATCGAATATTGCACCGTCTTAACACACATCATGATCAGGCAAATCCACCTCCCATCAAAACCCATCCGCTGCATCACGGCTTCTAAAAAACCATTCCACCCTATCATAGGCCTTGCTCATGTCGAGCTTAACGGCCATAAAACTCTTTTTTCCCCTCATCCCTGAGTGCATCGTATGTAGCGTTTCATAGGCCAGTAATACATTATCGATGATAAGGCGTCTCGGAATAAAGCACTTTGCGTGTGAACTTTGGGCCATTATAGCCCAAATTAGTTAATCCAGATGCCTTTAGAGTTTGTCGGAAGGCCTCCATGAGATAACGTTGCCTTATGTTTCTCCCAAAATTTTCAAACATTGTCAATACTTCATTAAAATCATAAGAACTATCCACGGGTCAGGGGCTAAATGAGCCAAAACCTTTAAAAGTTCCCATGCTTCATGTCTTTCTGCCGGGTCCGGGTGGTCATAGAATTCGGTGGATTTCCATTTTAAATCCCGATGTTGGTCATGAACTATAACATTTATGTGTCTATGACTATAGTTTTGAACCTCCACCTCCCATCCTTCCTCCCAAAATAAAGCCAAGCCCCCACTTCTCCCCACACAATCCACCACAAATATGTTAGAAAAATCCACCTTCATACGAATTGTCTCTAATTTTTGTTTACGTAATTTAGTCTCCATTAAGAAGACTAAATTGGGACGCTTTTCTTTCACCATCCGACGAAAATCTTGAACTGTTCAAGGGTTCTCAAGCCCCCGATAGTTCCAACTAAGGATATTCATTGCGGTCGGTGGGCTGGTCACCAGCCACCGCCATCCCCGAACCGTCACTAGTAATACTCACAGAGTAGGCCTTTTTTTCAGTCCCCTTTAATTTTCCTCCATCTCCAACTACGTATTTCTTACAGCTGGTTTAAGGAGTGATCATAAGTTCAAGAGGTGTCACCAACTCGTCTCTACTTTTTCTCTTCCATGAAGAGAGATTCCCTCCCTGGCAACTTGTATTCATTTCCTTCCCTGATATTTTCCCCTCCTTGGCGTCCTTCAAAGAATTTTCAACCTCTGTTAGCACCAGACCCGTGTATGGACCCCCATCATTAGTGAATAGGCCTTCAAAGCCCACAGCCTGTTTTGGTTGAATGTCACTGTTCATGTCTTCCTTTGCCTGCCACGTACCCTTAGTTGTTGTCAACCGTCTGTTGCTATAAGGGGATAAATCTACCAGCATGTGTCTCTTAATGCCTCTTGATTTTTTCCTTCCAGAGAAAATTTTCCATGCGCCTTTGTTCTGGTAGATTGAAATTCAAATTGTTCTTGCATAACACCCACATTAATTCTTTCCTTACTTGGTTGGCTTGTGCTAAGGAAACTCTCGTCATTTCTCCCCATATTCCCGAATAATGGCTCGCGGTTTTTGTGGGATATGTTTTTTGACTTTCCTGATTGGGCTCACCGGTTTCTTCATCCTTACCGGATTCCTCGACTCCTCGTTTCTGGCCCCCGCTTCTACGCCCAGTTTGGTCTGCCCTTTTCGGCCGGTCTTCTTCTGCTTGTCGTGGATATCTATCTGCATGCCAGTCCAGAATTCGGTCACCACTTCTAGTTGGAGATTGTGCCCTTATCCATGGTCCATTCTGGGTAAAGTCCTCTTGATTTCTCATTGTTTTCCTCTTTAGACACCCCTCTGGCCCATGGCAAATTACACCACAATGAAAACAAAATTTTGGTAACCTTTCATATTGGAAAACAATCAAATGTGATTTCCCTTCATATTTCATCATCCGGCCCCGGGGGAGAGGTTTATACAAATCAACCATGATCTTCACTCTGAGAAATTCCCCCCATCCAATCCATCTCTATCAGTGTCAACTTTCTCGACTATCCCAACCGAGGCACCAAGTTTGAGACCGACTTCTTTGCCCATACATGCCAAAGGTAACTGTAGCATTCTCACCTAGAAAGCGGCTTTGTCAAAACTGAATTCTGAGGGCGAAGATTGGCCGTCAAAGTCTTCCACCAGAAAAAGATTTCCTTCAAACACCCAGGCTCTTCCTTCTAAAACTCGCTTCTTATCAGTGGCATGTTCAAATTCAATCAAGAACAAATTCCCTCCCAAAACTTTGAAAGTCAGAGCCCCGATTAATTGCCACCATCGCTTAAGCGTAGTTTTGATGGTCTCCTTGCTCACTACTCGCTTAGACATCAATTTTCCCACGATGCATGATTGTCCGCGCCTAACCACCTTTGTCATGTCCACTGCTTGAATCTGAACCTCAGCATCCTCTCCCTTTGACAATGAAAGCTTTGCCCAAAGGTTCGATAGATCCTCCGCCATTCTTACAAATCGATGAAAAATGAATACTCTAAAAAATCTCACAAAGATTATGAGAAACTACTCCTTCTCCTCTAGGACTGGGCTAGAGAGAAAACCATCCTTATCATACGAGGGGAGATTTTATGGTTGCCTTTAGCTGCTAACATGTTATTGCCATTTAATAAAATAGTAGTATTTAATTGTCTCTTTTATTTTTATAATAAATTTAGTTTGTCATTATAAAATATTTTACCATTTTCTAATCGCACTCCATGATTGTCCAAAACCATCTTAAATTGATGAGACACGTCACACACACACACCATTTTATACTTTTAATTTTCTTAAAATTTAAAACTTAAATTTTTATTTTTTATTTTTATTTTCTTGGACATTAAATTGTGAGAATTGTGTATGGGTTGATTATAATCTCTCAAACCCAATTTAGGGCCGTTTGGAAGTGGGATTTCAATAAGTGTAATTTTAAAAATTGCGTTTTTAAAATCGCTTTTTAAAAAAAAAAAATTGCACAAGCATTTAGTAAAACATGTTAATAAGTATTTTTTAATTTTTTTTTTTTATCAATTGAGTGTTTGAATAACATTAGCATATAATTGCGGTTTCATGACACTACAAAAAAACCATTTTTTCCTGACTGAAAATTTCTGACGTTTTATGGTGTTTGACACGTCGGAAAATTTTTCTGACGTGTGTTGACTGTTAGAAGCATAGGTGTCAGTAATTTTTTTTTTTTTTTTTCTGACATGTTAGTGGTTAGAACCTCAGAATTTTTTGACGTTTTATTATATCAGATGTCAGAAAATTTTCTGACGTGGCAGAAATCCCATGTCAGAATTTTTTTTGACTTGGAAGAAATTCCTTGTTAGAAAATTTTCTGACGTGGAATTTCTATCACATCAGAAATCTGCCACGTCAGAAAAATTAGGTTTTTTTTTTTTTTTTTTTCCTCATTAGTTTGTTTGTTTTCCTGATCGTTAGGTTTTACGATTTATTGTTTTTTTTTTCTCATTTGTTTTTTTTTTGAATTGACAATTTCATAAGCACATCTTCCAAAGTCAACAAATCTTAAAGACACGGTACATATGTCCTAATGACTTGTAGTTGATGGATCGGGAACAAAAATTTTTTTTTTGAATGGTAGCAAATTTAGAAATAATGTCATGTTGCATTTGCCATTTGGCATGATAAAACCATGCAGTTAGAAAGGACATATGTACAGAAATTCAGTTACATGTAATGAAATTCGACATTTAGATCTATCAACATAAGAAAGAAATAGAGAAAGCCATGGAATAACTAGTAGGTCATTGAGTTAGTTCAAAAATTTTATTAGGATGCCAAACCAAAATGGAAAACAAAATCCAACCAAACTAATACGTCTTATATGACCAGGTTATACATGGCAATATGCAGAGGCCATAGTATACTGGCAACAACATCCATGAGCTTCCTATACCGCTAATTCCAAAGGCTTCCTAGATAACTTGATGTATACTGGCAACAACATCCACGAGCTTCTTCACAATCTGCAGTAAGAAATAATTTCAAAAAAATATGTTACTCTACAAAGAGAAACAAATACTCTACTCTATCCTGTGGAAAACAAGACTGAATAAAGTAGAAACTTTCCTCCATGACCTACCACAAAATCTTATTAAATCAATAGGTATTTATATTTGATTGCCATCTACATTCATAGAATTGCCATTTACATGAAGAAAGGTAGTATAATATCTATTTCACAAACAACAAGAAAACCTAACCAAAACTAGCAGTTTAATTTATAAATTGAAGCATAAAGTACCTTCAAGAACATAGAAGCAAATTGATAATTGATTTTTTCTACCGGTACCCAATTATCATAATTTTTCCACTTCATAAAGAGTAACAAGTGCTCATAGTTACAAGAGGCCCAACCTATTAAACCCTAAACGAAGTATTGATTAAACATCCATCAAATGCAACTTACTATATATCATATAGACATAATTACAAGTATCACAAACATGTAGTCTCTACGTCAATCATATACAACCAAACTATATATGTTACCATGAGTATAGACTTAATTACATATAACATTAAACATCAACAAAACAAGAACAAAATATATAATAGGTTTACCAACTACAAACTCACAGACAATGCTCAATCTAAGTCGATAGCTTCCTCACTCTCCAACTTCTCCGCATTACCTGGAGATGATAAAACAATCAATCAGGAAGCAGTAGGTACCTTTCTTATCAGGATCTTAGGCCAAACACAAAAAATGGCACCATAACAACTTTAACATATATACTAACCAAAATGACATTATTATAATAGAACAAAAAATGCACTAACTACAATTATAAATCATCATCAATGCAATATCTATCTATATATAAATATATATAGATATTCCGACTGGAAAATAATATCCTTCATTCTAAAATTAGACGCAAACACAATGCTAATGTTTAGTAGTAGAAATAATAACAAACATCATCGGGGTCACTATCAACAACAACAACATAAAAAACCAATACTAATTCCAATCAAATGAATCGCCAAACCAATGAAGAACAAAACATTTTGCAACAAGAGTGTCCATATATATATTCAAGAAAACCCAAAAAAAAAAAAAAAAACAAATTGCATTACCTGATCCACTCCCCACCGACGATCTCACCACCAAACGGGCTGCAAATTCTTTGTCTGGGACATCCTTAACTCGAGTCATATCGGATGAGGACCTCGACTATAACATGGACTCAAGCTGAGAAAAACGTGCCTCATACAAAGTGTTCATACTAGCCTCACTCTCAGTTAGCCGCACAGCAACCTGCTCTCGTTGTGCATCTAACAGCGCAGCTATCTCTGCCCTATGCCTCTCCCTTTCAGCTTGCTACGCCACTGTCTGCTCTCCCTGTGTCTCTAGAAGCACATCCATCTCCTGCTTGTGCTTCTCCCGCTCAGCTTGTAGTGCAGCTTCTATCATTTCTGGGACACCAAAGCTCCCAAGAGGTTGTGACCGTGGCGCGACTGGTCTATAGTAGGAGTGGATGCTGCCGCGCACAGGTAGTATACCTGCTCCAACTTGGCGAACCCGACTAGTGTACTCCGGCTTATTGCCGATCCCCCGTGCGTACGCATCGTCGGGTGCCCACCGTACGGTCCCCTCGGTTACAGATCTTGTAGCAGCAGGGTCAGTGGGAAGCAACTCCTTCATCCTCTCCTGTAGAGTACACATTAAAAGAAGCAATTAGAAACATTAAATTAAAATACAAAGAAATATACATTAACCAAGACATATCGGTTATTAGTAGCATACACATCTCTCCCTGACCAAGTCATTTGGATATCCGCCATCCTTCTTCACGTGTGTGTTAATGTAAGACTATGCTCGTGTTGGCGGAGTCCCGGTATTTATGAGCTGCATAAACAAATAAAACATAAACATAATCAACATAAATTATATATATATATATATATATATATATATATATATATATATATATATAAAACTGATCAAAAAATGCACATACTTCTTCATGTGTAACCTTTGCATAGCTCTTTGACCCGGTGCAGTGAGGCTCTTTGTTCTTCGACCGGATTCCCTTCATAAATGCAGCATAATCCTACACAATTAACATTGTTAATAACTTAGGCTAACACATTCATTTTAATAAAACTAAACAAAACTCACTAAAATATGTGACTTACTTGATTCTCTTTAGTACACCATTTCTCCAATAATATATCCACGTCCGTTCTGTTGTACATAGATAATTGTCCCCCTTCCCTAGCCTTCACTGTCGCCGGAGTATCGTCCGACGTGATGTGAAGACTCTGCTTCAAGTCATACCTCCAAGTCTTATGCTTGTTTCGCATATCAAGGAAAGCGTCCCGTTTTATGGCCGCGATATCGCACTCAGGCGGGATATAAAAGTGCTTCTGCATATATTCACACGTATATTTATATTAACAATACATCATGTATTTGAGATAAATATATGAATATATAAATAATTATCATAAATACAATAATATTTAATTATAACATACCATCAATGCATCCCAGATATCTTCCTTCCTACGCTCCGGTACATTCTTCCACTCGCCGCTAATCCTTACATAAGTACTGCTCCTGACGAACACTCCTGTCATCCATCTAAACTTGGAAGCGCTTTGTCCCACAGGCTGCCACGCGGGGTTATACTCACACACGATCCTCTGGCCATCGGGGATCTCCCACAACTTGTGACATGACTTGACAATCAAGATATGGTAGCGGGTGATGCCATTTTGATCTACACCTAATACATTAAGGATTTGAATAAGTTAGTTACTTATTTAAACTAACTACGTATTGAAATAAAAAAAATATTACGATTTTTTAGCACATATACTTACTTATCGTCCGAACCTTGTTCACCGCCAATGGGCGTGTAGCGGCATCATCGGAATGTGTCATGCGCGACACCATCCTCATCACCCACATTGCTATCCAGGGGCTGTGTCTCATCACTATCATCCACCTGTGATCCGGTGGGGTACGGGTGCCGCTCGAAATGGCCATGGGAAACGATCCCCAGCTCGCTCAACGTCGTGAAGTCAAGCGTGAAAGGTGTGGATGTGCTTGGCTCTGGCGGAGTATGCTGAGAATCTACATAAATGTCACCACCAAAGCCCACGTCCTGCCCTGCATGGGTCTACCCTTCCACATGATGTGGAAATACCGGTCTATACCCTTCTGGCTCCATATCAGCCCGAGGGGATGAATGTAACGCATGGGTGCCGGATGTCAACCGCACGGTCGGTTGCCTCTGTGCTTTTCTCTTTTCCCTGTAACTCATATCTCCCTCCAAAATACGTTACGAACCGAATTAGTATTTAAAATAAGTAAATATGTAAAAGTATATGTAAAGTAATCACACATTTAAATTTTTAAACATATACTAGTTACTCAATTAATTATATATCATTTCCACAAACTACATATAAATTTTATGGTTAACTTAAAAAGCAATTACAAATTAATGTAATTTGTAATGAAAAGTAATTTCTTAAACTTAAACGAAATAACAACTATTCCAAATGGGGACCATCAATAATGATCATCTATCTAGGCTAGTTGTTTTCGTATTTTTTTTAGTACAGTTTAGGGCTTTCTTCACACACTTTTTTAATTTTGTTCTTTTTTTTTTTTTGTTCTTTTTTTTTTTCCTTTCAAATTTACATTATTTGATGTTGTTTAACCGTTAACATTCTTCATTCACGTTTAGCTTCTATCATTTTTCCTCAAAAGTTCATATATATGCATTTGTTAGATGTTGGGGACCCTAGTTAAATAAAATAAATCTAGCTAGGGTACAAAGTCAATTTATATATATATATATATATATATATATATATATATATATATATATATATATATATATATATTTTCCTATTGTCAAAGTTTTTGGTCGTATAGCATTTATAAGTATTAATTGGGCAAAACCTAAACAATATACAAGTCTAAGTTTCATGCATTTATTATTATAAGTTAAATAAATAAATCTAAGTTAATTACTAGTTTCCGGATATAACGGATCAAAATTAACCACATGGTTGTTCATATATATATACCACGTGCATACCAAATAACAATCATAACACATAGTATGAATTACTTAATTAATTAACAAATTAACAATAAATAACTATCTCAAACAAAGCAAAAATTTAAATAAGTTATATATAATAACATAAATGTGAAATTGTTATATATAATATATATATAGCCGGCCATATATATACTATATATACATATGTATTACCCATATATATATATATATATGTAACAAAAAAATTGAAATGCATATATATAGCTAGCGAGGAACGACACGAGTGAAGCAATTCATGTAAATATATCAATCATCTTGCACAAAACCAAATTCATAATAATTTTCTTTTCAAACGTATTACACGAAATTAGCACAAACATCACCCAAACTTGCAACACCAAATCCAAACCAAACAAATATATATATATATATATATATATATATATATATATATATATATATATATATATAACCTTTCCGGATTCTCCCCCTCCCGTTGTTGGTATCAGAGCCATAAGAGTTCCGATCTCTTTGCTGCTTGATGTACACCCTGTTCTCCTTTGAACCCCCTGAGTATTGTCTTGCTCTTCTCCTCTTTACTTACCCCCTGTTAACCTTTCTCTGTGTCGAGATCCTAGTTGTTAGACGGTAGTCCACCACCCTGTCAGTTACTGTTGTAAGGAACGGTAGTTCACCACCCGGTCTAGTCAGTTTGCAAATCCGTAAGTCCCGTTGAAAAGCCTGGGTTGGCGTGTGAAGGGCAGGTAGTAGGTACTGAGTGTTGGCCAAGGGTATGTGTGAATAGTTCTGGTTTCAGCCGTTTCGCGTCCAAGGGTATGTGTGGATAGTTTAGCGTCTAGGAAGGACATACTTAGGAACTTTGCCCAGTGTGTGATTTTGAGTTTAGTTTGTGTGTCAAAATGTGGAGATCTAATTCTTCTGTTTGTTCTAATTCCAGTTTACCACCTGACGTGGTTAATTTTGAAAATTTTTCTGTCGAAACTGATACTGATTTTAAATTTGATAAGTGGAATATCCCCAAGCTTAACGCCAAGGATGTTTACACTACTTCATGGTCTAAATCTGTCTTTAGATCTGAATATTTTGTCAAAACTGTTGAACAAACCTTTGCTGTTACCGGCAAAGATCAAACTATGACCTTATTTAACAAGAAATTCATTAACGATTCTCTTGCTAAGTTTATAAGTTTTTGCATGTTGGTTCTGTGCAAGTTGCGGTCAAGCCATTGACTTGACTTGGTATTAATACTTCTGTTTTGTTATGCTTGCGTGACACAAGATTTATTGATTTCAAAACCAGTATTCTTGGAATGATTCAATCATCCTTGTTTATTGGTCCTGTCCATTTTGATGTCTTCCCCAACATTTCTCTTGCTTTAAATGATATGCATATTTTGAAAGCTTTGACGCTTAATGTTTTAACTTCTGGTTATAATATGGAAGAAGGTAGCAGACCCCTTGCTATCATCTACCGTATTTATTATAAGTTGATGAAGACAAATCTAGATCCACAAGCTGTGATCAAGAATTCAGGTGAATCTACTTTGTTAATTCAAAGTTCTACTCAGAATGCTTATATCAAAACTCCAAAAATGATTCGCTGTAATGAGATTGACCTCCCCAACGAGTGGCTTTTGGAAGGTGTTGCAAAACCTTCTCGAGTAGTAAACGATGCCTCTAATCTTGATTACATCCAGCAATACATGGATGGATCTGTCAAAATCAATTTTTCTGATTTAGGACTTTCTAACAGAATTGAAAGACCTCTGTTCGAAAGACCTCTGTTGGTTAACGAACGAATGAATTCTTTTGCTGGTTCCACAGCCTCAGAAGGATTTCGACGTCGTGATAAAGATGTGGATGAGTCCCTTAACGCTCCTTCTCCTCTTTGTCCTGTTAACCCTGATTTGAAACTCAAAGGAATTTCTACCGATTCCCAAGTTTCTTCTGCTTTTTACTCTACTAGAAATCATCTCCAAACGGATGACGAAGGTGGATCTATCTCTCCTTCTGCTTCTGATTTTAATGCTCCTCTTCCCACTGCTCATCATCAGTGTAATGTCATCACTGCAACTGCTCCCATCAAAGATTTCTTTTCTATTATTGATTGGCCTGCTTTGTCCAAAGATTTCAGTTCAAAAGAAAATCGTGCTTTAAGACATGCTTACCGTGCCAAATATTCTGAAAATGAACAAAATCTCATCAAGGTCAAATGGACTGAGATGATGATTAAGTCCCAAAAACATATTTTGTTTTTTGATTATCTTCAAAAACATTTCCCTGTCGATAATGTTTTGAATGTTGTCAAAAATAATTTTGTCAAAGAAGATAAAACTGTTGTCAAATCTTCTCATCCTCCTCTTGAAAATACTCTTCTTGATGTCAACAAAATTGTTGTTAAATGTTCCCCTTTCAAAACTCATGATAATGATCCTATTACTAACGATAGGAAAATTATCGAATAAAACAATTGTTGTGCCAAATCTCTGCATATTTTAGGACAACAATTGGACCGTATCGAAGAGAAACTTCCCTCTCTCTCTTCTGATCCAAAGGTTTCCTCTGCTCCTTCTAAAATTGAAAAACCCCTGATTTCTCTCCCTGATTCGAAAGAATCTTCTGGTTTGAAAACGACTTCTCAAATGAACCTTGAGAAAGTCAACAAATTGCTTTCTGAGTTAACTACTGCTCGTGCCAGTTCTTATGGACAAAATTTTGGTAACAAAAAAGTCTCTTCTTCTGATTCTGAAACTTCTTCTCAAGAATCTACTGATTTTGACATCAGAGTTCTTGAACAAAACTTTGGTAAGATTGAAATGGAGCCAAAACTCCAAAGGATCTTTGACGGATCTAAACCTTTTAATCTTACAAAGAATTTTTATTCAAAAACTACTCCTCCTGATTTACAATTTGAGGAAAGGTTTCTCCAATCCCAATTCTCTGTCTCTGCAAATAAATTATATGAATGGAATATTGACGGTTTGTCTGAGCAAGAACTGCCCAATAAGATGAATCACATGTCCATGGTTGCTAATGCCTATCTCACTAATCACAATAAAAGCCAAGCTGATATTGTGGATTTACTTGCTACTGGTTTTTCTGGTACTCTTAGAAATTGGTGGGACAATTATCTCACTGAACTAAGAAGAGATCAGATCAGGAAAGCAGTAAAGAGTGATGAAGAAGGATTACCCATTTTCAATGAGCAAATTGGTATGGGTGAACCTGATGGTGTTAACTCCTTGATCTATACAATTATCAAACATTTTGTCGGAACTTCTTCCAATATCACTTCCCGTATTTCTGATTATTTGAACAATCTTTGATGCCCTACTATGTCTGACTATAGATGGTATCAAGATGTCTTTCTTTCCCGTGTCATGGTTAGACCTGATAGTCAAAAACCTTATTGGAAAGAAAAGTTTGTTAATGGGTTGCCTTCATTATTTGCTCACAAAGTTAAAGATGAATTGATCAGTTCTGACACTGGTCTCATTGATTTTGAAAACTTGACTTATGGTGATTTGTTTTCAACTGTCAAAAAACTTGGTATTAAGATGTGCATCGATCAAAAGATGATCAGACAACAGCTTAAAAAGGCCAAGAAAGCTAAGTATGAAATGGGAAATTTCTGTGAACAGTTTGGATTACCTCCTATTGCTCCTTCCAGAACGCAAAGGAAGAAATCTAAAGCTTTCATGAAATCACCCTCTCCATATTACAATAGTAACAAGAAAAGAAAATTTAATAAACCTAAATTTTCTAAACCTCATCCTAAATGGAGTAAAGAATCTAAATTTGAAAAATACATTTCAAAAAATAAATGCTTCAACTGTGGAGAAACAGGACACTATGCTGACAAGTGCCCAAAACCTCTCAAAAAGATTAAAAAAGAGATTAATGCTTTAAACATCAATGACGATGAAAAGTAAAAAATCTTTAGAATTTTTCAAAACAATGCCTTTTCTGATTATTCTTCTGATAATGATTTTATATCTTCCTCTGATTCTGAATATCGCTCTGCTTCTGATATTTCTGCAAATTGTGTCAATTTTGGTTGTACTGAATCTTGCTGCAACCCAAAAACTTGTTCTGTCCTAACCAAATCAGAAGAACAAGAAGATTTGCTTCTTACCCTGATTTCAAAAATTGAAAACCCAGATTTGAAAGAAGAGTATCTTAAAAAACTTAAGAAACTCATGACCAAAGATGTTGAAAAACCTGTTGGCACTATATCTCTTGAAGATACCTTGAAACGATTTTCAAAACAAAAATCCAAGGTAGCTACTATCTTAGATTTGCAGCATGAGATTAGTATCATCAAGAAAGATATTGTTAACTTGCAACTTGCCTTACAAGATGTTAATACTGAAAACAAAGATTTACAACAAAAGCTTTTGCTTTTAAATCTTAACCAATGTTTTCCTGGAAGTGTTTCTGATAATGAAACACCTGAGCATGATGATGAGGCTGAATCCAGTCATAAATCTTTGTCCAATGAAGTTAAGATTGTCAGTATGATCAGTAAACTTGTCCCTCCGAGATGGTATTCAAAAGTCAGAATTACCATTTCTCCTGATTATGCTTTTGATGTTTTTGCTTTGATTGATTCTGGTTCTGATTTGAATTGCATTCAAGAAGGATTCATTCCTAGCAAATATTTTGAAAAATCCACAGAACGGCTGCATTCAGCCAGTGGAAGCAAATTGCACTTTGATTTTGAGTTAAATAATGCTTATGTCTGTTTCAATAATATTCATTTCCATATTCCTACTGTTCTTGTCAAAAACATGAGTGAAAGGGTAATTCTTGGGATGCCTTTTCTTGCTTTACTTTATCCATTCTCTGTTAACGAGATTGGTGTTTCAACTGTTAAATTTGGTGTTAATATTCAAATACCTTTTGCTTCAAAATTTGAAATTGATGTTAATAGGTTGGATATTAAGTTTAGGCAGTCCTCAGATCTAGAGTTGGATAAGGACCCTATTACCATTAGAGTTTTGTCTTGCCTAAACACCCCCCTGACGGTCGTGTTTTCCCAGAATTCTTTGTTCATACCTATCCCCAGCACATGGCGCATATTATTATTTTTGCTTTGCAAAAAATAATTTTGACGTTATTTTGCATATATTTTATAAAAGTTTTAACCATTTTGGTTTTAATTACTTTTCTTTTGAATTTTTGCAGTGTCACTATGGCTAGCAAAAAGGATAAAGAAAAAATTGGTTCAAAAGCTCTGACTATAAAATCAGAGTCCCCCCTTGCTTCTTCCCTGCCAATTTCCTCTGTTGCCATAACCAACAGATTTGCTCCATTTGCTCCCTCCATTCCTGATTCCCAAATGTCGTACTCAAGTACACTTGCCTCCTCTTATGATCCATTTTCTGACAAACCAAAAAATCCCTTCATAAGGTATGATAAAACGTCTGCCTATATGACTCTCCCTTATTCCCAGAACTTGTTGTTTGTCGAACTTAATCGTTCTGCTTCTTCTAAATCTACCGGAGATATTGCCCTCTCCTATTTTCCCCCAAATTTTCTTGCTTTACTTTATCTTTTGTGGATTCATTCCTAGCAAATATTTCTCCCCTATCCCCTGCATCTATATGCATTCTGCGCTTCCTCCCCCTCCCGTTGTTGATATATATATATATACTTGTGAGGAGCTCTAGTAGGAGCTAGAAACGGAGGGAGAGAGGACGACGGCCGGAGATCGATGGCAAAGAGATGGCCGGCAGGTTTAGTTGCGGGCGGAGGATCACTAGAATCATGAGATCGAGAGAGTATACATACGGTGGAGAAGAGAAAAAAAAAAAAAGAAGCTTAATATTACTCGAGCTTCAGCTATGGTGGAAGAAAGAAAGAAAAACAGAGAGAAAACAAAGAGAAAAAGGAAAAGTTTGGGCGGTCATGCGTGGTAGCTAGCTTCCAGTTGGGGGAAAGAAAAGATAAAATAAAAAAAAATAAAAAATTCAAACGTGCCAGGCCTCTTAATTAAGAGGCATGGCGCGCAGCAGCTGGTCGGGAGAGATGGGATGGGTCTGTGCGGGGAGGGACTCGAGGGAATTTCCTGACGTGCCATGTTTGGCACGTCAGGATTTGACGTGCTAGGTGTTGCGCGTCAGGAATATAATCAAGAAAAAAAAAATTATATAATTAATTAGCTATATAATTGTCTATATATATATAATGTTCTGACGTGGCCACGTCAGAAATTTCTGATGTAGTAAATGTTGCCATGTCAGAAAATATATAATTTTTTAAGATTTAAAATATGTAAGAATTTTCTGATATTGTAGTATTTAACACGTTAGAAAATTCTGACGTGGTACTATTCACACGTAAGAAAAAAATTTCTGACGTGGTAAAATTTCTACATCAGAAAATTAATGACGTGGTAACAAAACATGTACTGTAGCCACGTCAGAAAATGCTATTTTTTTGTAGTGTGACCAAATAGGTAAATATTGCACCAAATATTTTTTTAAGCGAAATCATGATTTTAGTTTAAATTCGCACTTTTTCAAATAAGTACTTTTTAGTGAGCTTATAAAAATCGCTGATTTTTCCACGATGCGCTTTTAAAATTACAATCTCAAATATTCCAAAATTGACATTTGATTTAAAAACTCAAATTATTTCTTTAAAAATACACCCTCAAGCAGACACTAAGACGCAAAACAATTTTCAAATATCTCCATGTATCGTCCTCAACAAGCAAAATGCAAATGACATGGCAGGTGACGCACGTGGCAGCGGCCAGCGAGTACAAAAATTCCACCCTCACCCAGCCGTACATGATTGACACCCACATAATAATAAAATACATTATAATGACAATTAAAATAATAAAAACAGATTAAAAACAATTATCATGGATTACTATCCTCCGTGATACGCATCGGCCATCGTGTCGTGGCCTCCCAGCCCAACCACTTTTACAGTTTTACTTGTCCCACACCAATTTTCTGTCGGGGTGGGTCTCTCAATTCTCATCTCTCTTCCCCCATTTTTTATTTAGAAAATTATATAGTTCGAAAAATGATATTTATCCATCTAAGATTCATCTATTAATCCTATTAATACTCCGTCACTAAACACTTTGTACAAACTATAATTATAATAAGAGAAATGCTACAAGTTGTTCTAACATTCTCCTGATTTTATGTGTATATTATTTTTTAAGAAGTAAAAAAAAATTTACCCACTTGTCACTCATATATATATATATATATATATATATAAGAAATCAATATTCACGTAAGATTAAGAAAATACCAAAAAAAACCGTAGCATTTCTCTAACTATAAACATTGCATCGCATGTAAATAAAAAATATTTTTCTTTTCTAAACCACACCTCAAAATATTTGATCCTAATTGTTTTTGATTGTTTTTTCTTCATTATTGTAGAGCTATCTCTTAGTCTTCTTAGCTTTCTCGACTCTTTTGGAAGCCAGTCGAAAGCTATATTAAACGAGAAACCTATGTGCATGCCCATCTTTTATTTTATTTTATTTATTTTTTTTCGAACCATTCAATCATTTATTTCATTAATGATAAAAATCTTGAACAATTGTTTAGCTATGACAATATCAATAACAAGCCAATGGGCTTTTCCTATATGGACCACTTCATTTATTATTTGTTTGCCTTTATGTCACTCCGTTTGCTTCCCTTTTAACTTGATTAACAAACAAATATCCAAACAATATGAAAATTGCATTAATATTAAGGGTAACATCAAATAATGTGGAGAAGTTTTATGATTAAGACGATGGGTCCTAATCCGAACGGCACGCGTGAATAGTCCCCATTTCTCTCAGCAACAAAGTGCACAATCATCTAGGTAGATTCTCTCTCTCTCTTTATTTATTTATTTATTTATTTTTTGGGGGTTTAAAATCGTCAGCATGCACATTTAGAAGCCAACCAACACAGAAAATACACGCACTCACTGACACACTCAGAGAAAGACACATTACACATGCAATCCAATCATGCATACATCAAAACATACACACATACACATACATACATATGGAGAAGAGAAGAGAAGAAAAGCAGTGTTTCTCTCTCTGGGAAATTGCCACGTCATTTCGCCCCTCTTTATCCAACCACCGCCTGCCGTCCCCAAAGTCTCTCTCGCTCTCTCAAGTCTTAGCTGTTCCTCACTGTAGCTCCTTGGCCCCCCTCCCCACTCTCTCTCTCTTCTCCTTCCTCGTCTTCTTCTTCTTCTTCTTCTTCGTCGTCGTATAAATAGCATCGCTAACCCCAAATCCAAAGTTTCTCTCTTTGAGGCTTATCCTCTCTCTCTCTCTCTCTCTCTGTGGCTCTGCTATTGACTTCATCAGCAGCTAAAAATGCCTGCTTGGTGGGGAAAGAAGTCCGGCAAGAGCAAAGAACAAAACCCACTTAGCGCCCACCTCTATGCTTCCAAATCTTCAGTCAATAATGAAAGGGTCAAGGCCAAGGACAAGGAAAAGGCCAGCAGCTTCGACGAGGTCTTCTGCCGGAATTCGCCGCGTACCAGCAAGGATTTCGGTGGCTCCTCCGGATTTTCAGGTTTCGATTCCGATGGCGGCGACAAGGTAGGCCATCCGCTACCTCGGCCGTCGATTTTGTCCGGGAACGATCATATCCACGGCGCCGTGGTCGGTATGGGATCTGGATCGGTTTCGAGTGTGAGCTCATCTGGGTCATCGGAGGATCAGCCGGTTGCTCAGGAGCAGGCTCAATTCAGTCAGTTCAGGTGGGTTTTTGGAGCTTTGGAAGATTAGTTTTTGTGTGAAAATTTGGTTAAACAATTCCAGGTGTTTGATTGATTAATTGATCATTTCTGGTGTTATTATTGATGTGTTTATTTGGATTGTTTTTAATTCAATTGATTTGCAAAAGAGGCACCTTTTTTTCCGCTAATTTTTTGGTTGTCAGAGTTCTGGTTGCTTTGCATACGGGTGATTTTTTCTGGTTTCCAATCCAAAATCAACATGTGGGGTGCTTTGTATATGGCGGTTTTTCTGATTCCCAATCGAAATTCGGCATATGGGTTTTCCGTCTTTTTCGCTGTCTCAGCCTTTTAAACCGAGTTTTGTTACTGCTACCCAATTCTCTCTCACAGTTTCTTCTTTTGTCAGATTTTGATAGCTTTGTACTGAGGTTTCCATCCTTACAACCAACACAAACCACGTGGATCTGCTGTCAGTTTTTTTTGCTCTGAGCCTCTTGAACTTAGTTTCAGTTTTGTCCATTTCTATATTCTCTCTGTCTCCCACCTTGACAGCCTAGCTAAGTATATACCTTCTCTTGGCTTGTTCCCTCCAAATGGATGAGTATCTTTGGTAAATAAATGATTGGAAGTTTTATGTTTTATTTTTTATTTTTTGGTTGAGAAATGAAGCTGTAGCTATGCAAGTTCAATAATTTCCTGGACAATCTAAATCTTGATCACATGCATATTCTGCCTGACGCTAAGTACTATCCGTTGTTAATTGTCCCTGTTTCTTGCTTCCATTAGCAACCATTTCAGATATTTCCTGTCTTGCGTGTTTCAATGAACTAGCTCGTAATCTTCACACAACGAAGAAAGATGGCTAATGGAGTTTACTTAGTCTTCGCGTGTGACAGTATTTAACAATGGTTATGACCGTGTATTTTAGAGGTGGAAGTCTAGGGTTTGACCTCTCATAGTTGCGGCAATTTGGAAGAGGGAAAGGGGGGGTGTTAAAAAACAAAAAAACTAGATTTTTGAATGATTTCAATTTCAATTATGCTTCTCTAACGCAAGTGTGAATTATAACCAATTTTATTGTTCTGGATTGTAGAGGAATTGGTGATACCAAGACCAACACGAGGTCAAGAAGCCCCGGACCAAGCCCGAGGGGGCCCTCAAGCCCCACATCACCTCTTCACCTGCGGTTATGCGGCTTGAATTTGGAGTCTCCAACGGGAAAGCAAGAAGACGGGAAGAGTCAATGTCATCGGCTGCCTCTTCCTCCAGGTTCTCCTACTAGCCCTTCTGCCTTGCCCAACACAAGAACAAGTGGAGTCGTTGAAAACACAACTTCTACACAATCCAATTGGAAGAAAGGAAGGCTTCTAGGAAGAGGGACTTTTGGGCATGTATACCTCGGATTTAATAGGTAATTTTACTGTTTAAGATATATACTTAGTACTTACCTAATCAAGAAAAGGGCAAATTGCACTTGCACCTTCTGTGGTTTGATGCAGTTTCATTGACACCCCCTAGATTTTCAAATTTTCTATTTATCAACAATTTTTATCCATTTGGAAACATATCAAAAAAGGATAAAGTGCACCTGCACCTTATGTGGTATCTTATTTTTAATTGAAACCCTTCTTATCATGCCTTTTAGTATATTTCCTTCATTTGGGCAATATACAGAAAAGTGTTATAGCAACTGTTAGAAATAAGAAACCGGTTCTGTAGATAAATAATAGAAGACTTATGTAGCTTTATATATTTATTGAGCAACTCCATAGCTTTAAATTGTTAACTCCATGACCTTGAGGTCCATGTGAGTTTCCATGTGTGCACCGATGGTGCACATCTGTTTCGGAATCAATATTAGACGCATGAAGTGCTCAGGTAGTGTGAGTGATCCACATGGTGTTTCTTGTAAACAATACCTATCTTGGCATATCCACATGAACATGAAAAGAACTCAGCAGCAATGTCAATAAAAGAATTGTGGAAAAAAATGGAGTAAGATTAGCATGTTTCATGTTTTCTTACTTTTCCAATTGTTGTATTTGCAACAGTGGAAGTGGACAAATGTGTGCAATAAAAGAAGTCAGGGTTGCTTCTGATGATCAGACGTCAAGAGAATGTCTCAAGCAACTGAATCAGGTAATATGTTTATTAGTATATTTATTCCCTTCAATTTTCACTTTTTAGTTGTACATTTGAATTTTCACTTTCAGAGTGCAGTTCGTCATCTGGCAGTACATAAGATTTTGACTGAATTTTTTCTTGTCAACAGGAGATAAATTTGCTTAGTCAGCTGTCGCATCCAAACATTGTTCGATACTATGGGAGTGAATTGGTAAGAGTTCATCTCTTAAAGGTCAATAATATGTGCCCTACACATGAACAGAAACACACTGTAAATATAGTTAGATTCAGAGGAACAGTGTGTGAAGGTTTTTTCATTTTCAATCTGTGTAATGGGGCCCGTTTGGCAATGGACTGGCCAAAGTCCCATTTTTTTTTTCAACTCTCCGACATTCTTATTTTTTATATCACATCAATCACTTTTTATTACTATTCAAATAAAAAACTCATTACAAAACAAAATTTTTTCACTTTTCCATACAAAAAATTCAAAACTTCTAACTACTTTATATCACATCAATCACTTTTCTATGAATTGCGAATACTGGACCCTGCTTTTGTAACAATTCTGGATTACCATGTTCTCAGGGTGAGGAAACACTCTCAGTTTATTTGGAGTATGTCTCTGGTGGCTCAATTCACAAACTACTTCAAGAATATGGTCCCTTTAAGGAACCTGTTATTCAAAATTATACCAGGCAGATTATTTCTGGGCTTGCCTACTTACATGGAAGGCATACAGTGCACAGGTATTTGGCTATTAATTTAGTCATGGTCCCTTAGTATTTTGCCCTTGGCATTGCAGCTTTGTCAGTTTCTTTATGATTATTTTTTGATAAGTGTTTCTTTATGATTATTAAGTAATGCGTTTTTCTTGGCAGGGACATCAAAGGGGCAAACATCTTAGTAGATCCTAATGGTGAAATCAAGTTGGCAGACTTTGGCATGGCTAAACATGTATAGTTGTCTTACCCCATAAACAGAATTCTAATTCTAGAAGACTAGGGGGAATAGTCAGAGTTCATGCTATTACAAAAGCGTATGACTCTCTTAAACAACAATATAGCCAAGAAAAGGAAGAGTGGAAATAAATGATATTCTTGTAATGCTGGTAATGGAAAATAATTTTGATTTTCACCAAAAATTTGAACCGAAAATAGTCGTAAGATTTTAGTTCTCCCTCCCTCCCTCTCTCTCTCAGTCTCTCGTGCGTGCGCACACACACACGCAAGCACACCTGTTTGTATGCAACCAACTAGACTGAAGGGCATATATAACCTACTAGTATGAAGCAAGCATGACATACTGTTGAGCCAGAAACATATCTGATCTAGGAACATTGAGAATAGTATGTTTTTGTATTCTTCTTTTTATGATTTCTTTCTAGTTAATTGTCAAAAGTAATTCTCATTTTTGGTTCTTCTTCACCAGATAACGGCTTGTTCTTCAATGCTTTCTTTCAAGGGAAGTCCTTATTGGATGGCACCTGAGGTATATTATTTGTCTCTTTTGCTCCCAACACAACCCCCTCCCTCCCTCTTCTTGTCACCTGCACATTATCCTCACTTTCTTTTTGCCTTTTGAACCTTTTATTTCTCCTATGACTGTTCACTAAGGTGTATTTACTCATGTTTCTATCTTGTTTTATAATCTCAGGTTGTAATGAATACAAATGGCTACAGTCTTGCAGTGGATATTTGGAGTTTGGGATGTACAATACTTGAAATGGCAACGTCTAAACCACCATGGAGCCAGTATGAAGGGGTGCGATATTGGATTTTTATAAACTGTTTCTTTATACCACACATTTTGTTATGGTCTTCTTTGAAGTGTTTGTAGGACCAAAATTGATTTGTTATGTTGGGTTGAACAGGTGGCTGCAATATTCAAAATTGGTAACAGCAAAGATACTCCTGAAATTCCTGAATGCCTTTCAAATGATGCAAAGAGTTTTATAAAGCTATGCTTGCAGCGAGACCCATTAGCACGGCCTACAGCCATAAAACTACTAGATCACCCCTTTATTCGAGACCAGGCAACGACTAGAGTAGCAAACATAAATGTGACCAAGGATGCCTTCCCTTACATGTTTGATGGAAGCCGCACACCGGTAATGGCCTAAGATTCTTGTCCTTTCCCCAAAAAAAATATTATCTTTTTTAAGTGTTTATATTGTTAAAGTATTGATTAAATGGTTAAATTTATTTTTTCGTATTAGTTTAAGCTTTATGGAACATGTGGTGATTTAACATGGTATTAAGCTAGAGGTCCCGAGTTCAAATCCTGACTGCATAGTTTACCTCCAATTTTAATTAAATATTTTACGTTCTGTTTGAGTCCACACGTGAGGGTGAGTATTAAAGTATTGATTAAATAATTAAATTTACTATTTCTTATTAACTTAAGCTTATGGAACAAGTAGTGATTTAACATATTTCTTCTAAAATTCTAATATACGAGGACCCAATATATTTCTTCTAAAATTCTAAAATTCTGCCTTGACATGAGTCACTTTTGAATTTTTACAGCACAATCATTAAGAAGTAATTTGTAGGGAACTTGTTTTTTATTGACTTTAAAATACGTCTTTATGGTAAAGGAAATATGCATTATCAACTCAGGAATGATTTGATTATTTTATTCTGGGTGGTCGCCAAAGAAAGAAAAAACATCATCTCATGTTGTTCAGAACTTCCACTGATATGTCAAGGCTTTTGCTAAATTGAACTGAAATGATTATTGCGAACTTGAACAAAGAAAAATAGAAGAAATGGAATCTATTAGGGATCTTAGGATTTTGAAATTTGGAATTTGGAATTTGATGAATATATAAGTATAACCACCATATAACTGTTGGCATGAAAATTAGAATTATCGTTTGAGGCAGACATTTTAGAAAAATAAAGATAAAATGTAGATTATATCTAGTTTCACTCTCTTTTCTAGCAGAACAGAAAGGTCCTCAGTGGCAATTAACTTAGATGAATTTAAATCTATTGACGCCTCTAAATTTTATGAGTCAATAAATATGGGATTTAAGCTAATATTGTACTTGCTTCAACTTCCTGAGCAGCCAGTGTTAGAACTCCATTCAAATAAATCAAAGATGACTTTGAGTGATAGAAATTATGCAACAATGCCAGTTTTTACGTCTTCTGGAACTTCGAAAAGCCCAAGGTAATAACATCCCGCCCTTTATTCTCTCATTCATGCTTCATAATTGTATGGCATTATGAAATTGACTTTGCTTTCATATCCTTACATGCAGGGATAGCATAAGAGCGATTACATCTTTACCTGTATCTCCCTGCTCAAGTCCATTACGACATTATGGACCCGCACACAAGAGCGGTTTTTTATCTCCTCCTCACCCGACCTATGCAATGATGGGACAAAGTGGCTATAATTCTACTGACTACAACTCATATACAACCATGAGAGCAAGCCCCCCATCATACACTTTTGATCCTTGGCGGGAGACCTCTCCATACAGAGCTCATACCCCTGGTAGCTCACCAAGAACAAGACCCATTTGATTATGTAAATAATAACAAAATCAGAAAATCTCTCCAGAATGCTTCATGGCTGAATTTGGGAGGATATAGTATATTCTTGCTCCTTATATCTTTCAGACAGTTAGGCAGTTACTATTTTGCTTACCTCTTCTAGGAGTGACTGGATTCTTTATGTATTGGGGGCTTTGGAGGGGAGCAATAAGAGCAGCAAGATTTCTTTTTCTTTTTTCTTTTTTTTTGGGTTAAGTAGAGCACCAAAATTTCAGTCCATGGGGCAGATGCTGGATGTCTTGATCTTGTAACAATCTGTTGATTGTTGTAAATGGAAGGTGGTTACTGTGTTTGTAACATTTACATTGTATATTAGTTAATGGTATAATATTATTGGCATCAAATCTTTGTTTATAGCTACCCTTGAAGCTAGGCTTTGAAAAATCTATTGGAGCTTAGAACTTAGAAGACAGCCAGGGCTGTCCTGCTGTTCAATTCTTTTTAGGGCCCCTATGGAGATCAAGAGGACCAAAATGTGGCTTCTTTATGCAACTAGAAACAGCCAATTTGGTTAGATTGTCTGGCTTTTATGAAGTGAAGGAAGCTCTAGGAGACAATTTTAAGGATAATTTGAATCCTAAATAACAAGAGGAATTTTAGGACGCTTCACCCGCCGATTGCCTGCCGGCTGTGTCGAACTCTCAATTTGTTGTTGTCTTGTTCATTTGTTTTTCTTCTTTCAACTTACCCGAAACAAGATTTTTCGGCTGCTTGATATGGTTGTTCCTTGTGTGTAAAGAAAGCTACTTTGATCATCAGCATCTCTCTCTCAATTTTTTATTTTTTGTTTTTTATTCTTTGTGGGTGTTTAGTTGGGATCTATTTAATCCTAATAAAGAAATATATGCCGTACGTTGAGAGTGACCTTAGGAATTAGGATGCAAATCAAACGAGGCATGTTCATCGTACATTGCCGTCTCAGGTAGTACTCACTTTTCAAAAAAGTTGAGACACGTTGTAACAAGAATGTCACTGCAGATATAATTAACAATATTCTTACCATCCTCTATCTTTTTATATATATATTTGTAAGTATGATGGATCTTGAACTTACGATTTCGGCAAAATTCTACCTAAAAGAAACAACATGCAATTATATGTCCCATACGTGTCTATAAATTGGAAAAAGAAAATAATAACATCATTTTCGGAAATATATTCATATATTTTGCTAGATTTCATCCTCTACAGAAAAATCTATCTGATGGCTTTTCAACCAAATGAAAGGTTCCCGAAAAAGTTGGATTTCTTTCTTCTTTTATTATTTTTGTTATTTTTTTATTAAGAAAAGACGGGCAAAAGAGAATAACTGTGAATATTTTTCCATCCTTGATTTACTCTTGAAATTGAAGTACTATCCGTGGGAAAAAGCACAATTAGAATAATATATTATAAAAGAGTTGATACAAAAATTTCTTTTTGGACTGCACGACTATCACTCGAACACATTGCTCCCATGCTTCCATTGTTAAAAAATATTATTCTAGGATTATTTACCTTCTTATATATTTTAGGTCTACTGAGTTTACTTTTCTTTAGTCTACAAAGTATCTTGCCTATCACTCATAGGTTCTATATAAATAGAGGTTTCTTTAATCATTCTCGTATCAATCTTGCTACAATCTTTTGCGTTCTCTCTTTTCTCTGTCTTCTTCAATATATCTCTCCAATATATTTAATATGGTATCAAAGTAACTTTTATGTAGCCTTCAATAAACGTATCTTTTATAGTGTTTTCCTTTAACGAACTTCACTCTCATCGCCCTAGCCAAAATTTACCAACGGTGTCCAAACGAGCTGCCACAGCCCCTAAAGAATCTGCCTGTTCTGTTACGTGCCGATCACCTTGGTAATAGCTCCAATCGACATATAAGGGCCAGACGAGTCCAGAGCCGTCAAGTACAGCCAATTTCGACCTTCCACGCGTCAACACGCGCCGCCTGAAGCTTCTACGCGGGTTGCCCACGTGCCGCAGCATTCTTCTGATCAACTTGGTTGCGGTGCCGTTCCATAGATCTACCGCCGGTAGTCTCAAGTTCGTCCAGAATGCTGCCAATGGGTTGGATGTGCCGCCACGCACCAGCAGAAGGTTCTGCTCGTGGGATTCATGCACCCCAGTGTCGCACAGTGGAAAGCGCATGTACCACACGCAACAGACGACCTCCTAACTTACTGCCAAACACGTGTCAACCTCTTAGCACGCCACATCAGCCCTAATGCCACGTGCACCGCCAGACCTTCTACCACATCAGCACCCTTACCACGTCATCATGCTGGCTTGTTTGACTTTTTAGGTTGACTATTTACTTTGACCATTGCCAGGATTGACTTTGACTGTTGACTTTTAGATAGCCATGTGTTTTCTACTCAATTTTTTGTCATGATTTCATATTTGTGGTTTGTTTTTGTTTTTGGAATCTCTATATGACGCAAAATGAGATTCTTCACAAAGTTAAGGCGTTTGTTTTGTCCGATTTAAGTCGCTTCATATATTGTTCAGTTCGGTTCCAAAGCCTTTTTGGGCATAGTTAAACCCGGTTCATTCTTCTTGCGGTGGGCATACTCTAGTCAGACCAATCTTTCATCCGGTCCATGGGTTTGGGCCAAAGAAGCCCATTTCAACCGAACCACTTATGCCTTCCCAACCTCTATCATTATTGGTCACTGTCGCCTCTCTTCAAGCCATCAAACCATTACTTGTCAAAATTTGCGGATCAGACCGATCATTTCAACGGTCCACTGGTTTTCGGGCGTGATTAGCCCATTTCAACTGGCCATTTTCTCTTAGCTTAGCCGACCAGGCAAGACGATCCAAAGGTTTCAAGCCAAATCAGCCGACCATGCTAGTAGGTTCAAGGGTTTTGGGCCATAGTAGCTCTCTCAACCAGCCCTTTTCTCTCTACTCAGCTGACCATGTCACCTATTCCATTACTAGTATATGGTTTTCTAGTCAAACTACTACCAAGTGAATCAAGCTCTAGCTTAAATGCATGGCTAAATTCAGTCAATGCCAATCACAGCGGCAAAATCCACTATTGCAGATTAGCAAGTTTTATGGCATCACTTCGGCAACTCTTTCGGTACAAGTAGCTTTTTCGGTGAATTCATCTTTCTTTCCCTTTCTTTTACCCAAACTCAAGCTTACACCTTGAGTTTGAGGAGGGATTAAGAATATTTTTCTAGGGTAATTTACCTTCTTATGTATTCTAGGTTTACTAGGTTTACCTTTTCTTAGTTTACTAAATTACTTGCCTATCACTCATAACCTCTCTATAAATAGAGGTTCCTGTAATTATTCTCATATCAGTCTTGCTATAATATAGTCCATTATATGCTTTCGCGCGCTCTCTTCTATCTCTCTTCTTCAATATATCTCTCTAATATATTTAACACCCATATATCCAGGAAATGAATATTTAAACAATAAAAATAGAGTTCAACTTCTTGACAAGTCAACCATAGTTGCAACTCTCTAGAACTCTCCGAAGAAACCTCCTGCCAACGGACTGCCATCCGGCTTCTTCCTCCATCTTCTTCTATATTCACTTTCTTTCCTTCTCCTTCTCGCTTCATCGGAGGTCTAAATTTCCTCTTCGGAGGCTTTATCTAATGCCTTTAGTGTTTTATTGGGGGCCAAAACCCCCACACACCCTAATGTGGCTCCGCTGCTAGATTTGGCCGTAGTTTTGGTTGATGGTTGTAGGTGTTTTGTATTTGGAATAGAGTGGTGTATAGATGAGGAGGATAAGAAATATACAAAAATAAAATAAAGAAGGGTAAAGTCCATATACATCCCTCAAACTACCACCCAATTAATAATGTCTTCCCCAAAATTTGGGATAATTACCTTTTTCCCTCATGAACTACCACGTTCCGTCAATATACCCCCATGAACTACCACGATTACTACCTGACCACATCAAACTACCATTTACTTCTCAAAAACTCCATTCCGTTAGTCAACCTTGTTAAATTGGATGGAATATTCCCTTTTAGACGTTAAATCTCATAAAAAAAAAAAATACCCCCAAATAAAAAATTAAAACAAAAAATATAAATACATAAAATTTATAAATTAATTTTTTTTAAAGAAAAAAAAATAGGCTGGGGGTGGCCGCGCACCACCCCCATGGGCCGGGGGTGGCGGCGAGCCACCCCTAGCCACTCTAGGTGTGGCTCGTTGGCCACCCCCTGGGCAACCACCCCTCAATTATTTTATTTTATTTTTAAATAATTTATATTTTTATATTTTTAATATATTTATTTATTTTTAAATAAGAATAACATGTATCATCGTTCTATTGGTGATGATGTGAGACATTAATGAAATCTGTCAAGTGTTTTGATAGAATTTGATTACATGGACTAAATTGTTATTTTGTCTTGTCCCGATAATCTCTGAATTATTATTATTATTATTATTATTATTGTTTTATATCACACACATGGATTTTTAATTTAGGACAAACACGTGGACTGATTTTGTATATATATATTTAGTTTAGGTTTTTTTTTAACAATTTTTTTAGTTTTTTATATTGACTTTTTATTTTTATAAATTAATTTATATGTGTTTTTAAATTTTAATATATTTATATGTTTTGTTTTAATTTTTTGAATTTTTTTTTTATTGAAACTGGTACTGATACATTAATAATATATATTTTTTTAATTTGTTATATTTTAACGGTATTATATGTAATTTTTGTTTATAAAATTAGAGTATTTGGGTCATTTCAAGTTTTTTAATGAGGTTGTCCGATGGAAGGGATTTTTTAGGAAGTAAATGGTAGTTTGATGTGGTTGGGTTAGGGTTGGCAAAATGGGTAACCGGGTAGACACGATTACCCGTTCATACCCGCGACACGATTACCCAATACACAAACACGACTCGTTTACCTAAACGGGTTAGCGGGTCTGACACGATTATAATACGGAAAATATCTGGGTAACCCAACACGACCCGCTTAACCCGTTTAATATAACCGGGTCATATCGGGTAGACCCAACCCGACCTCTAAATAGGTAACACGACCCGTCCTTTTTTTTAAAAAGAAATCCTTAATGAAAAATGGAAAAAATAATGTAATAATAAATTAATGCAACGACCCTCCTTGCCAGTTCCATGAACATCAATGAAACACTGCCTAAGACAGTCACAAAACCATTCCAACTCATTTTCTTCCTGTTACCATGCTTGTTGATAATCAGAGGCATATTCTACTGGACCACTGGTTGCAGATTGCGGGAATAAACTTCTTTTTTCTAATTTGCTTGTCAATAATCATGATCATAGCCGATATAATTGATAGCTTCTATGCCTTGGATCACATGGTGATTCTCTGCAAAATTTCACCAGCCACTCGACTGTTTCTGCATTTTTGAATTGTGAATAAAAACATTCACAAAGATTAGCAATTTTCAACTCTATACATATTAAATAGTCCATTTTGGCATTTCCGTCATAGCAAATTAGCAAGAAAGAAAAAGATCATAAAAAAAAATAATAATAATAACAACTAACAAAAACAAAATAATAAAGAAAAAATAAACAAACTCCATCATCATTAGATTTATTACAAAATAACTAAATAAGGTTCCCATGGGCCATTATCATTAGATTAATTACAAAATATTAACTAAATAAGGTTAATATTTTAAGAAATATTAACAGATTGTGCTCCAGATGAATTTGCAATGTTACAAGAATTAACATCAGTTGTCAAAACTTCATCTTCTTTGCTATCCAACTTCACTTGTTCTATACAAAAAGAAAAAAGAAAAGAAAAAGGAATTAATATTATTATAGTGTAGTTAAAAAATAATACAAGTAAATGAAGAAATTAAATATGCAAATAAATAATATTACCTTGATTTCCATATAACCAATCTCTAGTGCAAATTAATGCCTCAACAATATCAAGCTTGAGTGAGCTCTTATATTGATCAATCACACATCCACCAATACTAAAAGTGGATTCTGAAGCAACAGTAGAAACAAGAATACTCAAAATATCACGAGCCATATCAGCTACTTCAAGATAGCGAAATTCATTTCCTTTCCAAAATGAAAGGATGTCAAATGAATCATTCACAGCCACAGATCTAAGTTCTTCCAAATAAATTTCCAATTGATTCTTCTGTGAATTAACATCAATTCCACCAAATACCAAATATTTCTACATGAAAAAGATAGAATATAAACATAAATAATTAAGAATATATATACTATATACTAAGTTGCTAACAAGATAAGAAATTAATGATATTATTCACCTTTTGCCAAGCTAGTGTTGCTCAAGGTACTTGGGGCAGCTGAATAGTTATAGAGCTTAAATTTGAAGGTATAGAAGAAGCACAATACTCCATAAAAATTTTCTTTAATTTCTCATAAACATTCTCATACTGTGTAGAATTCATAACTCCATAGATCTTCGTATAGTGATAATTTACAAGATAAAGCTTGTAACGAGGATCTAAGATAACTGCTACGACCAACACTTCACTAAATTCTAACCAATATTTCTCAAACTTAGAGATCATTTGAGTTGCCATTAACCTCTTATGCTCATCTTCACTCACAAGGTCTTCCTTCAAGCTCACATAAATCATGGCAACTACGGGAAAGTATAAGTTAGCAGTGTGATACTTAGTACCAAAAAAAGCACATGTAGCTTGGTAAAAGCAAGCTAAGAAACTACTAATATTATCTATCTTTTCCCACTCAGATGCAGTAGGACAATGCTTATAGTTTTTATCAGTCATCTCCAAATAACTAAAAGCACACCTATAGTGAATAACACTCTCAAGCATAAGATATGTAGAATTCTATCTGGTTGGCACATCTTGTTTTAACCCATTATGACTGTCCAATGACATTTGACTTGGGTAGTAAACGTTGTAGTTCATGGGGGTAAATTGACAGAACGTGATAGTTCATGGGAGAAAAATGTAATTACCACCCAAAATTTCAATTGTGACAATGTCTTCCCCAAAATTTAAATTGTGATACTGTCCCTCCAAACTTTCAAACTACTAAAATATTGTCAATGACCCTCGGGCCACTAGGTTAACAAAAAGATAAAAATACCCATATAGATTTCTCAACAAGACAAAAGTACCACTATAAATTTGAAAAAAAAAAAAAAAAAAAATCTTTAATTTTTTAAAAAATGAAAATTTTAATTTTAAAAAAATAATTTATTTATTTATTTTTTAAAAAAGATTTATTTTTTTAATTTTTTAAAACGAATTTTATAAAAAAGGGGAAATTTTTATTTAAAAAAACGTTTTGTTTTTTGAAAATTTTTATTTCTTCAAATGAAATTTTAATTTTTTTTAAAAAGAAAGTTTTTATTCAATTTTTTTTTTTTAAAAGAGATAATTTTCAATTTTTATAAAAAAATCAAAAATTTTTAATTCTTTTTCTTATAAAATGATTTTTTTTTTTGGGAAAAATATAAAAAAACTTCTTAAACTAACAATCGTTTGCAATAAAGCCTCACAATGTTCAAAATGTACTAAAGTAACCTATCAAACTACCAAAGTGTGTCAAAAAGGCAAAATATTTTTAATATTCCTATAATACCCCTATTCTTTTAAAAACTAAAATAAAAAAGATTAATAAAGTAATAAAATAAAAAATTAAAAAATTAAAAAAATGAAAGGGGTGGTTGCCAATTGAGCCAACCACATGGTTTGATTTTGCATTTATCCATATTTTTTTATACCGTACAAGTGATTTATAATTTAAGCCAACTACAGTGACTAATATTTTATTTATTCTAAAAAAAAAAAAAAATTGTTCTTATTCCCCCCTTGGGTTTTTCTTTTCTTCACTTTTTTTGTTTAAAAAATAATTTAGTTTTTTTATTTTATTTTATTTTATCTAGTTTTTAAAAGAATAGATGTATTATAGGAATATAATAAAATATATGAAATTTTTGACACACTTTGGTAGTTTGATGAGCTATTTTAGCACATTTTGAACATTGTGAGGCTCTATTGCAAATAGCTGTTAGTTTGTGAGGCTTTTTTATATTTTTCATTTTTTTTTTTAAATTTTTTAAATTTGGCCCCTACTTGAATTTTATATATATTGACAAATTTCATAACATGCGTTTAAGAAGATCTCCCATATTTCAAAAACTTTCAATTTCATCCCTTGAAGTTTCAATTTGATGCAATTTACCCCTCTGTTAATTTTTGCCGTTAAACCCTAAAGAAATCCCTAAAAAGACCGAATTACCCTTCGATTTTCGTTTTTATTTTTCATTGAAAAACTGAAAAAAGAAGAAGAAGAAGAAGAAAAAAAAAAAAGGTCACAAGGGGATCCAACAGTGGGTTGATCACCTTGTGTGTTTTTTTTTTTTTTTCTAATTTTTTTTTTTTATAATAACTTTACTTTTATAAAAAAATCAAGGGCGAACATTTTATCACTTTTAACGTTTTAAAATTGATAAAGGCATTGCATCAAATTGAAAGTTCAGGGGTGAAATTGAAATTTAGGGGAGTCTTCTCTAAATACGTGGTAATTCAGGAGTTTTAAAGTGAAGTTTCGCCAAAAAGTAAAGAAAATATACTGGGAAAGTCTTCATATCTCTCTTAAACTACTACCTAATTGACAATGTCTCCCAAACTTTTAATTGTGACAATGTCTCCTCAAAACTATCAAAACATTGTTAATGTCCCCCAATGACAAAACTACTCTTAGTAAAATAAAAAAAAAAAAAAAAAAAGAGTAAAACTTATAGAAAAAACCTAAAACTGAAAAAAAAAAAAAAAAAAATTCCGAGGAGTGGCCAAATTTTTTTTAAAAAAATCTTTTTTATAAGAAAAAAAATTAAAAAATCTTTTTTATAAGAAAAAAAATTAAAAAATCTTGATTTTTTTTTATAAAAATTGAAAATTTTCGTTTTTATTTTTATTTTATAATTTTTTAAAAAATAAAACTTCGGTTTTTTCAAAAAAAAATTGACGTCTAAAAAAATAAAAAATTTTCGTTTTTTAAAACAGATTTTTTTTTTAAAAAAAAAATCATTGTTTTTGAATAAAAATTTCCATTTTAAAAAAAATTAAAAATTTTCGTTGAAAAAAATAAAAATAAAACAAAATCATTTTTTTAATTAATAAATTATTATTTTTTAATTAAAATTTTTGTTAATTAATTTTTAATATTTTGCCGAATTTATAAGGATATTTTTGTTTTATTGAGAAATATATAGATACATTTTTATCTTTTTGCTAGTATTGAGGGACATTGACAATATTTTGATAGTTTAAGAAGATATTGTCAAAATTGAAAGGTTGAGGAGAACATTATCAATTGGATGGTAGTTTGAGGGGGTGTATGGACTTTAGCTAATTTATTTAAATATATTTTAAGTACAAAATATATTTAAATAAGAAAAAGAAAAAGTATTTTGTTCTTTAAATTTTTTTAAAAAATAAAAAGGTTAGTGCTGTAAAAGAAATTAATCTAAGGTCCATAATGTCGGTTTTAGAAAAAGAATAAAAGATACTGATGCATCCGATCTTTACCTTTCCCTCTTTCTATTTCCATCCCCAAACCAGTTTTCCCTCCCTTCCTCTCTCTCTTCCTTCATGTGGAGGGTTCATATCATTCTCCTCTGAAACCCATTATTCCCAAATCAAATCTTCAAAAGCAGGAAAAGAGATGCCAATAGAAATGCCCAAAGGGCTACCATTCTCAGTGGACACATGGAGTCTGTGTTCAAAGAGAAAGAGACACCATTTCTTAACCCATGCCCACAAAGACCACTCCTCTGGTATCTGCACCCACTTCTCTTTCCCTATCTACTCTACCCTTCTCACCAAGACCCTTCTTTTCCAACACTACCCTCAGGTCTGTCTCTTTTATCTACCAGTTTTTGCCATGATTTAAAGCATGGCTTCTTTTTTTTTTGGGTGTAATTTTGTGGCTTTTTTGTGCAGCTTGATGAGGCGTTGTTTGTGGGTATTGAGGTGGGTATTGAGGTGGGGCAAACGGTGGTGGTCGATGATCCTGATGGGGCTTTCACCGTCACCGCATTCGACGCAAATCACTGTCCTGGTAGGCTTTCTTCTTTTTCTGGTTATAATTGCGTTTGTATTGTATTTTGTTGGTTAATGGGCTCTGTGCTCATCTGGTTTTGTGGAATTATAGATTTGTGTCTTAGTGTAGGATGTTTTATATCAAGAATGATTGGCTTGTATGAGTTTGATTGGACTCTGTTTGTTTTGAATTGTGGTTAGGGTTCTTCTTTGAATGCTTCTCCTAAGAATGGGATTTGCTTAAATATTTACTTTTCAATGGCGTTCTTCTGTTAACGGTTTCAGTTGAAGTTATGCTTTTCTTTAATTTCTCCCCAAGCCATACAGTTCTGTTTTTGTAATCTGAACAAACTACTTGATGCATCCTTGATGCATGTCCGAAATCCAGAAGTAAGAAATCAATACTTCACTTGTTAGTATTACACTAACTCTCATAGCAAAGGTTGGAATCTCACCTAACAGAGGAATCACACCTCAAAAGAAATAGAGACTGAACTCAACTTCATTCTGTTCTTTTATTACTGTCAGCTTACAACCCTTTATAGAACAGGGTGTTATTGGACTCCTAATGAGCTTCTAATGGCTAACATTGGCTCACCCACAATAGGATAATAACAGCTAATGATGGCTTTCGTTTCTCTTGGAAAAGTGTTTGGCGGACTAAGGTTCCTTTGACGGTGGCCTTTTTTGTTTTGTTGACGGCCCTAGGAAAGATCTTTACCGTGGAACCTTAGTCCGCCAAACACTTTTCCAAGAGAAATGTAAGGAACCTGGCCCTGAAACTCAGAATCTTTTTGTCCCCGTCATGTGGTCTTAGATGAGCTCTCAAAACAACTTGATGGAATTAAAAGCAAAAACAGCTGGTGTGAGATCATGATCATGATGGATAACCGGTTCCCCCACATTGATAACTTTTTTTTTTTTTTGATGTCGGGGAACCTCTCCAAGGCAGGGCCCTTCGGACCCATCCCTGCAGAATAAACCCCGGTCCCCCCCACATTGATAACTTAAAAAGATTTATTTCAATATTCTGGAACAAGGACTAAATCATTAGTAATTTGCTGAGAATTATTGGATATTTGATTATATGTTGCTAGGATTTTCAAGTCTTTAAAAGTTTGTGTCTACATTAGTATGTAATGACACCTATGTTTTGTAGATTAGAAAATTCAACCGTATTGGATATATGTCTTTGCTTTGTATCTTCACTAACTAGAAACTCCCACAAAATTTATATGCAGTCCATGCATTTGAATTTTGAATTTGATGACTGTTTCCTGTTTCTTTGTAACTGGTTAATTATGGAAAGAAGAGGACTCGTCTGCATGCTTCCCTGAAATTTGACTTTTTCTGGCATTTGCTTGAGGATATGCAAAATGTATTTGTATTTAAGTTTCATTTTGTCATTCTAAGGTGAGAATAGAGATTGGAGTGGATGTTACCCATAGAAATTGAGAGAGATGAATGAACTGGTGGTAGATATGTGCTTCCAGAGTTTTTTGTGGAGGAAAAATAGTTAATGACATGCAGTGAAGTTTATAACAACTCTAACTTTAATAAATAGGGGTAGTTGGGATTAAGCTGGGCCCTTTGTGTGTCTCTATGTATGTCAGAAAGGGGGCGGGTGTTGCGTTTGCTCCATATTTAATTTGTGTACAAAACCTATAATGATTTGGGGGAGCTCTATTGACAGATCATCCCTTGTCTGGCATGGATTCTATAAACTTCAGGAGCTGTAATGTTCTTGTTTGAAGGCAATTTTGGTAACATCCTGCATACGGGAGATTGCAGACTCACACCTGAGTGTCTCTTAAGTTTACCGGAGAAGTATGTTGGCAAGAAAGGAAAAGAGCCAAGGTGTCGACTTGATTATGTTTTCCTAGACTGCACATTTGGGAGATTTCATCAAAAACTTCCCAGCAAATATTCAGCAATCAGGCAGGTACTGATGGTCCTCACTCTATTCATGTTTCTTTATACTGTGTGAATGGTCTCAGAGATCTTGCACTTGTCTGAATAATCACCTCACTCTAGGCCCTATATACTTTATTTTGTTTTTCTCATTTTAGAATTGAAATTTTGATTTGTAAATATCATATAACTGTAGGTACAGATAAGCATTTTGCATGATCCAAATCTTTCTGGCTCTGCCTGTAACATTGCTTATCTTGCTCCTATGTAGTGTTAATCTGTTTTATGTCAAATTACTCTCTGAAATTTTTTGTGGACAATATGCCTTTGTTTGCAGCACCTGTAGTCTGATGAACCATGACCATTTTTATGCTGATAGCCTGTGTATAGGAACCTGATTTTGGTGAATCATGACCCTTTGTATGCGGATAGCATATGTTTAGGAACCTGATTTTAAATCTCTTTTCAATGATTCATACATTACCATTGGTAATCAGTTTTATACAGATATGATTTACCCCTTATATAAGCCCTATTTTAAGCAAAGATGATTTATTTTCCTCTGTACATTCTAACTGGTGCAGAAAATCTCAAAGTTAATATTGAGACACCGATTGCCCAGAAAAAAAATAATAAAAAAAATAAAAAAAATTGAACTCTGGTTTAAGTCCTGTGATGCTGTTTTCTTCATTGTGAATGAACAGTGACCTGGAGTTCAAGTTAATATTGAACTTCGATTTAGGTCTTGTGAGTATTACAAGAATGAATGGTTAATCTAGAGTTCAAGTTAACATTGAACTCTGATTTAAGTCTTGTGATTAATACAAGAATGAACTGTAAACCCATATTTACTCCCTTTGACATGTGTCCACTAATAAGGCGCTTAAGCATAATTTGAAATTCTTAAATTAAGCATTGATCTAGATCAGCAACAGTAATTCAAAAGTGTGTCCTATTATGAAAAAAAGAAAAGAAAAGATTGTTTTCCCCCTCAAGTTATACTTGAACAAAATGATCTTTTACTTCTCGTTGTTATTATCTCGGTTATTGTTAATCTAGCAAAATTGCATGCTTATGTGATGTTATTATATTTCTTAGCTGTCCGTGTACTCTGTCTGTGAGTGGGTGGACGGGTTTGATTTGTTTTCTTTACTGTTGTATATTAGATGTTAGCCCCATTTCTTATGCCATGTATCAAAATAACTGCAATCTTCTTCTAACATCAAATTGCGCACCCATGAAACAGGTTATTAATTGTATATGGAAGCATCCAGATGCCTCCGTGGTATATCTGGCCTGTGATCTACTTGGTCAGGAAGAAATATTAGCAGATGTGTCCCAAACGTTTGGGTCTAAGATATATGTTGATAAGGCCACTAAGCCAGAATGTTTCCAAGCTCTTACACTTACATTTCCTGCAATTATCTCGGAAGATCCCTCTTCCCGCTTTCAGGTGTTAGATGGGTTTCCTAAACTGTATGAAAGAGCAAAAGCAAAGCTTGTTGAGGCCCGAGCTAACTTCCAGCCTGAGCCTCTTATAATACGCCCATCAGCACAGTGGTATGCATGTGAAGAAGAGTACTCAGAGAATGAAAGTCAAAGGAAAATGAGATTCAATGAAGCAGTAAAGGACCAGTTTGGTGTTTGGCATGTTTGTTACTCTATTCACTCGTCGAGGGAAGAGTTAGAATGGGCCCTTCAACTTCTATCACCCAAGTGGATTGTTTCAACAACCCCCAATTGCAGGGCTATGGAGCTGGATTATGTTAAGAAACACTGCTTTGGCACTCGATTCGCTTCAAACGACCCTATCTGGAAGCTTCTTGACATTGCCGAAGCTTCTCCAGGTGTAGATGTACCGGCCAAAGTTGTTAGTAGTTCTCTAGGTGAAGGGCACACCGAAACTTATGTGGAACCTCAATTTGAGCCAGTAAAAGTATCTACTGGCATGAAAGGACTTATAAAATTATCCCCTCCAAGTAAGAGTGTGACATTATTTGGAAGAGCGAGACTTGGTCTTCAAGATTTTAGTTTTTCACATGAAGAGCCGAGAGTTGTATCAATCAACAATGACCCTCCACAAGTGGCTGCCAACAAAGCAAAAGAATTCTCATTGGAAGAGGATGCTGAAGTGAAATGCCAGAAATCTGAAATTAAGACAGATATGGATGGTACTGTAGTACAATGTCAGAAGGCAGTGGATACAGAGACACAAGTTTGTAAGAATTCTTCTTCGTTAACAATTGGATCTTCAAAGAGCTTTAATGAAAGATTTAGAAAGATGTACAGGTCAATGAATGTTCCTGTGCCTCAGCCTCTTCCGTCGTTGGTGGAACTTATGAAAGCCAACAAGCGTGCAAAGAGGAAGTTTGAGTTTTAGTCTCTTCTCTTTTTCCTGCAATCAACTGTGCTTCACTTTGTCAAAACAGGCAGGAAGAGAATAAATACTGAGATGGAGCCTGGGATTGGTTTGTTTCTCTTTTTATTGAGTTACCACCCATTTACTACAACCCTGCTAGGAGGAATTATACATACAACAGAAAAAATTGGTGCCTTTTTTTTTTTTTTTTTTTTTTTTTAGATTGCAAAAATTGCTTAGCAATACGACAAACATCATTGTAATTTACTCCCGTTTGTGGGGTGAGAATATTTGTGTAGTAGTGATTTATCTCTCGATGAATAAAGGATGCATCAAATAGTTATTAAAACTCGAGTCTACATTCAAATCTTGGGGTTCTTGTATGAGTCACTTATATATATATATATACATATAAAAGATGCCCCTAAGAGCATTCCCAGCGACTCCCTATAAGGGAGTCTGTTCCTTATGTATAGGGAATATGTCTAAAAAATTGTAAAAATTCACCTACAGCAGGCTCCCTATATGCTTCCTCAAATCTTCAGCTGCTACAGTAGAACCCAATGTTTTGGGTTCTACTGTAGTGATCCATATGCTTATTAAATTAAAAAAAAAACTCTCTCCTCTCACATCTTTTCCCGCACGTCTCTCTCTCGCCTCTGTTTCTCTCTCTCGCACTTCACCAAACGGCTGACACAAAAACAACCCTGCAACCAAAAACAACCCTGCAAACCCAAATTTTCAATACTTTAATCGCTTTCTTAACCATTCCTGGCCGAGGCAAACCGCCTCATTAGATACGCGCTCGGCTAAACCCGAACGCATAACAACAACGGATTCTAGCAAAGCAAGCTCCAATTTGGGAACCCTCGAGTGGAATTTCTTTAAGATTCTATATACCTTTTCGACATCGGCGGCAAATTCGTCGTGGCTCTGTTTGTGGGTCTGATCGTCTGGGTGATTTTGAAGGCGAACTAGCCCAAACCCAGTTCTTTCAGCGTCTGATAGATGATTGCAGTTGCTCTGGCCGGTGGGTCTTCTACGGCTTGGATTGAATTGTGGTTGGGTTTGGGGAAGACCCATTTGAGAGTGAGGAATGGGATTGGGGAATTTCATGGTGTGTGGAGTGTGATGCCGCGTGAAGGAGGTTGAAGGGCTGATTTGATTTGGAGGAAAGGAGGAAGTGAGGGTGCTTATTGAAGAAAGTCATGGAAGAAAGTCATGGTTTTTTAAGATAATCTCTGCATTGTCGTTTGTGGGTTTGCAACTACAGCTTAGCTTGAAGACGAAGACGGAGACATGAGAGAGAGAGAAGAAAAGAGTTTCAAGAAAAAAAAAAAAAAAGTAAAAAATATTATTTTAATGATATAGGGAATGATTAAGGGAAGCTATTGTGGTGTATTTTGATATAGGGAAGCAAAAAGTAGTTTGGTTCTTTAAACTTAAGGAATATGACAGGGAAACTGCTGGGAATGCTCTAAGTACATAGGAAGTATACAAAAAGGAACACAACTAAAAAAAGCAAAACCCTCCCCCCCCCCCCCCCCCCCCCAAAAAAAAAAACACCAAGGCAAGATGTACATCCTATTTGAATTACAGGAATTAGACTCCCAGACACCTTTAACTTCTGTGCCACCTTTAAGTCCCAATTAAGTAAAATACCACCTGAAGCCCCACAAGAGACCCCCCCATAAACTGCGCACAACGCTAAGAGACATGATGAGCCATTGAGCCTTGCCTTTTCTACAACTTGAACACTCGCCTCTGACATCATAGTTGATGAAGCACTCCAAATTTCTTAGCTCCCTCTTTCTTTAAATACCAAGATTAGAGGGAGAAACCAATTCCTCATGACAATGATCCTCTTGCTATCAAAAGAGGTAAAGTTTGCTCCTCATGACCCACACAATAGGACAAATCTCCTTTGCACAAGACAAAGCCCCATCTGAATACCCGAAATCTCCCAACACAACAGGGGATAGATACACATACGGAAAAAGAAGGACCTCTCCAACCTCACCATCACCACCCACATCCATCCCATCCAGGGGAGACAGAACAACAACCAACCCAATCAAAAGACACAATGTGACTCTTAGCAGCCATGTCTCCTCTCAACCAAATGCATGTCGACTAAAACAGCCCTTCGGTCACCAATAATTCTGTTAGAATATTTTATATTATATTGCCTTATATGTTCTAGGGTTTCTTGCCCATTACTTTTTTCTCTCTATAAATAGAGAGTTAATATAGAAGAGAATACAATGTAGTCCTTATATTCTTCCCCTCTCTCCTTCTTCCGCTCTCAATATATTCAACAATATATTTAACAGACTCAAACGCTTAAGGTTCAATGTAAAACCAACTCACACGTGCCGACGAGAGGGAGAAGAGAAGGAAGAAAAAACTCTATATATCCACTCAAGGAGGATGTATGAGTCACTTCTGCTACATTTATTAATCAATTTCCTTCATCACAAGTTGTTTAGAGGTTGACCTATAGAATGCTCCTACTTGCTAGTGGCTGAACTAGAAGGCAGTAATAGAGATTGCATGCTTAATCAATTTCCTTCATCACAAGTTGTTTAGAGGTTGACCTATAGAATGCTCCTACTTGCTAGTGGCTGAACTAGAAGGCAGTAATAGAGATTGCATGCTTATCCATGGGGCGAAGTCACTTGCCACTCCTTATCATGTTGTTTTAGGGTTCAAATTTAGGATTATAAAAAGAAAAATGCTACACACACTCCTAACTTTTGTACATATATAGATAGTTATATTATAGGAAACATGTTGTCAATAGTGGTATCCCAAGTTGTGACAGAATAGGTGTTTCAAAGTATTTTCATTAAGACAGTGTGCAAAAAAGGGCTTTCATGTACTTTGGAAACGCTTGTAAATTCGTCGTTGTGCTACCGAAATTTTGTTAGAATGCAGAAGGGTTTAAAAGCTAGCGTTTTTACAAAACTAAGGTTTTCTCTTAGATTTGAAAGTTTGATGTTTTTCAATGATTTCAATTGTTTGATTTCATTGTATACATGTTGTACGTTGGGTCTACAAACCCGTTGGAGTGGATAGAGGTTGAAAGATGGGGTTTTTGGGCAACTTTGAAAAGTTTGGGTTGCTACCAATATTCCCTCGTTCGACCGAGCTTAAGGCAATAACTTTAGAGAGCCTCGGTTGATCTTCGGTCGACCGAGCCTGAGGCAAAGAGTCTAGTAGGGTTCCAGTAACCCTTGGTCGATGCTTGGTTGACTGAGCTCAATCACTTTATTTTTCTCTTTCAATTTTCTTGAGTTTATCAAGTATACAGAGAAGAGTTGGAACGAAGAACTATATATGCTAGAGTACTTGAGCCAGATAAAGCAGACGATTTTCTACCTATAATGAATTAAATAGAATCGTATTAACATTTAATTCGAGGTCCTAGAACATGAAAGTCAAGGTTTTTTCCAAGGGATTTTCGTGATGTTCAAAGGTTCTAGGGTTTGATAGAGGTCCTAGGGTCTTAAAGGGAATTAAAACCTAATGATTGGGTACAATGTAAAAATAGAGTAAGTCGCACCAAGTCACAAAGGTTTTAGTTCAGAAGATTTAAGCATAAATTGTAAATATAAACTTACTGACCCTGCACTTAAAATGTTTTATTGCATTTTATATACGTTTTCATTTGTGATTGTAAGGCCTATAATATTTGAATGCATATATGAAACTATGTTATCACATGATTGAAAAGAAATGAGCTTTTAAAGTGAATGACGTCTGGTGGAAACATGTGGTGTGTAATATAGATTGTAAAAGTGTATGTTGAGTAACCCAGCGGTTAAGTGGGAGGAATTCACTTAGCAAAACCCTTAGTGGTTAAGTGGGGGGAATACGCTTAACAGCCTTTTGATAGATAGTTAAGTTGGAAAATATGCTTAACAACAACCCTTTGATGGTTAAGCAAAGACACTAAACAAATTCGATGGTGAAGTACGGGTAAAACACGGGCAAAACCCTCTAGTGGTTAGGTGGAGGATTTACACCTAACAAAATGTATAAGTGAATATGTTAGATGGGAGGAAAAAAGTCGGCCCTAGGTTTCTTGCTAGGAGAAAACCTAGAGAGAAAAAACATGTGGGGGAGCTCCCTCCTCCTCTCCCCTCCCCCCTACTCCCCTCTTCTTTCCTCCTCTCCTTTTTTTGTTTTTGGGGACAATACATTTTACCTCCTGAACTATCCACATATTTGCACTTTTACCTCCAATATTTAAAATGTGACACTTGATCCCCCCAAACTTTCAAATTGTTGCAATTCGACTATTCTGATTTTTTTTCCCAAAATGCCCCCATCACATATTTTATTTATTAAAAAAAAAATCCAAAAAATCAAAAAAAGAAGAAATATGTTGGGGTGGCCGAACCACCCCATAGGGAGTGGCCGGCCACCCCGTTTGGCCTGGGGATGGCCGAACCATCCCCAGGGCCCGAGGGGGTGGTTCGATCGGCTACCCCCTTGGGCCAAACCTAGGGCTGTTAAGTGAGCGAAGCGTCTCGCGAGCAAGCTCGGGCTCGGCTCGTGCTCGACTCGAATATTAAATGAAGCACTTCATGAACACAAATCCTAGCTCGAATATTAAACGAAGCAAGCTTGGCTCGACTCGGCTAAGCTCGTGAACAGTTCGTATAAGCTCGAGTGTGTATATATATATATATAAACTAACTAATACATAATTAATTATAAATCTCATAATTATTAAAACCTTAAAATTGCATTTATATTTAAGTGTTAGAGAATGGAAAATTCTACACCCTTCGTGATCAAAGAGAGAGAGAGCAATCATTAAAAAAACCTCGTTTCAATTAAAGCATATCCAAACGAAAGGAAGAAGAATCAAGCAGAAACTATTGAGGGAGATTGCGAAAGGCATAAACTATTGAAGAATTAAACAGACCCAAACACTATCACTACCTGTCTGGTGAGTGAGAGTGAGAGAGTGGGAAATGAGAGTTTAGGTAGAAGATCCGTTGTGACTGGTGAGGGGGATTGAGAGAGAAACGTTAAAAAAATATTTTTTTGTAGGGGGCATTGTCCTAATGCAGTTTGAATGCAACATGTTAACTTGTCCCACATTGTTAAGAAAACATCAATCTCCAACTTTGCTTATCTATAAAAGGATGCATATCCTCTCTCTTTGAAACCAAATGCCTTGCTGTATTGACTCAGGCTCCATACTCGACTAGTCAAGCTAAGGAAATGCTCATATGCAAACTAACTTCTTAAGCCGTTTTAAGAGTACTTGAAGTTAAAAAAAAAATTTAAAACAAAAACATTAAATATAAGAGCCAGCTCGCGAGCTGGCTCGGCTCGACTTATTATTAGCTCGAGCTCGATTTTTTTGGCTCGCCCTTAAGCTCGACTCGAGCTCGAGTAAAATTTAAACGAGCCATGCCTAAACAAGGGAAGCTCGCTCAAGCTCGGCTCGTTTACACCCATGCCAAACCCTTAAAAAAAATTTGAGGGTTTGGCCCTAGGGGGTGGCCTAACCACCCCCTTGGGCCCGAACCACCCCCAGCCTGCCGGTCTAGGGGTGGCCGAACCTGCCCCATGGCCTAAAGGGGTGGTTCGGCCACCCCTTAGTGTCAAACCCTCAAATTGTTTTTTGAGAGTTTGGCCCAAGGGGAGGCCGAACCACCCCCTTGGGCCCTGGGGGTGGTTCGGCCACCCCCAGACGGCCGGTGGCTTGCCACCCCAGCATATTTCTTCTTTTTTTTTTTGAAATTTTTTATTTAAAAAAAAAAACTTGGGATGGGAGCATTTTCGGGAAAAAAAAAAAAGTCAGAATGGTTGAATTGCAACAATTTGAAAGTTTGGGGGGTCAAATGTTACGTTTTAAACATTAGAGGTAATAGTGCAAATATATAGATAGTTTATGAGGTAAAATGTATTTTCTCTCTTTTTTTTTTCTTTGGTTTTTCCAACCAAACAATTCTTAAAAAAATTTAATGGTATTGAGGCCAAGAAATAGGTAGCATTAAAGCCCCTTGATAAGCGCCGAATGTTGCACATTCAAGCCCCTTAATTTGCATATGTTAATTCCTTAGCGTTGTTATTTGTTTGATTTTGTTTTGTTTTTGTGTTTTCAGGTTATAAATAAAGATGCAATTAATTCCATTGATTTTGGGCTTAAAAGCACACTTTGAGATGATTAAGCTTAGCCAATCATAACATGGGACTTATATGTTGTGGTTAAGTTTAATCAAATAAAGGAAGGGATTAATTCGGAATTTCTCAAATTGGAGTCAAAATCGGATTGGATTCAAATTTGGATTCTGCATATGTCTCTGTATTTTGGCCATAACTTTCAGCTTAAATATCCGATTGAAGTGATTGAAGTGGCGTTGGAAAGCTAACTCAAATTGATACAAATCATTGTGAAATATCATTTTCCTAATTCGAAGTTCTGCAATGCCAAAATCGCCCCGAAAGATAGGAACACAATTTTGGGCGAATCTTATTCCGATTTGGACTTAGGTTTTCTTTATCCTAATTGGACTTGGACTTAAATCTCCAAAATTTCTAGAATTACTAGGGCTTCTAGGACTCTCCTAAGCCCTATAAATAGGCCTCTAAGCATTGAGAAAAAAGACATCGCTTCCTAGAGCTAGAAATCAGAAATTTGTCTTTGAAGCTTAGAAGATCATGAGCGGCTAAACCCCTTTGTGGGGTGTTGATGTAACCCTATCCAAGTACAATGGTTTGATTGTATTTAATTTCTAGATTTTCAATTTATGCATGTTGATTGTATAACTATGAGAATTGCTACATTTTGATTATGTTCTTAATTATTAAATGCAATTGTTCTTAAATTCTAAAATCAATATTTGTGAAATTCTTCTCTTGTCTTAGAAAGTATTTTACTTTTATTGATCTCAAATCATTATTCTTTTCTGTGATTATGAGAATGATGGTTATACAATGGGTTTAATTGACATATGATCAATAGGATTTGATAGGCCATGCCTAGGGAAGACAGATTGTACTATACCCTAGTTTAGTGTAATTTAGGTAGACAATCCGTGCCAATCGAAGATGGGTTATGCTTATTCATTGATTGTATGTATCCTGTTAAAGAATTTGATAATTTATACGTAGGGAAGACGGGTCGTATCGCATCTTAGTGGTTAGGTGGACGATCCGTGCCAACCAAAGATAGATTATGCTTATTCTTTAATAAGGTTGTTTCTTGTTTATTTATAACATGCATATAATGAATTTCTGGGATTAATTATTATTAGCCATTGTTGTACGGATAGAGGTGAAGTCAAAACCCTACACTATCTCTCTTATTTTAAATCTCTTTTATTTTCATGCAGTTTAAGTTTTAAAGAAAATCAAATCAATTCTCTTTTTAATTAAGTTAATCTTAATCTTTTGAATTTTGATAAGAAAACCCATGCAGTCCTTGAGGTTTGACACCCTCTCTATAGCCGTATCCTACAAAGATTCGTCCTATTGCGAGTGGTTATTTTTATAATTGATATTTTTGGTCACAAAAATACCACATCACTATTGTCACTAGAAGATGAAGAACCAGATGTTGGACTTCTGTGTATTGAAGAGGGTGAAATAGGTTGAGGAGATGTTGGTGGGGCAGATGGTGTCACAACTGGCGTTTGCTCTTCATATTCATCTAAGACAGCATTTTCTTTGTTCGCTTCTTTATTGCTCCAATTCCATGATTCTTCTTCATTGAAGACAACATCTCTACTAACGACTACTTTAGTTGTTAATGGGTTATAGAGCTTGTATGCCTTTGACTCCTCATTGTAGCCAACAAAAATACACTTTTCACCTCGATCATCAAGCTTCCTTCTTTTTGCTTCAGGAACTTGAGCATATGCAACACACCCAAAAATTCGAAGGTGAGCAACACTAGGTTTGTATCCACTCCATACTTCTTGAGGTGTCATGTTCTTAAAACTCTTTGTTGGGCACCGGTTCAACAAATACATCGAGCATGCTATAGCTTCTGCCCACAATTGCTTCGGCAATCCTTTTTCTTTTAGCATGGATCTCGTCATATCAAGGATAGTGCGATTCTTCCTTTCCGCTATCCCATTTTGTTGTGGGGTATAGGCTGCAGTGAATTGATGTTTGATTCCATTCTCTCTGTAAAAATCTTGAAATGCATTTGAGGTGTACTCACCCTCTTGATTAGATCTGACAGCTATAAGCTTGTAATTACTCTCCACTTCGGCGAGCACCTTAAAGTTCTTGAAAACAACTAAGTCCGAAGATTTCTCCTTGAGAAAATAAACCCATAATTTTATGTTGAAATCATCTATGAAGGGAATGAAGTACTTGTTACCTCCAAATGATATGGGATCCAATGGCCCACAAATATCAATGTGCACCAACTGCAGTGGTGCTTTCGCCCTCCATGCCATACCACTAGGAAAAGAGAGTCGAGACTGCTTACCAAGTACGCATCCTTAACAAACATGGTTTGCTGAATCAATTTGTTGTAGACCACGCACCATTCTACTTGAGGATAATAGCTTCAAGGCATTAAAGTGAAGATGGTCAAATCGTAAATGCCACTGCCATGACTCGTTTTTAATGAGTCCAATGAGGCATTTTTCGATTTTCGTATTCAGGTTCAAAGGAAACATACAGTTCTTGGTCATTTGAACACGTGCAATGAGCCTTCCACTTGTATCTCTTAGAGAGAGAACATTGTTCTCTATATGTACAATATCCCTTCTAGAGAAGATGGCCAATACTTAGGATATCGCTCTTCATACTTGGGACATAGTAAACATCAGAGATGAATTCTTCCTTGCCGTTTTTCTGGAAGATCCGGACTTTTCCTCTTCCTTCAACTGCAAGTTTTGAGGAATCTCCAAGGCTCACGTTTTCGTAAACTCCTTCTTTGAGTTCAGCAAAAGTTTCTTTTCTTCCACACATATGATTGCTTGCACCAGAGTCAAGGTACCAAACATCATGTTGACCACTAGAATCATTGTGTGCCAATAAGAGAGTAGAATTCTTACTCTCACTGCTTGATGCTTCCGCAAGGTTGACATTGTCATCATTCTTGTACAAACATTCTGAGGCATAATGTCTGTATTTTCTGCAGTTGTAACATTGGACATTCTGCTTTCTCCAGTCAGGAAAATTTTTCCTTTCTTGAGATGGTCCATGATCATTTATATTACCACGTCCTCGACCTTGACCTTGACCACGGTAGTTGGCACCACCACTTCTTAGATTCCATTGTCCACGTCCTCCCTTTGGTTTGTCAAAATTTAATTTTGACTCCAAAGCTTGCTCAAGAGATGTGGCGTTTGCATTCTTCAGAATGCGCTGTTCATGAACTCGGAGAGATCCCAGCAGCTCCTCTGCACTTATAGTCTCCAAGTCTTTTTGATTCTTTAATTGCCGTCACCACGTGCTCAAATTTGGGAGTGAGGGATCGAAGTATCTTTTCCATGACACGAACATCTTCAAGTTTTTTGTCATTTCTCTTCATTTCATTCATGATTACAAGTAATCGAGAATAATAATCAGAGACATTTTCTCCTTCATTCATATGGGCAGATTCAAATTCAGCCCTTAATGATTGAAGGCGAATTCTCTTCACTCGATCAACACCTTTGAAAATTGTATTCAAGGTGTCTCATGTTGCTTTGCTCATTGCCGCTTCAACGACCTTCTTAAACGTTGAATCATCAAATCCTTGATAAAGGAGATACAACGCCTTCTTGTCCTTCTTTCTTTAGTCTTTGAGAGTGACTTTTTGATCTATAGTGTAAGTGGCTTCTTGCCCCAGAGTGAGCTCAACGAACCCGGTACTAACAATCTTCCAACGATCTTGTGATCCAAACAATGCTTTGAATTGGATGCACCATTTCTCATAATTTTCCTTTTTTAACTGAGGAACTTGGATTTGCACCATATTTGAGACCATGACTACAATGCTAGGAATAAACTAGCTCTTATACCAATTTGTTGGGATTAAGTTTACAAACCAATACCCAAATACATGGACACTCAAAAAATAAAAAGAACAAAAGACAAGATAAAAATAATACTTTAATATTGAAGAGAAATATCAAGCTTCCACTTGCTTCTTGCTTACTTAATCTAACGTACATAATATCCTTATATAAGGATTTCTTACATGTGAGCACATACATTACTAACTTACAAAAATCAATAAAAGTTGCTATAACAATTATAGCACTTAATACTATGGTTACAAAGTCCACAAAGGTGGCTAGCACTCAAGAGTTGCCTACTTAATCTAACGTACATAATATCATAATATAAGGATTTCTTACATGTGAACACATACATTACTAACTTACAAAAACCAATAAAAGTTGCTATAACAATTATAACACTTAATACTATGGTTACAAAGTCCACAAAGGTGGCTAGCACTCAAGAGCTAAAACTAAAAATCACAAAGTCTAATAATGTTGCCACCTAACAAATATTCTTTTGACTTCTAAGGCATGCATAATTTACTAAGCTAATTAAAGTAAAAGAAAGCTGTGTCGAAATGCTAGAATTAATTAGAAAAAAACGTGTACAACCTTCTTGCATGCTTTCTTTGACTTTGCATTTTTATTTGCACTTCCAACAACTTTCACATTGTGCTTAACAAAATAGCTAAAAGCTTAGCCTTGCAGCAAAAACATGCTCCACATCCGGTTCAATAAAATGGTTAAAAATTTGCTGAGCTAGTACAAGGAAAATATATAAAAATAATAATATTTTAAATAGAGTTACTTTATAAAAGTGAGTAGCTAAAATAAGAAAATGTATTTTTCAGTTAAATCTTAGCTAAATAATTGTTGAAGCGGTACAAGTGCTCTTAGTTAAATATTCTTTTTTAATTCTTTCTTTGTTGTCAACAAATGAGAGAAAAGAAAAATGAATATATAAATGCCCTTTAACAAGCTAAATAACTTTCGTATTAGAACTTACCTTACAAAAATTAATAAATTTGAGATAGAGTAGAAATCGTTAAATAACTATTTTCGTGAGCGTTTTCAAAACTTTATTAAAAAATTAGATTTAAAGAGTTCACAGACCTGGGAGCTTTGTGTGTCATGTAGCAACGGGGTGGCGACATGAAAGACCTATTGGCAGCCTTTAATTGCAGGCTCAAAATCAATGGGATTGTAAATATCAGCTTGAAAAAGCACCAATCTGTTGGCTGCGTTGGGCAAGGACTTGAAAAGATCTACTTTGGCTGCGTCTCCTGCAGAGATCGATGAAGGAAAACAAAAGATCCATAAATAAAGTAAAAGAAATTGAATATATAAAACACCACAATCACAGAGAGAGAGAGAGAGAGAGACCCAAGTTCCTGAGAGTTGCATGGACTGTATAACCTTTCTGTAAAAGCTTTTTCACAAGGGAAGAGCCAATATAGCCTGAAACTCCGGTGACGCGGACTCTGTTGCTGCTCTTCTCCATTGTCATCCAATTTGTTTTTCTATTCAACTATCCACAACATGCCGAGGCCCGATGCTGGTGGGCGAATTTAAACAATATATAGCCAGCCCCTACCACCGCCCATCTACGTGGGCGCTTAAATTGATGAGTTTTTTTTTTTTTTTTTTTTTAATCTAATTAAATAAAAAATAAAATATCTCCTATAATTTAAGAATCTACAGTATCATAGTTTGTTTGTAAAAGCGTGTTTGAGATTACGTTAGAGAAGATTTTAAGTAAAAAACGTTTTTGGGCAAAAACTTTATTTTTAAGCTTTTACTAAAAGTGCGGTTTGACCATTTTTAAGCTTTTTAGACTCTTAGAAATTGCTTTTAATTTTTTTACTAAACAAATATTTTTTTTTACAAACGAATTTTTTGAATATTAAAAGCACTTTTAGGCCCCTAAGTCAACCATTTAATTTTGTGATTTTGTTCTACGCAATTTTTTGGACTATAGCGTACGCAACTGTCAAGAAAATAAATAATAATAAAACATAAATCACATGGCTAGCTGCTTAGGACAAAAAAATAAATAAATAAATAAATAAACTAGAGATGTGAAATTTGTCTCGAGACATCATAAAAAAATTGAGTAATTTTAGAAGTCCCTCTTGTGTCTTTCTTGAGTTCCACAAAAAATGATGTGGCTATTAAAATCATCATTTGATCAAAATTCAATAATGATTAATTACAAATTTAATGGTGATTTTAATAGTCATATCATTTTTGGAGGGACTCAAGATGGACTTGTAACATTTAATAAACTAGTTGAATCATTGTAAACACCGGACATTTAAGACAACAGCTATATTTTGGACTTCTCTTGGCATATAGATGGATTTCAATAATTTTAGAGAGAGAAAAAAAAAAAAAGGGATAAAGACAATTGCTAAATTTGGATGTCTGTTGGTATATAGTGGTATATAGAGATATGGATATCATTTAATTACGTCGATTGAATCGATTTGTATTTTAATTGCTTTTCGAGGCACTATCAGTCAACACAATGTGTTTTGAACTTTCATATTATTATAAGATTTTGACAATTACATATATAAGTTTTTTCTATATGGTAAAGAGCAATAATAAAAATAATTTTTTATATTATTTTGCACTTATTTTCGTATAAATGAAAGAGTAAATTTATCATTAAATTTGTTTACGAATCATATGAATCTACGAATCTAATGATCATTTCAGTAGAATTGCAAAAATATGTTAGCTATCTTCGAGAAGACCCATTTCAAGTTATTGTCCAACGCTGGAATTTTGATTGGTTTTCGCTTGCTAGATTTTCATTTTGTGCATTTTCTTAGATGGGCTAATTTCGATTTACCTAATGTTTGCCATAACCAATACATCTACAACCTTGGTATTGATGAAGCATAAAATAATGTTTTGTCATACTATAATGCATGTTTGCACGTCTTCTATGTGGTGGATCTCCATATCGTGCAATGAATTCAAAGACCAAGCTTTTGTCATTAGAGAAGACCAAGCTCTGCCAGTTTCCTGTTGCAAGAAGCATGTTATGTTAGCAAATAAAACATTAATTATTTTGCTCAAATAAGTAGGGGAATGGAATCAAAGAAAAATCTCAATCCTGAAACAGATGGGCAACGGACTTATGTTTAACTTTGTTGAAAATTGGAAACAACACGTAATATAAAAGAAAAAACAAAAAACAAAAAAACAAAAAAAAAAAAAAACAAAATAGGAAGAGGAACTTGTGTTTCATTTTCTTTCTCATTTGGGATAAAACTGCATAGATATCATCTGTTCATATGTTGTTTATTTTACTTGTTTTCTTCTGGTATCCCGGTATTTAATTTTATACCAAATTATAATTTAAAACTAATTCTTCTAGCTTTTTGAGATGTAAAATTACTAATCAAATTTTTATGTTTTGTTACGCTACAAGAATCAATTTTTTTGTTCACGGACCATTAGTAACGTGTATATGGTGTTAACACGTTACTAAAGTTTAGCAACGTGTCTATGATAACGTGTTTGACGAGTTATAAGATTGGACGTAACTATTTCAACTTTAGTAACGTGTCAGATTGTGACACGTTACCAAATGGTAACGTGTCATAAACTGACACGTTACAAAGGGGTTGTAACATGTCAGATTATGACACATTACTAAATGGTAACGTGTCATAATCTGACACATTGCAACCCTTTGTAACGTGCCAGATTATGACACGTTACAACCCTTTGTAACGTGTCAGATTATAACACGTTACCATGTAGTAACATGTCATAATCTGACACGTTACTAAAGTTGGCAGGAATTTTTTTTTTTTTTTTTTTTTCAATTTTCTCTGGCCGTTCTATGAGTTAAAGTTTTCTCAGGTTGACACTTGATATATGAGTTACATTATATAATCGAAAATTCAATAATCTATATATAATCAATCAATCAATCCAACATCAAATATATAATCACAATCAAACTACCACAAATAATCAAACTATATATATATATATATATATATATATATATATACGGATCAACGTATGAAATAGTAAAATACAATACAACTAACGTTATACACAAATACAAAAAACTTAAGCCTTAAATCTAAATAGATAGTAAAATACAATAAAATAATTATTTTATTACTCTGAATAGATAATATGATTAATCTATTTTATTTTTCTTGTAAGATAAACAATTGTAAATATGATTTAATTAGTAATTGTTTACTAAAGTCAACTATACACGATCAGAACTTGTAACAACGATCAACTAATTAAAATTACAGGCGTCTTATAGTAAGTATATCATATAAAATAACAAAGAAATAACGAATGATAGAGCCAAAAAGCAAAAAATTAAAAGTGATGAAAGAAAATTAATAATAGAGAAAAGAATTATAAAACAAACTGGGTTGTGTTTTAGTTTGGAATTCTTTGGGATTTTAAACAATATGCTACATCACTTTAAGAACAAGGAATGGACATTACATTAGGGCTCCACATCGCTTTCCACATGCCACACTGTCATCTAATATCTTCTTCTCATCATATAGATATTCAAACCCCATCTTCATCAGCTTTGTGGAATCACATCTAACTGCTACTTCATTTGGTCCTTCCAAATACCTAATTAATTAATATGTCATTATTGTCATACTCAGAGAAAAAGTATTGTTCATGCAAAGAACTAATTTTCTGAAAAATCTTCTTAGAAGAAAATCAAATTTTAAATAAAAGTCTTACTCTTTTGATATCTCGTATTCTGGAAACTTCTCCTGGAAGTAAACTGCAATTTGAGTGATGGTTAGATTGGTGGCAGCACAGATGAATCTACCTTTCATTGATGGCTTTTCCATGCAGAAGATATGTGCTTGACAGATATCATCAATGTGTACAAGAGCAATTGAACCCCAAAGTTCTTGCAAAAACTTGAATCCATTTAACAAAAACAATTTGCTTGTGAGTGGTGATATAATGGTTTCCACACTTCCAGATGCATATGGAAGGAGGGTTTCTCCGCCCACAAGGCCACAAGGTAGTGATACAACTTCAAGCCTGCCATTTTCATATTCATTGTATTTCAGCACCTCTTTGTCTGCTAAAGTCTTTGATTTAGTGTATCCCTACAACAAAAATTCCAGAATAAACCCATCACTAGGGTTCCATGACTTCCACAGTTCAAACAGTTGGAATTTTCATTAGGGTAGAAACATATATAGTAATCAAATCATAACAACCAGTGAGTTGCTTAGAAAATTATCAAATGTCGGAGTCAGACATATGTTGTAATTGTGTTTATTTCCTTTTGGGTGGACTGGGATAATTATTTTATTATTGGGTCTATAATGGGCTTGACCTTTCTATAACCAATTGTGGGAAAGCCATATAGTCTCACCCAATATATAAATGGAGTTCGTTCATTAGACTTCATCTTAGGTTATCAAAAAAATTAGGGTTGAGACTAATCTTCTCCACACACACCCACAAGGACATGGATGCGGCTAACAATCAGAGAACGAAAACTCATCATCTAATAATAGAGATACGTTTGTCTATTTTATTTGTTATTCATATGCTACGAAGAAAAACATATTTATTTAGTTTCATTCTAACAATTGGCATCCAAGCCCAGTTTTGATCCACGGACCCGTGGGTATTAATAGGGGCGGAACTACATGAGGAAAGCCCTCCAAGCCCATGTTTCTCCAAAGTTTTACAAATATGGGAAGGAATTACCAGTAGGAAATCATTGGCATAAGTAAAGGAGACATCATAAGGTGTCCAACAGGATTCATCCATGCAAGACTTAAAAGAAGCTCCATCTTCTGTCAATGGTGAGGATGCCATCAAAGAGGAAGTGTAGATGAGTCGCTTAACCGTTTGTGAGCGGATACATGAATCAGCGATGGATCTAACCCCGGCAATAGCAGCTTCAGCTGTATCCTTGTACTATATTTCAGATTATCAAACTTTTAAGTAATTACCAAAAATAAATAAACGTGAAAATTTTGACAAGATTTAACTAAAAATTATAACAGAAGAGAATAATCTAAAGAAATTGAAGATTTAATACCCTTAATTGAGAATTATTTTAATTTTAAAACGTATAAAAATTTAGAGATGAATTTATGAAGATAAAGATAAGTAACATGCATGTTTGGAAATGGACAGACCTGGGAGCTTTGGGTGTCATGTCGCATAGGGGTGGCGACATGAAAGACATATTGGCAGCCTTTAATTGCAGGCTCAAAATCAGTGGGATTGTAAATATCAGCTTGAAAAAGCACCAATCTGTTGGCTGCGTTGGGCAAGGACTTGAGGAGATCTACTTTGGCTGCGTCTCCTGAAGAGATCGATGAAGGAAAACAAAAGATCCATAAATAAAGTAAAAGAAATTGAATATATAAAACACCACAATCAGAGAGAGAGAGAGAGAGAGAGAGAGATACCCAAGTTCCGGAGAGTTGCATGGACTGTATAACCTTTCTGTAAAAGCTTTTTCACAAGGGAAGAGCCAATATAGCCTGAACCTCCGGTGACGCAGACTCTACTGTAACTGCTCTCTTCACTCTCTTCCATTTTGATCACACTACCCTAAAATTCGAAAAGCCATTTAAGGAAAAGTATTGCCTTTCGCAAGTTGCTGACCTTTTTCCTCCGCATACACTTCTTTCATGGATCGATCTTATCCACAGCGCCGGAGCCGAGAATTGATTTTAGAAGGTGCCACATTAAAATAATAAAATAATATTTTATTTTTTATAACATAAAAAAAAATGATAAATACAATTTAAAATAAAAATATTTCATAACACAATATAAAAAATTTATTCTTCATGAAGCTTATATGACTATCATTTATTTGATACTTTTTCTTCTTTTTGTCGACTGAAATTCACTGTTCTCCAAAAATCAACCTGAAAAGAGATATTGTAGGAAATAGTACTAAAAAATTAGATTTTTTTTTTTTTTTTCTAATTATACTAAGAAATTAGTTGATTGATATGTTAGTTGACTAGTATATTCTTACAAAATGATGAAAAGCCTAGAGACTTAGTAACTTATGAGCATGTTTGAAATTACATAGAAAAATAAAACTTTGTCTCTAAAATTTTGTTAAAAAAAAATTTTCATTGAAAAACTTTAAGGGTTGCATTTGGATCCCCTCCGGTCCGTTTGGACTAAAGGGGATCCGGTCCTTGTTATTGTAGGGGCATAATTGTCTCCAAAATTTTGGTACCATGTCTTAAGTGTTTTTTTTTTTTTTCTTTGTACAATTACTAATGTTTGGTAATAAAATGAAAAAAAAAAAAAATGCATTTAGAAGCAAAAATGGATTAAAAAAAAAAAAAGGAAGACATGTAGTGATTTTTTTATTTCATTATAGCAAAATAAATGGTTAATGTGATTTTTATTTTCAAAAAAAAAAAAAAAAATTGCATAACAAACTTTAGTAGGTGTTTGAGTGCATGGAGAAACAATACATTAAGACAATTCTCTACCTGATCGAGTTTACTTATATAATTGATAAAAACCCAATAAAAATAGCTAAAAAAAAAAAAAAAAAAAGTAATTGAAGCCTGCTTTACTTGCCCCACGTAAAGACTACAAATTGTTTTTCTTTCTCAAGCCATAAGCCACCTCACCTATATCTCTCATCAATCAACACCTCAGCATGTAATTAATGCTTCCACCAACTCGACTTTAGCACTTTTTGAATTCTTAGTCCTCTAGATTTTTCTCTACACCTCCATACAAACACAAACCAGAAGAGGTGAAGAAAATAAGATTTTACTCTGCGGCCTGCGCCTTCATGTTGAACAAGCAGGGGCGAACCAAGAAAGGAGGAGGGGGGCTTGAGCAAAAAAATTTTAAAACGACCTTATAATTTTTTTTTTTTTTGTCAAAATTCCTGCCCCGCCCCTGCATAGATCTGCCACTGTTATCCATTCACCTCGTTATTCTATTGGTTTTTCTTTTCCTTTTTCCTTTTTTTTTTTTTTTTTTTTTTTAATTCCACATAGACTCTTCCACCTATCACAAAATTACTAATGTCTTTCTAAACTTTCAGTTGAGACAATATTTTTACAAATTACCAAAAATTATAAATGTAATTAAAATGTAAATTTTTTACAAATAAAAACAGAGTGGAAATTTAAAATTTTCTAGCTTTTTACTTAATTTTTTTTTTTCAAATTTATTGGATTATTTTTGTCTTATTAAAAAAATTAGGATCATTTTTGTTAATGGCCTTAAAGCATTCCTTGTAGCTTCACCAAAACCATTTTTTTTGTTATTTTGGTGAGGTAATTTAACAAAAGTAACCTAAAATTTCACTTTTCAGACTCACTACTTTAACCCAAAAAAAATAATAATAGTGAAGTAAACAATACTCACAAAATATAAATATTATTATTGTTCACTCACCTATTGATTAAACAACTTATTTCTTTTTCATCTTTTTTGCTTTTCATTTTTTTTTCTTCTAAGAATAAACAAATCTTTGAAAAATAATATTTAAATAGAATAGTAAAAGTGAATTGTTAAAATAGTGAGGCTGCTGTGTGTGCTCTAAAAAGGTGAGTTGTCAAAATAACCAAAAATGTAAGTAAAATTTGGTGAGGCTACTAGGAATGCTCTTAAGAGGGACCTTGGTCGAATTGAAAGTTTTGGAAGGGGCATTGTCAATTGGATGATAGTTTAAAGGAGGTATGAGGACATATATATAACCTACCATGCTTTAGTCCAAAAAAAAAGAAAAATAAAAAAAATAAAATAAAAGATGAAATTGGCCTACACAAATCTTAATTTTTCTTGTTCACATGTTGGTAGGCAACTACCAATAATATAATAAAAGTCCCCAAATTTTTATTTCCAATGATAGCCAAAGAAACAAATCTTAAGAAAATTACCACTACATAAAAATGCCACAAATATTTATTTATTTTTTCAAAATTTGGTAGGAGGGAGGGGGCTTTTTTCAAAATGTTGGCGGGGGGAATTGGATACACATTTGATATTGAATACTTTTTATCTTACAATAATTAGAAACAAAATGCCTATTTGTGTTTGATGTTGACAATTGACAAAGATACGGAAGAAGTTGCTGATGATGGTGAGCAAAAGCAAGAGACTTTCACATAGCAAGCAATGGCATCCATGATTGGTACTAACAGCATGGAATTGTGTTTTTGGTATCTGGATCACATTCTCTCGTAATTCAGTTTATCTGACTGCAAGCAAACACAAAAATCAGCTAACCAAAATAACTATAAAAAGCTCTTTAAATACTTATATTTTTCTACGTTTTTCAAATTGTAATTAAAAAAAAAAAAAAAAAAAAAACGTATTCACAAACAATATATATTGTTGGGAATAATTTTACTCAACCAGCTCATCAAATCTTAGGCTTCAAGACTAATGATAGGCCTACAAGAAAAGTATCATTGGAATAGGAGTCTCAATCCGGGTCTAATTAGAACTCTTTAAAGAATCTAACATAACAGTCCTATTCCAAGCCTAATTGAAGTAGGACCTCAGATCAATTTTAAACTCTTGGCACTCCTACATCAAGTTGACAAGGAGACCTAGTCTAAGTCCAATTCTATAACCAAGCCTATAAATATGCCCCTACACCAGGTACAAAGGACATACTCAACTATTGTGTATTGGGCAGACTTTTCTCAAATGAACTAACTTAGGCATCGGAATAAGACCCGCTGGCACCCCACCCGTGAGTCCAGTCAAAAAGTGTAAGACCGAAAAATATTCTTACACATTTTTTTTCTTCTTCTGTAATTTGGTTTAAAATTGTATTATCATATACACTCTAAATGAGTCTGGGGAGGCTTCCACTAACTTGAGCTCAGCCAAATGAAACCTAATCCTAAAGTTATATATATTAGGTTTGTTGAGCTTGATCTTGATCCAAGTTCAACCACACAAAGCTTAAAATAATCCGACACCAAGCTTGACCTTCCTTGTTGGCACCCTTAGACAGTAAAATGAAGTGTCCATTAAAACAGAAGTGTTAGAACTACCTTAATAAGCATGTCTGTTGGAAGCCAAGCTGGTGCAGTTGGAATCCCAACCCATGCAATCTGTAAAAATTAGTCAATCATTAGCACTCTGGATCTTGCTTACTAGGAGCATCATCAAAACATAGGAAATTTGAAAAGTTCAATGTAAATATGAGTAATGCTACAAGTCCTTCTTGTGTCATTTTTATATCCATCTAAGAATGATATGACTCTTAAAATCATTATTGGACTTGTGATTGATCGGTATGTTACGAAAGTAATATAGTGATAAAGTAGGCTTATCTTTAATATGAATTAGATTTCATTTAAGATTAATTTATATTAGTTTTGTTATCAGTATTATTAGATTAGAGATAAACATGCATCTATTTGTATTTCAATTATCTGGTTATTTATTTTAGAGTCAGTATTGCATTAGTTAGCGTTATACATGTTTATTTCCAAGTGAGTGTAAGAGTTCTACTCTAAATCCAAGTCATTGTAATGTTTCTATTTAAAGGATGGTATTTAATAAAAATTAATCAGAAAATTAATCACTTCAAAGGGTTTTTAGGTTTTCTCAAAATCTAAAAGATTTAGATTCCCCTAAGGTCTAGGTTCCCTCAAAACCGAAAATCTATCCCCATTACATCTTCACGTAACATTTGGTACATTTTGTTGGGAAAATCAACACATTTGGTATTAGAGCCGTGATCTTGTCAATGGCGAATCCAAGGTTGGATCGACTTGAACAGCAGCTTGGAAACCTCATAACTATGTGTGAAGGTTTGATTAAGAAGATGGAAGAAAATAATGAGAGGATTTAAGAAAATAATGCTAAATTGTATGCATTGATTGCAAAATTCGATGATGGTTCAGCTGATAACAATGATGAGTTCCATTTTTCAGAGTAGCTACAAATGGTGCTACCACCGTATCCCACACCACCATTGGATTCTTAGCCAATTGAAGACGTCAACAACCTTATCAAACCGATATCTCCATCACGCTCATATCCAGCAAACCAATCGTCAACTAGAGAAAATTCACCGTGCAGCGCACAGAAACAGCCAACCAAGACCCAGAGACCCGCCACACCGAACAACCAAGAGTCCCAACACAAAGCCATCTACAGATCAGCAACCCACTGTCCAACAAACCCATCTCTCACCGAGAAAATTCATCAGCCCTACTCGCTATAGAAGCTCTACCTCGTGACCCATAGAGCAACCACCGTCTCCAACCCATACAGAACCGTCGAAAAGAATCGAATGGTGCAGATCTGGAAACTTGGTCCACTTTCTGAACGACCACCTAGGAAGAGGATGAAAGGCCAAAGACGAAAAGAATGCAAAATGGGGGCATCTGTTTCTAAGTTTGCATTTGTAGCTATAGGTGCCCAAAATGTTGATCAATGTCCAATGAGAAGAAAAAAAAAAAAAAAAGGAGCAGAAGAGGAGATCGATAAAACCAAACTTGAATTTTTATTAAAAAAAGTGAAAAATAATTTTGATTTTTATCGAAGGTGCTTGAGTGAGTCACGTGATGGTTACTTTCAATTAGGGGTGTCAAAAATTACCAAAAAATCGGAATCGGGAAACTGGGAAACTGGAAACCGGGAAATCGGAGGGTTCCGGTTTGAAAAATCCAAAAACTGGGAAACCGGGGTTTCGGTTCCGGTATTCCCAGTAAAAACCGGGAATACTGGAACCGGATTTCCATTTTATTTAATATATATATATATATATATATATATATACACTTAGGTTTAGGTTTAGGGTATTTTAAAAAATTATATTTTTATTTCTAAGGCCCAAATAGGCAAAAACATTGATTTTTTAGGATTTTTAGACTTTTTTTAGGTTTATTTTTTAATTATTTCAAACAATCACAACAAAGCCCCTTTAATTTATACAAAGAGACTAATAGATTTTTTAAAAAAATGGGCCAACTTATGAAAAAAAAATGAGCTTATTTTAGGCCCAATACCTAAAATAAGCTCAAAAACCAATTTTTTTTTTAAAAAAAACCAGTTACCGGACCGAGTAAAACCGGAACTGGCCGATAACCGGGACCCTGGTTAACCGGTTCCAGTTTCTCAAAACCGAGAACCGGGGTACCCCAGTTCCGGTTCCCGGTTTTGGCCAAAAATCGAAAAACCGGACCGGGTTGACACCCCTACTTTCAATGCTCCAAGTCCCTGGCTCATATCTCCTACTTCATGGTCACGTCATTGGCTACATCTCAATATTGGAAGAAAAAAATTTCTAGACCTTGAGGACAAGGTCTCTTTAACGGGGAAGGAATGTTACGGAAGTAACATAGTAACATAGTTAGCATTCTACGAGTTTATCTCCAAGTGAGTGTAGGAGTTCTATTCAAAGTCTAAGTCATTGTAATATTCCTATTTAAAGGATGGTATTTTAATAAAAAAGGATAGAAAACTAATCACAAATTTTGAGTTTGAAAAATGTGTTTTAGGTTTCCTCAAAATCTAAAAGGTCTAGGTTCCCTTAGAATCTAAGGTGTAGGTTCCCTCAGAACCTAAAATTTATCCCCGTTACGTATTCACGTAATATAGTTAACTTTAAGAGCTACATCATTATTAGAGGGACACAAGAGGGACTTCTATAATTACTCTACAAATATTGTTGCTTTTGTATACTAAAGACAAGAAACACAAACGAGAATCACTTACAAGTGCATACTCTCCCGTCTCCTCAAAAATACGTATATCCAATACCTAAAACAATATCATACCTCCGATCAGAAATGAGTAATACTAGTATACTACATACACTCACACCTTTTAAAATCACTACTAGATTTGAGATAAATCTTAGGGTGTGAAAAAATAAATGTGGAGAAGTGAGAATATGTGTAGTACTCGTCACAAATTAATGTGAAATGACCATAAATAAGTGGGATAACTTCACTTTAAACCTCTGAATTACCACGCGATTTGAAAAGTCCTCAAAACTTCAAAACCTCTCAATTTGGATTCTTGAACTTTCAATTGCAGTCAATTTGAACACCTCCGTCAGATTTATCTATTAACTTCCCTGATTTACCCCTAAAAAGACCAAAATATTCCTGATTTTTTTTAACTTTAATTTTTTTTAAAAAAAAAAAAAAAATTGGAATTAAGAGTAAATTTAGAATTTTATAAAAAATTCAAGGGCATAAACGTCATTGTCTCATTTTTAATGTTTAAAATCTGACGAAAGAGTTCAAATTGACTGCAATTGAAATTTCAAGGGTCTAAATTAAAAAGTTTTGAAGTTTAAAAACTTCTCAAATCGCTTGGTAATTCGTGGGTGTAAAGCGAAATTACCCCTAAAAATTAATAAAAAACAAATAAATAAACACTTGGAAAAGCAACCTCTGAACCGTACTTTACCTCACCACGGTCTTCATAAATGTAGTCCAACCCTTTGTAATAAGGTGGATGACCAACAGACAGATACTGAAATTTTAATCAAATTTCACACATCAAATTTTAAATTCCAGCTTATTCCAAACCTAAATATAATGAATGTTCAATTTGTATAACTAAAACTTACTTCACAATTTTCTTTCTCTGGATTTTGTTTGTGTAGTGGGAAAAAAAAAAAAAAAAAAAAAACATTTTTTTGTACTTAATTATACTTACATTAATACTATTGAGATACTTCTCCTTGTCCACCCTCACAATCTGGCCTTTCTTCACTGCCCCAAGCGAAAAAAGTAAAGAAAAAACAAAAACCAATATATAAAAATAATACCCTTTTCCTTTAATTTTGAAAATAAGTAAAACATTTCACGAAATTAATTTCATAACTCACTCGAATATACAGGCTTTTTGGGGAGCTTAGGAGCTGCGGTGGATGGTTGAGCATTGGAAGAAGACTCTTCGCTCTTTGTCTGCGTCTGCGTCGCCTTTTCCTTCTCCGGCTCTGCGGCGGCGCTTACGGCTCTAATGGACGCCAAGCGAAGAGGGTTTCTTCGGAAGGTTTGAGGGAAGTGAGAGAGGCATGAGAAAGAGTTTTGTGAGAGAGTTGCAGAGAAAGCCATGGAAAAGAAAGAGACACGGACACTTGAAGGTGTGACTGTTGGAAGGGTCACAGCTCTCTGTATAGAGATAAGGGATGATGACGTGTATATTTTTCTAACGGTCAGATTTTCAACACAAAAATCCGTTGGTTCTCGGTAAGTGAAAGCAATCACAATGTGCCACATCATCGACTTGTGGGAGTTAATAGGGAAGCATGACTTCATAGAGTAATCATATAACTAAATTTTTGTCCTACAAACTATTTCATTAGAGGGAGTGTTTAATGATGAAACTTATTAATTGTTGTAAACAATTATATTTTTATTTATTTTTAAGAAAAAAATAAAAAATCAATCTATGCAATTACACTAATTTGCAATAAGTTTCTTGTGGTATAAAAATATTATGAGAGTTTCATGTAGTATGCGAAAATAACAAATAAGTCACTGTAACTCAACTTCCATCTAATTTTTTGAATTGACTTATGTGTTTAGTTTTGCATACTAGGGAACTCTCAAAATATTTTTATATCATATGAAGTTTATTGTAAATCAGTGTAACTACATGGATTAATTTTGTATTTTTTCCAAAAGAAAATATAGAGATATTGTATCTATGCTTACTTTCCAATGCAATTTATCTGACAAACAGAAGTTGGTCTTCATATTGTTTTTAATTAAATGATTTGGAGTTATTGTATTATTAGAGGCTATGGTATGTGCTAATTAGGCCTGCAAACGAGCAGGCCGGCTCGTGAACCCGCTCTATACCCGCCCGATTAAACTCGACTCGAAATCAAGCTCAAAACTGTTCCAGCCTGCTCGTTACTGTACAAGCCCGCTTAATTAGCAAATGAAACATACCTGACTCGCCCGACTAAACTTTAGGGGTGTTAACCTGGTCCGGTTTTCCGGTTTTTGGCAAAAATCGGGGACTAGAACTGGGGTACCCCGGTTCTTAGTTTTGGGCAACCGGAACCAGGAACCAGGTCTTGGTAAACCAGGGTCCCGGTTACCAGCCGGTTCCATTTGTACCCGGTTCGGTAACCGGTTTTTTAAGAAAATTGTTTTTTTTTTGGCTTATTTTAGGTATTTGGCTAAAATAAACCCTTTTTTTTATACAGTTGGCCCATTAAAAAAAAAAAGGGCCCAAAAATCCTAAAAAATCAATGTTTTTGCCAATATGAGCCTTAGAAATATAAATTCAATTTTTTAAAATAGTTACATAAAGAAAACATTAAAACAATAAAAACAAGTATTTACTATTTAAACAAACCAACATGCACAAGAAATACCCCATTACTACAACAATTCAAAACCCAAAAAGAAAAAATAAAACAAGTATTTAAATAATCTACCAACCAAAAGAAATGCCCCTTACAATAAAAATAGTTTATTCCTAAAAATTATATATATATATAAGAGGTACCTCGATTCCCGGTAAGGACTATGGATTTATTAAGAGCTTTAAGCTCATCCTTAATCACTCTGCATCTTGTACTGTCTTACACCATAGGAATGGACTCATCACTAATCTTCTCAACAAGATAGTTAATAAACATAAATTGACAGTACCATACCTCATTTCACTTGTGACTTCGTTTCCCATTAAATTTCATTCATGGGATCTCCAATTACAGAGGTTGGGTATCAATCACAGTGTCATAATTTGGGTATTAGTCTTATCCCCCTCAATGCTTCTCTCACTAGCCTTCTTGCTAGTGGCTTGATCAAAGAATTTGCAGAATTCTTTTATGATCTCACAAAGTCCATGGACATATATCAGTCTCAATATGCTGCCTCACAATATTGTGCACTTTCTAATTATAAATTATTTGCTCTTTGCTCGAGCTATGACAGTCTGTCAATCACAATGAAAATACAAATGGAACTGAATTAGCATATAAAAGCAAATTAATTTATCGATAGGTTCTTTAGCCATTCATCTTCAGTTCATGCTTTCTCCAAGGCAATAAACTCCGACTCTATAGTAAACCTTACCATGCAAGTTTTTTTTTAGGACTTTCAAGAAATAGCTCCTTCAGCCAGATTAAACACATAATAGCCATTAGTAGGTTTTACTCATCTGAATCAAAAATGCAGTTAGCATTACAATATCCTTTTGATATAGCAGTATAATCACAATATGACAAACCAAAATTAAATGTGTCCTTTAAGAATCTCAGCAATTTAGAGATAGCATTAGAATGCTCAATACCATGATTATGAGTATATCTACTCAATCTGCTAACAATATATGTAACATCAGGGCATATACAGTTTGTCAAAACATCAAGCTACCAATAATTTGTGTGTATTTTTCTTGCAAAACACTACAATCATCATGATTCTTAACCAAATGTATTTTTGAATCATATAGTGTAGATATAGGTAGATAATAAAAGTGCTCAAATTTTTTAAGCATCTTTTCAACATAATATGAATGAGATAAAATAATGCAATTATTATCCCGAATAACTTTAATGTCCAACTTGACATTAGCTTTACCTATGTCTTACATATCAAAATTAGATACATGAAATATTTTAGTTTCATGTACAACATCAATGCTAGTTAAAAAAAAAAAAATTAAGCAAGTCGTCAATATATATATATATAAACAAATAATGACACATTCATTATTGTAAAACTTGCTATGCATTTACTTGTACCATTAATCAAATATAAATTAGACAATATAACCTTGTCAAACGCCATTATTTAGGAGCTTACTTTAATCTAAACAAGGATTTTACCAATTTGCACACTTTATATTCTTGACTAGGGATTACTAGTTCCTCGGGCTGCTCCATATAAATCTCTTTGCTACTTAGAAAAGCAATATGACATCCATTTGATGTGCAATAAATTTATAAATAGATGCAATGACAAATAATATTATAATAAATGCAATTCTAGTAATCAGAAAATAAATATCAAATAATCAACAGTTTGTATTTACTTGTACCTTTTAGCTACCATATCTACCATGTACTTATCTATTGTATCATCCAGTTTAAGCTTCTTTTTAAACATCTATATATATCCAATTGATTTGGTCTCATTAAATAACTCAACGAGTTCCCAAGCAAGGTTAGACATAATTTATTCCAATTCATTATTTATAGCTTCTAACAAAAATAAAATGCATCAACTAGATTTAATTGTTTCACCATAACATATTGGATCATCATTAATAATATAAGCAATAAAATCATTACCGAGATTACTTCCGTTCTAGCTCACTTGCTTCTTCTCAATTCTTACATATCATCAACAATTTTATTAGAAGCAACGGAAAATTCATGAAATAATTTTTCCTTATTTTTCAAAGGAAAAACACGCTTAAGAAAAATAGTATTTTTAGATTCAATAATAGTATTGTAATCTAAAAATCACTTTTGATAATAAGGAATCTATAGCATGAACTATTACATGCAAAACCAATAAAATCACAATCATAGTTTTTAAAACCAAGTTTCCTCATTTTAGGCCCACGTAACATAACATTTGCCAAATACCCCCATACTTCAAGGTATTACAAACAATGCTTATGAATATGATAAACAAAATAATGGTTTATCCCCACACTTTGGTGGATAGCCCAAAATTGACAATCATAGCATTCATCATTTATTCAAATGTTCTAATTTCTCCTCAATCCCTTGATTTGGCCAAGATTTACATGTATAAATCTATCATGCCAAATATTAATGGAATAAACCAAATAGTCACAATAAAAGAAATTTTCACTAATAGCACACAAACACTTTAAGAAATGACTTCTATGAACTCATATTTCTCTAAGTGTGATATGTCATTTCCTCTTCTTTCTTTTCTCCCAATTGACAGTTTTCTGAAGCATTGATTTGTTAAAAAACAAATACTAATCACGACTTGTGATTTTTTAACATGCATGGTTCTTATATATAGGAGTTGCATATCACAAGTTCTATCAAGATATTAAAATAAAATCTTTTTAACTAAAGCCCCAATAAATATGTAAAGTATCAAGCTCAACCAAATAGTAATAAACTATTATTGGCTCATTGTCAAAAATATGGCATTGGCATCAATCTAATGATATGATAAATTTATGAGATATCAAATGAGCCTCAATATATAAGAACATCAATAATCACATATATTTTATTCTGAATTATCATGTTAAAGAAATTTGGAAGGTAAATGATATATATGAAGAATTACCAAATACTTTTAAAGTATTTATGCTATTCTAGCATGTCATTGCTAACATAAATGCTAGATACTATTTCTTCTTTAAAATAGATGAATCAATAGAAGCCACCGCTTATCATATACAAAATTCATGTAATTATAAAATTTTGCACTAGCTTTAATTCAATTAAGGAGCACCTTCATAACTTGAATTTTTTTCATTTTAATAAATGAAATGGTATACTATGTCTTAAAAAAAATAAGACCTACAAATCAGCGTTTAAAACTCACAGCGAAGCCAACAGCTTTACTCCAAGATTTTTCAAAATAGACTGTCGCTACCACACACCAACTAGGTGTTGTGAGAATCGATTGACTCAATATGCACACCACATCTCTTTCTTCTATTATGTGCTTACCTGCAAGAATCTTTAGTAAAGTTGTATTCTCTGCACACAATTAACAATGCCTATGTATTTTTCTCCATCATAACATGAGTAACCACTCACTTTGTTATTATTAGTCGACGTAAATGTTCTCCAACAAACTCAGCATATATCACAACAAAAATTGTTAAGTTCTAAAAATCCATAATGGCTTAATAATTTTTATTGCAAGATTCATGACCCAATCAATAAAATAGTATTCGAGAAACAAATTAAATTAACAAAATTTTGGGTCAAATAATCAAAAACTCTTCTAGTCAAAATATTTTCACTTACAATGCCTACACATGACATTTAACTCTTTTTCTGATAAACAAATCAATTATCAGATTTTTTCATAATAAAATCTTTCCACTCAAGAATTGATTTCATCTTTCTTATATGCGAATTGCATACCGCAAACTCTTGTAGTATTTGACTTCTCATAAGTTTAAATACTATTGTTATGATCTAATCAAAATATTTGTGCAACCATCACAAAATCAACCTTTAAGATTGTTGAAAATAATTTTGGATGGTGCAAAAATTCTCATTTATATAAAATAATTACAATATGAATATTAACAATAAAATAAATAAAATACAAAAGATGGAAAGTAGAGTATAGAAAGATCTTACAATATGCTATAGGATCACACAAGAGTGTTGTCCTTAAAGGTTGATTCGTGCCTCCCGGAGTGTATAACTCGGTGCGACGGATCCTTTGACACGCTACCTCCCAGGATTAGACTATAGCGTCTACCTTCGTTAAAGACGCACTTCCTAATAACGAAGAGTAATAGAACAACCATTTTTCCTCAAAGTAGATGATGTAATGCAACACTAAAACTAGTTGCTAGTGGAGAATGAAAAATAACCCAACTACACAAAAACAAAATGTGGTAAAAATATCAAGGCCTTTCGAGCCAAAGAAGTGATCACATACTAATGCTCTTTTTTGGTGACATATATACATAGAAAACTTGTGGGCTGGTGGTTCTCCAAAATGTCATAACAAAATAATGAACAAAAACTGAAAACTGTAAAACACTTATTAATGAGCAAATGGTCAAAGTCCATAAAACTTATTAAACTCTAACAATCAAAATTGAAAGATTTGTTATCAAAAGGCCATAAATATATGTTAATGACCAAGGGCATAAACGGTAAAGAAAATCAATATGTTTAACCACTCATGATAAAAAACGTATAGAGAAACTAAATGGTCTTTAATGACCAAACGGTCACAATAATAATTTCTAAGAAACCACTAGTTGGATATTAATAAAGAATAAAAGGGCTAACGAATAAAGAATAGAAAAAACAATTATTTGTAACACATATATTACAATAATTTTTAACAAGTTCATGAAGGCATGCACTCTCCATTGGAAAAAGAATAGTCATTCAACTATTAAGAATGATTGCATTAGCACATACAATATTGAGAAGAGGAAGTTGAAAGCATTGCTTTGTGGGCTTGATAAGGTAAACATAACTACAGATATGTGGACCTCTGCGCAGAGGGTGTCGTATATGGTGGTCACTTGCCACTTTATTGACTTTGATTAAGGAGTTGTTTTGAAGATTGGGGTATTGTGAATAAGGTGTTTTCAATCACACTTGATAATGCTTCATCAAATACTGCTGCCATAAGGATTTTGAGAGATGAATTTGAATTGAGAGATGTCTTTCCTAGTGGTTATGGGAGACGTTTATTTCATGTGCGGTGCTGTGCACATATTACTAACTTGTTGGTGCAAGCCGAAATTGCTAAAATTGGGGATATAGTTGATTTTGTGCATCAAGGTGTCAAGTACATTGTGGCTTCTGAGATCCGGTTGAAACAGTTTAGTGAAATAGCTAAAAGGTTGCAATTACCTTCAAAAAAATGATTTTAGATGTCCCTACTAGATAGAACAACACCTACATGATGTTAACTATTGCCATCGGGTTCAAAGAAGTATTCTCTAGGTACTCTAATATTGACCAAGCATTGCAGTGGGTTGTAAGTGTAGAAGAGTGTGAGAAGGTTGGGAATGTTAATCAACTTTTGGCAATCTTCAATGAGGTGACCAACAATGTATCTGGATTTGATTACCCTACTTCAATTTTTTTTTTTTTTACCAGAGGTATGGAGAATTAAAGAAATTCTAACCATAAAGTCCATGGATCAGAATGGATACATTAGAGAAATGAAAGCAGAATGGAGGAAAAATTTTACAAGTACTGGGGGGATTGCAATCATTTAATGTCCTTGGCTGCTGTCTTAGACCCAAGATTCAAAATGAAGTTCATTAATTTCTGTTTTCCTCTAATTTATCAAGAGGATGAAGCTAAAAAGCACATCAAAAGTGTGTTGGCTGCTTTCGGTGAATATTATGAATTTTATTTGGCTGCTCATAATATGACTATTATGTGGCAAGCTAATGAAGATGCTGCTGCTTCTACTTCCTCAAATGTTTCTAGTAGGGATGTTGGTCCCAAAGTAGCAACCGATACATCAAGGTTTTTGGAGCATGTTAGAAGTATTGAAATAATTAGGCATCTGAAAACTGATTAGGACATCTATCTTGAAGATGATGTCTTCATGTTGGAGAAGGATGGTAATGGAAATGATATTGACCCAGAGTTTGAGGCTTTGGCATGGTGGAAAGCTAATAGTTTGAAGTACCGCATCTTGTCTAAGATGTCGCAGGATATTCAAGTTGTTCCTATGTCATGTGTTACTTCAGAATCTGCCTTTAATGCTAGTGGTAGGGTGATTGAACCACATATAGCCTTACTGTCAACCGAAACAGTTCAAATGCTCTTATGTAGGTCGGATTGGGTAAGATCACTTCATGGAATGAAGAAAAACTCTGCTGCGGTTGTAAGTGACACATTTATTATTTTCATTTACTTTTTTTTAGGTATAAACTCAATTTATTAACTTTGCTTGTGTTTGTTTATGTAGAAATTGGTTGAAATTGACTTGCCAACAATACCATGATTCAGGGACTTCCAAGCTAAATGAAGTAGGGACTACATAAGTATTTTGCTTTTGATTATGTGGTGTGTTTTGAACATCCAAGACAATCTGTTATGTACTTATGTTTATAAGTTTATGTACTTATTTTTTTGAGAAAGTACCATTGTTCATGTAGACCATGTTACATATATATACTTAAACAGTCCAAATCTGGACAAGATGTTTAAGCTAGTAACTAACACATGGAGATGGAATTCATGCAATATGTAATTTGCTTTGTTCCCTACTTTAACTTATTATGTGTTCATTTGTTTATTTAACCACCCTTGACATGTTTGTTAAGGTCAATTAACTTTGACAACATAAATGCAAGGGAGTATACTATCTAATTAACATCAAATTTTGTTTTTTTTGTATTTGAGTATGCAGGCATGTAGGGCATACCCATTGAAGAAGAAAGAACCTTAGTAATTTAGTATGGACCGTATGGTATTTTTGCACATGCCGTAGTGATTATGGCATGAATCCTATTTCTAATTATTATGCTATGAGTATGTTATGATTATTGTCTATTTGTCTTAGTATCTAGCTAACAACATTTCATTTCAAATATGTTGTAATTATGCTATAAATTATAATCATTTGGCTGCTAGTGATAATTTAGCTATCTGATTTGGTTCAAGTTATATTCATTATAGGCTGATTTTTTAGAATCTGTTTTTGTTTGCCATGTTGCCCATATTTAATATTTCTGATTTGACTCAAGTTATATTCATTATACTTAGATTTGTTATTTCTGTTTTAGTCTGCCCAAATTTAATATTTTCTGATTTAGCTCTCTAATTTGGCTCAAGTTTACTGATATGATTTTGGAATAATCTCTAATGCGTAAAGGTAATGCTTTTTGAGTCTTGACTAAATAGCCATTTCCCTTTTGTGCCAATTCCTTTGGCAAATTGGCATAATGGCCTGTGTAGTGCACATGTTAGAATAATTCCTATATGCCAATGTTGTTTTTTGATTGAAGTCTGAATGTAAGGTGTACAATTTACAAACATCTAACAATTTTTTTCAAATGAATGCAGGGTATTTATGGCAAGTGGCAACCCAAGTGTTTTATGATGATTGATGGCAAATATCAAGTGACAATACTAATTATTGAGTCATTGACAATGTTGTAATTTGCAAATGAGTTGTATTTTGCATCTTTGATAGTTTATGTGGTTTTGATCTCTTTGATTTGTATTTATATGATGTGTAACATTTCTTAACATTTACTTGATTCTTCTACTGGCGGCAGTGGCAACAGGCAACTATTGATGCAAGCTGAAGCTGTGATTCTGTGGCTACCACTCCTCAGTCCTCAGTCCTCAATGTCCCCACTACTCAGCATTCTCTGAGAAATGCTAAGATAAGTCTTTATTTTTCTTTTTCTCACATTTTCAAGCAATATAAGTATATAACTATATAACTAATGTAAGTCTTTATTTTTGTGTGCTATTAATGATTTATTATTTTTTTTTTTAAAAAAAAAACTCCTTTCCATTGCAGTGGAGACCTTGGCAGAGTTCCTTTCAAAGGAATTGATGTTAATTGGGTCTAGATGTGGAGACCTTGGCAGAGTTCCACTCAAAAGAATTGCTGTTGATTGGGTCTTTATGCCTAAGAGGCTGGGATGAAGGTTTTTATTTTCTTAAATGAAATACATTCATTCTTTTATGCAAGAAATACTGGATTTGTCTTTATATATTTTAGCTTTGTGTGTGCAGTGCCCAGTGTGCAAAAAATGAAACTTCATATTTTCCCATCCTGAAGCTGAATTACTAAGCTAGACATTTAATTATGTATTTCTATTGTCACTTGTTAGCCTGGTCTGGATTTGGTTGGGATCTTTGCCATTTTCCAAAGTTGCAGTGAGGTGGCAGCTCTTTGATTTGTATTTCTATGATTTGCATTTGTTTTAATTTGTATTTCTTTGAGTTGTAAATTGCAATTGTTTCATTTGTATTCTTTGAGTTGTAATTGTTTCATTTGTATTTCTTTGAGTTGTAATTGTTTCATTTGTGTTTCATTTATTTCATTTGTATTGGTTAACTATCTTTTTTCTTTCCAATTTGCTTGTAAGTTGCAACTAGCAGAATTCAAAAATTTATCTATTTCAGATTTCAGATGTTTATAATCAAATTTTGTGTGTTTTACAGTTTGTCAATATTTTTAACCCCTAAATGAGCCTTAATTGAGTCGAGCCATTTGATTTGGGCTTCTTATCAATACATATAAGTTTTTGTCTTGGGCTAGAGCTCGGCAAAAACATTCAAACAAAATTTCTCAATCCATCGAGCTCGAGTGTTGGGATTGACTCGATTTTAGGTTCCTATCAACCTTGAGCTCGATACTTACTTATTAACCCAACGAGCCGAGAATGGACAAGGGCTTTTTAGCTCGGCTCGAACTCGAACTCGGCTCGTTTATAGGTCCCGTAAAACAAGCTAGTCCAAAAACCCTAAAACTCAGCTCAGCTCGGTTCGTTTACAGGGTTAGTGCTAATCAAGTAAAAGAAAAAAGAAGGGTACAAAAAAAAAAAAAGGATACAAGAGTAAATAGTGATAGGCTCATATTAATAATTTAATATTACATTTCTGCCGCATATATATTCTGATTTGGGGGCATCACACCTCTAAAAAGGGAAATATTTTAATTTTAATGTCTTTTTTTTTTTTTTTTTTTTTTTTTTTTTTTTTTTTTTTAAGTCTTTCGTTTTAGACTTAATTTTTAATTTGGGGAAAAAAAAAAAGACCCTTAATCATTTTTTCTTTAAATAAATAATAAAAATTACCTAAAAAGACTACAATTCCCCTATCTAAAAACATAAAACTTAAAATGAAAAGAAAATTAGAGCTACCCAATCTTTTTATTTTAGAAGAATGAAATAAATTATCATTTGAAATAATTTTGTTATTTATTTAAGAAAAAAAATAGTCTGAGGAGGTCTTAAATTTAAAACTTTTATATATTCAAATACAAAATTAACTAAATTGAAAAATCAGATCTAAGAAATAATTAATTTTTTTCCCTATCCAATCTAAATCAGTTTTTTTTTTTTTTTTTTCTTTTTTTTTTTCCAAAGCAATATAAAAACATCGTCTTTTATTCACTACAGTATACTTGCCTCACCCTTCACCCTCAAATAGGGCTGGCAAAACGTGTTCCTGTGTCGAGTTTGTGTTTAACCCAATTACGACTCGGCATATTTAAGCCCAATCCGAACATGACATGTTTAATTAAATGTGTCAAACTCCCAACCCGAATACGACATAGTTTATAAACGGGTAACATGACACGAACCCGTTTATATAAATGGGTTGTAATCGTGTTGTGTTACCCGTTTATAGACCGACACGACGTGATACGAATGTAAACTCATTATAGTTTTTAACCTTTTGTAACCCTACCAAAATGTTTTTTTTTTTTTTTTAATCAGTCTTTCCTTTACTTCCTAAACAAAATCCTCAAAAACAATAATCAAACCATCAAAGGGCAAAGCTTACAAAGTTACAAACAATCAACGGGTAAAGTTTAATAAACAAAAAAATTAAAAAAAAAAAATACAGGTCAAACGTGTCGTAAATCCGTTTACAACTTAAACCAGTTTAAGCCCAACCCTAACCCGAATTTTATGTATCGCGTTCATGTCGAGTTCGTGTGTCACGGGTTAAATTGCCAGCCTTACCTTGTGCAACCCAGCATCCCATACGCGGTGAGACCACCCAGATATTTTCATGACGGTATGGCGGTTAAAGCTAACTTGGAATGAAAGCTAAAGAAATCAGTGTCATAGTTCGTACAAATGCTAGCATGAATCTCTCTACTCTCTTCCGTGCCCCATCTCCTCTTTTTCCTCCTCCTCACTCTACCGCTACCTCCAGGTCTCAATCTCTATCTTTCTCTAGCTCTGTGTGCCTTACTTTTCAGCTGGGCAATTCTTCGAACACCGAGTGTGCTTTCGATTTTGCGGTTGCATTTGCCTCTTCTCGTTGTGGTTCTCTTACGGATATCTTGCTTTCTGTATCTACAGGACTAATGCTACTGAGAATATTGCCATCGAGGGTCGGAATCTGAATTTCTCGATCACGACGAGGCAGGGGAAAGTGGTGCCGATTCTCCAGGACTGCTCGCTTCGGATTCCTTCGGGACAGTTCTGGATGCTTCTTGGTCCCAACGGTTGCGGAAAATCTACCCTCTTGAAGGTATACCAAGTTTTACCGTCCCATTTCTTTTCCTTTTTGTAAATAGTATTGGGCTTTTCATGCATTTGAATTTGTTAAATTGGGTGAGGTGTTTTTTGGTTTCTATTGCTTGCAATTTGAGTTAATGAACAAAACCCAGATTCTTGTACTTATGGGTCTACAATATCAAGAGTAATGCAGATTCTGGCTGGTCTTTTGAGTCCGACAGGCGGAACCATGTACGTCAAGGGACCCAAGAGTTTCGTTTTCCAAAATCCAGACCATCAGGTGTGTTCCTTATTCTTTTCTAATTTTTGTATTGCTTATGTTTTGCGTTAAGGATTGAACTTTTTCACGCATGGTTGTAAGTCTTATGGTTTGTCATGTCAAACTTCATGGTTTGCTGCCTCATCCGTGTTATTCATAGAGAAAAGGGTACTTGGCTAATGGCTGTCACCTACCAGCTTGCATATTTCTAAGAACCGGAATGAACTTCATGTATAACACGTAATAGAACTCCCATCAAACTCTTTGCAAATCAATGCATTTAATTCTTTTTCCCCTTCATTACTGAGAACTACGGAAACTTTTTTTTTTCCTCTTTGTGCTGCTTTAGGATGGTTGCTTTTCCTACTTTTCCCCTCCGTGGGTGAAATGGCCCAGTGTTATTTGATATATGTACTTCCCTTGACAATAAAATTTTTCCCTCATCATTTTCCTCGCCTCAAAGCCTAGCTCTAAAGTTCTCCAAGTTTTCTAAGTGCAATCAAGCAGAGTAAGATAAGAGTGTAACATTCATCAAACAATGTTATATAAGAAAGTGAAGGGAAGAAAGAATTTCGGGTTTTGAATTATTGACCGTTCCCTACTTGGGGTTGGAGGTAGCTGTTGTTGGTAACTGCTATTTTTGTTGTTGACTGTCCTTATTCTGTTCATATGGTGACTACTTACTGAAAGGTTGAATGGCTGATAAAAGAAGTTGAGGGATGAGTTTCTTTCTTCAATTGGCTGCCTAGGACTTTTCCAGTTGTCAGAGGTGATATGACTGGGTAATTCTAGCGTTAGTGTTCTTCTAAAGAATTCAAAAGAAAGAATATTAGAAATGTCTTTGTTTTTGTATTTTAGAATGAGGCTCTTCTTATAGGTCTTGATATGTACACAATGAAGAATATTTACCCTTTTTCTATACCAACAGATAAGCAAAGAAAATGATGCTCACAAAGCTACTTTGTTGATATCTCTGTTTGATACAAGTTCAAAAGGATTTTGGGACTCAATACGTATTAAGTTGAAGTGAATAATCAAACATTGCTAAGGATCTGTCAAGAAGATAAACCATAACTGATTGTGCTGAGAGCGGTCAAAATGCTATAGCAAGAGTATATGCCTGCCATCTGTACGTAGTTTGTTGTACTCAAATGTGCATTGCAAACAATTAGGCCAAGGATTTGAGGGTTGGTATAGAGAAGAAAAATTTTACAGTATAATAATCTTTACGTATCCTTATAGCATCGATTGTAATTTCATTGGGACATACAGATACTGGTTTGTTTTCATGCTTTTCTTTTTGGTTTGATATGCTCAATTTCAAGTAAAAATGTGAATAGGTCAAAGAAGTTTAAAAAAAAGAAGGAAAAAGAAGAGGACAATACTATAAGGCGAAAGGAATGGAAAAGAAGAGAAGATAAGTTGGCTATATATATATCTATATATATATATATTTTTTAATTTAAGTTTCCGTGGTGAGCAAGTCGAGAAAAATTAATAACTGCAGGTATATGAGTCACTTTTGTAGAATATACATACCTTGTGCTGAAATACTTTTTACACATAAGTTTTCTTTTCAAAATTCTGACATTTTTTTGTGGAGGGGGCGTTTCACATGGGTCCAAGGTTTACCCAACAGGAGTGGGTACACGAAGTGGCCCTGCCTTGGACATGTTCTGTAACATCCCCAGCCCGTTAGGGTTAGGTTTGTTAATGATTTTCTTACTCGCAAAGATCCATAAGGTTTATCAACTAAACAATACTAGTATAACAATGAATGCATGAAAGTCTAGAATATCATGTCTAAAAATAATAACTAAACTGAAATATTCTCGTTTAACAGAAATATGTCTCACAACGAGATAGATATCCTTATTAAAATAAATCTATCAATTTCTGAAAGAAAACTGTGCCAACGCACTTATTAACTTGACTAATATGAAATCATAAGAAATCCTAAATACGCCCGCCCCCATTCCGGCCTCCTAGTGCAGCCTGGTCACCACCTGAAACAAGAAATAAAAACTGATGAGCCCAAAGGGGGCCCAGTAAGTGAAATCCACAGCCATGAGCAGTTTTACTCCTTGTCCCGTTTTGAAAAATGGAACTCATAACTACATATGTTCCCAGTATATTTTTAAAGAAAACAGAAAGCAAATAAAATATATTTTCATCAATAAAATTTATGATAGTCTTTATCTCATACTAGGGCCCATGTATACTGTTATCCCCATATACTAGGGTTGCGCGGTCCTTGCGACCTGGGATGAGATACTGTGGCCGCAGCCCCGTCCCCTGGCCAGCCGATTAACTCTGGGTGCACTCAGCATGGCAAAATAAAACTATGATGGAACCACCTTCTGGCAAAGCCTCCTTCAGTGGTTGCGCCTCCATCCTTAGCATCGGTACCGAGCTTTTCTCTTGTTTCCCTTGGGCCAAAAATACACTCCTCCCTACATGTGCCCTCATTTTATAACATTCTTTTCTCATTGCTTGTACTTCTCTAGGGCAACATGTAGGAGGGTTTATGATCATTGTCTCAAAATTCTCTTTATAAACATCACTATTTTCACAATATTTCTTTTTCTCAAACTTGTCATGCATGTAGCAAAATTTCATAATATAAACAAAATAATCATTTGCAATTGAAAACAAAATTGCATAAATAGCATGACATGATAATTTTTATGGAAGGGATAATAAATTCACTTACCTCTTGACTGCAGTAAAATTTTCCTCTGACTGCTAACTAATCTCCTGAAGGAAATACAGACACATTACTACCCTCATACACGTCACAACAAAACATTCTACTACTATTATGAGTTGGCTTGCTAATAAATTGAGAATGAACTTACTTAGGTATTTAGGTATATTTTCTCGTAAAATTTTTAGAATTTATTTTATTTAGTAGTACTCCTTTATGTATATATACTTTAAGTTCTTCCATACTATATATATATATATATATATATATAGTATGGAAGAACTTATATATATATATATATATATATATATGTATATATATTTACACTGCCCACTACCCCATCTATATATATAGGTGAACAACTTGAATACCATATATATATATATACACGTCCGTTAGCATGCTATATATATATATATATAACACTTTACCATGCGTGTATATAATATACAGTACTACTATATATATATATATATATATATATATATATATATACCTTGAATCATTATAAATATATTGAACAATCAGATGTATATATATTTGAAATCCTTCAACTCATTATACATATATATATATATATATATATATGTACACACTTTAAAGTATTCATGTATATATATCTATAATTCCTTCAAATCACTATATATATATATATATATATATATATATATATATGTAGCTGCACGTGAGGTGTAAACAAGAAGACAATCTCTTTCCCATTACAAGGCTACACGGCAACCAAGGTAAAATGCTGAAATTTGACTCACAATTGTACTATTAATGAGTATATATATATCAGATGAAGAAAAGCAAATTTGTGAGGCCATACCTAACACACACAGGGAGAGCAACGTGACGAGGGAAAAGTGAGCGGCAGGAAAATCCCTTTATTTTTTTTATTTTTTATTTTTTTCTTTCTTTCTTTCTCTCTTGGTGTGCGGCAAGCTTGTTTCACTCCCTTAAATAGGCTGAGTAGAAGATCAAAGGAAATAGGTTTTCAAGGAGCTTAGGGTTTTTTTTTTTTTTTCTTTTTCTTTTGGTAGTCGGCGCCTAGGGCCAGGCTCCAATATATATATATATATTATTACTATTATTATATTTAACTCTTTTATTTTAATTTACTTATTATTATTATTATTATTATATATTTTTAATTCGTCCATTCTCATTGTTAACCTAAGCCAACCCTTTTTTTAAAAAAAATCTACGAGTCAACTAAAAATACTCTAAAGGGACTTAGGATTGTTACATGTTCCTCGTCCCTCGTCATAAAAAAAAAAAAAAAAAAAAAAATTCTAACATTTTCTTAATTGCAAAAAAATATATTTATGGAACTTTGAGGGTTCTTTCATTTAAAACTACTGTCTCTCATATTCACTTTTCTAATTTGAGAACCAAATGATGCAAAAGAAAAGAAAATGGAAGATATTCTTTATATCTTCTCTACACTTTTCTCCAATTGAGGTATTACTCTCAATGCTAAGCCAAACAATTAAAGGAAGTCCTTAACAATTCCATCACTTTTTTCATAACATTATTGAGCTTAAGAATTCTGGCTTTCTTCCTTGAACTCATACATCCACTTTGAAAGGACAGGATACAAGTGAGCTCTGGCTGTGTTGAGACCTCAATGTCCCCATGAATTCACTTGAGTGGTGACGGGCTAGGAAGAACTGATGCTTCAAAGTAGCAGTTTTGGAGTCATATTAAATCCATATCCATATTGGTTTCGGTGTTTCATAAGTGATTTGTGTAGCCCTTTTGCATTTTGTATGGTAAGGGTAAGACTATTGGGGTAAGGTGAGGGATTCAATTCAAGTTATTGGACGAAAAAACGTATTAACTTAGGGATGCCAAAATGTTTGGAAAAAACATACTATCTTGAGGTTATCCCTACTTATGTCCATATATTGTAACTGAATGTGATCTTAATCTCTGCATTTTGCTTTCAAATAGAAATTGTACGCATCCTGTCATAGTATTCCATTATTGACTTCTAGAACAGGTAAACTGTGTCTATCAAAATTCAATACTTGGACGATTTGATTTGAAGCCAAATGCCAAAACTGTTTACATATTGATGTGGCTAGAAAATTGCAAAAAAGAAGTAGCAGCAAGTGCTTACGATGGCAATCCCTCCTGTGTTGCAGGTAGTGATGCCCACAGTAGAAGCTGATGTGGCATTTGGTCTTGGAAAGTTCAATTTGACAAATGACGAGGTTAGATCCAGGGTTTCTAAAGCTTTGGATGCTGTTGGTATGTCTAACTATCTGAAGGTAATTTTATGTGCGTCAATAACATTTGGCTTGTGAAAGCATTTGCTAGGAGTTTGACATCCACTTAGGCCTTTTGTTGCATTTTTAGAGGTCTGTTCAAACTCTCAGTGGTGGTCAGAAGCAGAGGGTTGCAATTGCTGGTGCTTTAGCTGAAACTTGCAAAGTATTGTTACTGGATGAGCTCACAACTTTTTTAGACGAAAGTGATCAGGTATTTTATATGATTGACACAAGATGTAATACTTTTAATCCTTTATGGTCATATGACTCATATTGAACTGCATTGAGATAAAAAGAAGATTTGACAACATGAAGTATTCAACAATTACTAATTTTTTAACATTATGAATACCTATCCCATTAGTGCCCCATGGTAGTTTACTTTTTATTTGCAGCATATATGCACCCGTGCTATAATAATTCATTTTGAAAAGCTGTTTTCCTTTTGTGTAGCAATAATTATTGTGAATCTTTTCTTTATAATCCTTATAAGATGTTCTGTTTCTTGATAAGATCAGCATTTTCTGAAATTTTTTTTCTGCTTTTTTCTAAATCAGTTCGGGGTAATTAAAGCGGTTAGAAATTCTTTGGATAGTTCTGAGGAAGTTACAGCATTGTGGGTGACCCATCGTTTGGAAGAACTCGAGTATGCAGATGGTGCTGTCTATATGGAGAATGGGGAAGTTGCCTTACAAGGTGATGCAGCAAGTATAATGAATTATATTAGAGCAAGGCAATCTGCTTACATCAAACAGATCAACTCTTGAAGAACATTTTTTGTCGACTTAAAGTGGATTTTATGTTACCCCTTTTCGTCTGCAAGAGCAGGCTTTTTCATCATCTTTGTAATGGGCAGAATGGTGATACATTTTTATTTATTTATTTATTTATTTTTGAGAGTTTTTATTGGAAGGAAATTGGTATTTGTCCAAACAAGGGCCATTTCTCATTCACTACAGCGCACGTTTGATGATAGTGGTTGTTGGAGTGCCAATATTTTCTGATATTTTAGTTGAAAGTTGGTAGGGGAGAGGAGAGCTACCAGATTTAGTGGACTTTATGAGGCCACTATATATTTAGTGGATCTTCCCCAACTTACCCCCCAAATTCCATCTTCTGACTTCCACCACATTCCCATGGGAATTTCTTTGTCTTTTATATTTTATTAAGGGTATTTTTGTCATTAAATTGGGTATTAATAAAAGATTTCTAGTTTGGAGGAGATATTATAAATTGGGTGGTGGTAGATTGTTGCTTATTTAATAATTGACAAAAAAAAAAAAAATTATTAAATTATAACCATTGTATTTCAGATTATGCAATTATCACAAGAAAATGTAAGGATTTATATGTACCTCAAACTATGAGTCCACTATTTTTTTTTCCACCTCGAAGTGCATATTAATTACAATTAAAATGAAAAAAGTGATTATATTTATGCTTGGACTCGATTGTCTTTTGAATCGAAGTTGAAAGCTATGCATTTATTTAATAAATAATTGTGCCAACTTGCCAATCACTTTTTTCTTTCTTTTTATTTATTTTTCTTTTTTATGGGGACTTTCCAATCACTTTTGGACGCTAATAGAATAGTGCGAATGGCATTTCACAATGTTTGAATGCCTACAATCACTTAAATTGAAGCCTTTCTTTTGGAATTGTCTACACTTTCTTGTTTAACTTCAATGTTAATTGCATTCAAGCGGTAGCTCAATCAGCAAGTGGCCATGAAGCGAATGTTACTAGTTTGAATCTCTCTTCTATTTTCTCTTTTTGTGTTAATATGTCAAAAAAAAAAAAAAAAAAAAACCTATTAACAATATGCCAATAGTGACTAACCGGAGACAAAACAAGGAAAAGATAAGATGAATTACCACAGTCCACAGAATAATGCTACATATTCAATTCCCATACAACTAAATTGATATGTTAGTATTCATAAATCATTGAATAAAAAATTATTAAGAAAGAAAAAAAAAAATACTGTCACATTAGTTCAATTATAAGGTACCATATTATAATGCTACATATTCAATCAACTTTATTGTTGTTGTCACTTGTCAACCTCCATTAATACTGCATATTGAGCTAATGAATCGTTTATATTGAGTGTTTTATTTAAATTCATTCGCAGAATCACTTGGGTGTTTTTTTTTTTTTTTTTTCAAAAAAGTTAAATCATGTGTCTTTTTCCTATCTTGTATAGTTGACCATAATTGTTGAATTATCCAAAGCATAATGCTACACCGTACACGTACGCGTCGATTAAAGTTTACAGATTTATGGGGCCCATGGGCCATGCATTTGGTATAAATACACAAGATTGCTTATTTAGAAAGTTACATTATTATCTTTATTTTATTTTTACTTCAAAATTATGTCATAAGCACTCTAATATTCACACAAATGTATATAATATATCATGAACATCAAATATTTCATATGAAATTAATTAATTATCCATCAACCAAATTAATTAATATATATTTATTTAAAAAATTAATATATATATATATATATATATATATATATATATATATATAATGCGTAGGCATTGCTTTGCTCCTTTTTAATTTTAAAAGAGAGTTCGTAAAAATACGTTAACGGTACTGAAATATAAATAAACAAAGGCACGCCTCAGCTGACCAGATGCTATAGTGCGCACCCATAGAACGGCGCATCTTAGCTTCCACTTCAAGAAAATTGTGAGAGTCTACAAACTCGGATGCTGCATTTATAACGATCATAACTAAAAAAAAAAAAAAAAAAATAATAATAATAATAATAATTCAAATCCCAAAAGATTTAAAATAATTTTCACTTTGGAATCTAAGAAGTTGGGGGTCAGTTTTCTTCCAAGAGCCCATCTTGCTGATTCTCAAGTCTCAACTTCGTGCCAAACTGAACCCTTTTCTCTGTGATTATCTGTCTTTCCCAACATCTTCAAATTTTCTTGCTTTTTGGTTTTACTGTTGTCACCCATGATGCGTCTTCGGTACTCTAACTACAGCTCCAAAGCTTCTGAGGTCTTGGCTTAAACGTGTTCAAAGGTAATATCTCTGTTCTGTCTTTTGGTTATTCTAGAATTTCTGCTTTTGGGGAGGCTTAGAAGATTATTCTCAACTGAAAGTGGAATGGGTAATTATTGTTTTTCTTTCTTGCTCACTGGGGGTTGATAAAGTTGGCATCTCATTTGGGTTTACAGATTTATCATATTCGTTAACTTTTATTTGATAACAGATATTTGAACATGGAAGCAAACTTTTTCTCAACTTCTGTAACTTTCTGTCCTTTTCTTTTCTTTTTCCACTGAGCACGAATTGAAACGTTCTTCATTTTATTAATTTATTTTACTGCTGATTGTGTAGTATGTTATTATGGATATTATGGTGAATTGCTAGCTTTCGTGAAAACTATGTTTGGTCAATGAGAAACTGGATGAGTAGAAAAGAGATCTTCGAATCTTTCAATAGACACGCCAGACCCAAGTTCTCCTCCCTCGTGATTGAAAAAGAATGAAAGAGGAGAAAGAGAGAAAAGAGTGATCACTGATTTGGTCTCCTAAATGTCTTTGAGGAATCTAACCTCATCAGCCAAAGCTTTAATTTCATTGCTTCCATAATAGTATCAGGAAAGGGTGGGAGACTCTTGGGGTGGGATTGTTGTAGAATACAAGGAAAGGGTGGGAGACTCTCAAAGGCTTTATTAGACATGTGGTGGGGGATGGGACTAGGATTAGCTTTTGGTATGATTTGTGGTGTGGAGATATGGTTCTTAGGGTGGCTTTTCTAGTTTTATTTGGTATTGCTTGTGTGAAGGATGCCTTAGTTTTGGCTAATATGGAGGCATTGGGTGGTTCCAATAAGTGGAATGTGAGTTTTTTTAGAGAGGCACATGATTGGGAGTTGGAAGTCTTTGCCTCATTTCTCCAGGTGTTGCATTCAGTCAGAGTGAGACGAGAGTGTCAAGATAGATTGTGGTGGATTTCCTCCAAAAGAGGCCTTTTCAAGGTCAAGTCCCTCTTTTACTCCTTGGCTTGTACTGAAGGTAGGAGCTTCCCTTCGAAGAGTGTGTGGCAGACGTAAGCTCCTCCGAGAACGGTCTTTTTTGTGTGGTCGGCAGCTCTGGGCAAAAGTTTGACCTTAGATAATCTTAGGAAGTGACATGTTATTGTGATAAACAGATGTTGCGTGTGTAAGAGAAGTGAGGAGACGGTGGATCATCTTCTTCTTCATTGTGGGTTGCTTCTGCTTTGTGGAGTGCCATCTTTAGTCGTTTTGGGATGTCTTGGGTGATGCCTAGACGGGTATTCGATTTGTTCGCCTGTTGATGGTCTTCTGGAAGGCAGAGGAGTGACGCGATCTGGAAGATGGTGCCTACTTGCCTCTTTTGGTGTTTATGTTAGGAAAGGAGCAATAGGTGCTTTGAGGACTTGGAGAGGTCTTTGGAAGACATTTTATCCTCTTGTTTTCATACGTTGTATCCTTGGACTATAGCTTATGTATCCCCATTGTCAATTACTTATGATTTTCTTTGTTCGCTTTTCCTTTTCTAGTTAGGTGATCCTTTTGTATACTCTCTGTGTACTTTGGGGCGCCTTACGCTTTTAATAAGGCTGGTTATTACTTATCAAAAAAATAATAACCCCATAAGGCATTATGATTTATAGACTTCCCAAAATATCTGATACCCAATGGGTGAAATTCCATTAACTACTCAAAAATGGTTCATTGGCATTGGCAATTTCACAAGCTTTTGCTAATAAGGACTTCTAATCTCTAATGGATAAGGTTCTCCTAATTAGGAGGTTTCTCTTGTACGCTTTCTTTGTATTAGGGTTGTGCCTCTCTACCCTTCTAATGGGATTGTATTACTTATATATAAAAAAACTCTCTAATGGATAAAGATTCCTTTTTTTTTTGTTTTTTATGGACGAGGATTCCAATAATTGCAAATAAGGACTTGTAATCCCTAATGGACAATGATTCATAATTATTAATTGACAAGGACACTCTTAATTTCTATTATTAATACATAATTATCGACTGATTAAACCTAGAAACCATGGGATTGTATCTCATATATCTGTTGGGTGACAAGGACAGATTTCTGGAGACATAGATTGTCTAAAATAAGTCAAGATGAACACTTAAAGCTGTCTAATTTCTAATATGTAGTATATGCTAGTTCTAATGCTAAAGATAAATGCTTAACTTACATGCAGGCTATATACTATAGCACCATAGCTGATCAGATAGTTGCGAAATATATGATGGCCTTTGGTAATAGTTTCTTATAGTTGTTTTTCTGTTTATTTATTTTTTATTTATTAATTTTTATTTATTTATTATTATTTTTTTTAGGGTGTTTATTTCTAATATCTTTGAGTACAAAAGTAAAATTCCGAAATCCTTGTATACTCATATGTTTGATCAAAAGAATCTATAGAACTTTGTTAGATAAGATGGGACAGGATCATTTTGTAGGATGGGGGCTGCCGTTAATATTGAGACTGAACATATCAGATTGTGTTTTGGTAAGAACTGTGTCCAATATGTTTTGTGCTTGTTTAAGCATTCATTCTTCTTGGTACACTTGTGAGGGTTTAGTTGTTTTAATGCCAAATTAGTCTGCATACTTTTCACACATTTCCCAGAAACATGGTTTCATATGTGCAATGATAGGTGTTTGTTTCTTTCATATCTAAGTAATTTGTGGTAAGCACTAATTTTAAGGAATTTTGATAGTGTGCTCTCCTTACCTATTCCATCTCCAGGTAGTCATGCAAGGTTGTTGATAATAGCTGATGTTATTAATCTTGATAAACAATGAATGCTATAGCATCTAATACTAATGACAACTCAGGATGAACACTATTTGTAATGCATGGAAAATCAAAAGGTAACTATGTACTAGTATTTTATGGATGTTTGAGTTACATAGGTAATAAAAAATTATATTTTCAAGAAAAAAAGTTCTTGATCGAAGCCTTAGCAGCACATAAATCTTAGTCCTTGTGATCTGCCTTTGTAGTCAATGATAACATTAGATAACTGGAGAGATACTACGGAACATTTAATAGTTTATTTTTCTTGTCTGGACACTTTAATGTTCTTCCATTACTGAAACTTGCTATAACTAATCCTCTAAGATTTTTCATGGTTGTTTGAACAGGTAAGTTCACTAAAATTTTAAATCTGCGAACCACATTTCTTGACAGCAGCCTTACCCTGCTAGCCTTAGTTATGGTGTTTTGGCTTAACAATTTCCAATGATAATTATAAGATGTAGAGGTCCGAGGATTATTCAAGAGTTCATTCCTTGAGTTTCCTCATATTTGTAAAAAACAACTTTTATGTTCTTGTGAAGGTTAGGGAAATTATAGATTTTCATCTCAGGATTATCAATAGGAAGTAGATTATTCTCTTTGATACCTTCTTAATTGCTGATAAGTTTTGGTAATTTTGTTTGGCAAGGAATGAAATATAGAATAGTAGGATTTTAGTCATATAGGTTCAGTCACGAACTACGGACATTTCATAGCTCCATTTCAATTGTCAATTATATGCTATGTTATATTACTTCTACAGCTGCTATTGTTTTTCTCCTTTGATTCAGTAAGATCTCCAATTGGGGACATGGAGTTGATTCCTATATCGTTTTTATTTTTTTGTTAAATGTTTAAGACCTGTGTTTTCAGGAGCTTCTCTAGATTCTTCCAATCTGTTTCAGAAAGAACTATTGTGGAAGACGTAAGTAACATTAGCTGAAGGGTCAACGAGGCCTCAAATTTCATTAGTCAAATTGGGTTCTAGGACAGGTCTCCAGTGTTCAGTCCATTAAGAAGAAAAGTAGTTAACAGGTTTGTTTTGCTCCATTAAGTGTTACGGTATTGTACTTGATGCTGGGTTTTAAGCTTTTATAGATTCCTGTATTTAATGTTTGTGATTCTGATAAATTTTCTTTTCATGTTAGCATTGCCTCTGTATTTAACCTTTTTTATAATCTGTTTTCATTTGCTTAAATTGAATTGTATTATACTGAATAAAAATATGATTTTGTTGCACATTTCTGTTGTATCTTGGCATTAGATGTGACTTCAAATTTTTATGCTTCTTAGTGGTGATGTATTTTATTTTATTACAACTTGGAAGATTAAACAAATTTGAATTACAGAAAGAGAGTATTGTGCAAAACTTCATGCATGAAGCTCAAAAAGGAACTTAGATGATCCCAAGAGTTTTGGGTCAAGCTCACCATATAAGCAACTTTGGAAGGGGTTAATTTTAAAGTCCAAATCAGCATACAAAATGCATTAAATGATCTTGATTCAAGGGATCCTCTAGTCTCTTATAAATTTCCATGACAACACCAGTTATGTTTCTACAGATAGTAATTTTCTGTGGCCTCTGTTTCTTCCTCTCTTAACTGGGAGCAACAATTCTTGCTCTATTGACACTTCCATCCAGAAGATTCTGGAAAGAAAAGGATAACAGATCTTTTCTCATAATCTTTGTGCAAATCTTTCGCCCAGTTGAGCCAGGTTATTAAAGAAGCAGTCATTAAGTTGGATTTCACAGGGTTCACTAGGAGATGTTCATTTTGTTCTCGAATGGTGAGGAAGATAATTTTACTTTCTTATCACCTATTGCAAGAGAGTGACATGTTTAAATATTTTTGTGTTTCGCATTCTGGCAAAGAATCATGAAAGCTTTTAATTCTGTCTGCACCAGAAATCTAGATACTGACTGAAATTATTGTATCTTTCCCCACTAGCATGTGATCTTCCAAATCATATGAAGAAAAGATATGATGGGGGAACAGAAAACAACCAAGGTCTGAAAACTCTGCAGAACCCCTACTTCTACCTACTGATCTGAAGAAAGCTCTTTCAGAATCATTTGCATCAATCTATACTTAATATGTTCCAATTTTTTATCTTTAACATTTTTATGAGCTATAGTCCATGTAAGAAGCATAAGCACCTTTACTTCAGAGGCACTTCAGAGGCATAAACACCTTTTTTTCACTGCAAATGGGCCTTTTTTGAGGATATAGAAACCAATATAATAACAAATCAAACTGAGAAAACTGCTAACTTTGGATTACTGCACTTTGACTTCGGCAAATGGAATCATCTTCCAGTGTCTCTAATGTAAGTAGATCGTGGTCACCAAAACGAAAAACACAAAAATAGGTTTAGGCATGCAGTACATTTCTGAATTCAGCATGTAGCCAACAGGAAATTAAGGACTTCCGTCTGGTTTAGGTATCGTGGTTATGGTACGTTGATATTATGAGGTTTGGGTTTAGACTGTAGTCTAGAATGGTGAATGACATTCCAAATGTTTTCTTTTGTAAGTCCTATGGCTTGAGATAGGGAGACCCCTTGTCTCCCTTTCTGTTTGTCTTTGTTCTGGAGGCATCAAGTAAAATCATTTATGCTTTAGTGAATGGGAGTCTTCTATCAAGGGGGATAGGAGTTGTAGTGCAATCAATGTTTCTCACCTTTTGTGTGCGGATGACACCTTGATATATAGCAGGGCTAATTCAGATCATCTTTGCAACTTGCGTTGTTTGTTTTTATGCTTTGAAGCGGTTTTAGGTTTGAGGATTAATCTAGCTAAATTAGAGTTGCTCCTGGTTGGCAATGCCATTAATGTTGAAGGCCTGACTAGTATTTTGGGTTGCAGGGTATCTTCTTTGTCTGTGAAATACCTAGGTCTTCCCCTGGGAGCCTTGTTTAAGGTTAAATCTATTTGGGACGACATTATTGAGGAGATAGAGCGTCGTTTGGCTGGATGGAAAAATGTGTACTTGTTAAAGGGTGGGAGAGTTACACTGATTAAAAGCACTTTATCCAATCGGCCTACTTACTTCATGTCTCTTTTTCCCCTCTCGGTTGGTGTTGCCAATCGCATAAAGAAATTGTATCATGATTTTTTGTGGGGGTGGTATGGGTGAGGAGTTCAAATTTTACTTGGTTAGTTGGACTAAGGTATCTACTCCAATCTTTGAATGAGGGTTGGGGTCCGGAATTTATTTGTGTTCAACCAAACTCTTTTGGAGAATTGGCTTTGGCGCTATACTCGCGAGAGAGAGGCCTTATCTAGGGTGGTTGTGGATTATAAATATGATAGTGAATGGGGTTGTGGTGTTCAAATGAGGTCCGTGGGTCATATGAGGTGTGGCTCTGATAAAATATCAGAAGGGGTTGAGGGGAGCTTTCTAATCATACAAGATTTGAGGTAGGTGACAGCTAAAAAATTAGATTCTAGCATGACGTATGGTGTGGGGATCAAGCCCTCAAGATAACTTTTTTGGACTTGTTTAGCATTGTCTGTTTTAAGGAAGCTGGAGTGGCAGACCATTTGGAGCTTTCTAGTGCCTCTTATCAATGGGATATTAACTTTCTTAGAGCGGCTTGCAATTGCGAGATGGATCTCTTTACCTCATTCTTTAATTTGTTGTATTTCGTCGAATTGAGACGGGGTGATGAAGACAAGTTTTGTTGGATACCTATCAAGAGAGGGTTGTTTGATGTTAGATCATATTACAATATTCTTGTTCCTAATGATAGTATTCCTTTTATTTGAAAGAGTATTTGGCAGAATAAGGTTTTCATGAGTGGCGTTCTTTGCTTGGTCGGCTGCATTAGAGAAGATCCTCACCATGGACAATCTAAGAAAACATGTCATTGTGGTTGAGTGATGCTGCATGTGTAAGAAGAATGAGGAGTCGGTGGATCATCTTCTACACCATTGTAAGTCAGTGGATCATCTTCTACTCCCTTGTAAGTTAGTGGATAATCTTCTACTCCATTGTGAGATTGTCAGTGTTCTGTGGATTACTATCTTCAGCAGTGTAGGGCTAGCATGGGTTATGCCTCACTAGGTGGTAGATCTCTTTTCTTGATAGAGAGCGCAAGGTGGTAGGTATCAGCTTAATGCAGTGGAGGATGATGCCGCCTTGCCTTATGTGGTGTCTTTGGAGGGAAAGAAACGATTGAAACTTTGAGGATCATGAGAGGACATTGTTGGAATTAAATGCTTTATTCTTTAAGACTCTTTATCATTGGGCTGCTGCCTTTTTGATTTTAATATGTCGAGTTTTTATGTTTTTATTTTTATTTTTTGTCTTTTTCTGCTTGTAGCTAGGTGTCTCTTCTGTATACTTACTTTGTACTTGCGTTGTGCCTTTGTGCTGTATAATGAATTTGTGATTACTTATCAAAAAAATAAATTTTCCTTTCTCAATGATTGAATTTAGAGATTTCATTAGTATTCTCTCAGTAGGTTTTATCTATTTTGCCTTTATTTGACCGATGAAACTCATTGGGGTCTAGACCATATGTTGTTTATGTGCTTGGCTGTATTTCTCTCTCTCTCTCTCTCTCTCTCTCTCTCTTCTTTGGTCTTCCTTCTTTTGCTCCAAGAACAATATATAAAAGTGAGTTTTAAACATTGACCTTGAACTAATCCTATCCACTTATGCATAGGTCATAATCTGCAATGAAACCTTTCGAAACCAATGAAAATGACTTGGAAAGTGGTAAGTTGGACAAAGACAGGGATAAAGGAACACGAAGTAACAGGCTCAAAATACATAATCAAGCCTTATTGTCTGGTCTTGCATATTGCGTTTCCTCATGCAGCATGATATTAATCAACAAGTTCGTGCTTTCCAGCTATGATTTTAACGCTGGGATATCTTTGATGCTGTACCAGGTAGTTCAATGTAATTGGTGTCCCTTATATGAAATTAAGAATTGTGCTTTTTCCCTTTTTTCATTAAAATAATTTTGTTGGATTTACTTAATGCCATGTAATAAAATGATTTGAAAACAGTTTTTGATATCTAGCAAGCTCATGACACTGACATATACTTCTGTGGATGCAGAATCTTATTTCAGTGATTATTGTGTCTATGTTGAGTTTTCTGGGCGTAATACATACAGAACCATTAACATGGAGATTGGTTAAGGTCTGGTTACCCGTGAATGTTATTTTTGTTGGCATGCTTATAACAAGCATGTTTAGGTATGCAAGTTTTTGTTTATGTGCTTTGCTTCATGCTGCTTTTAACATGAAACCTTTTCTTTTCACTCGTTCCTTGAATATGATTAATCTTTTCTGCAGTTTGAAGTACATTAATGTAGCTATGGTCACTGTCTTGAAGAATGTTACTAATGTGATAACTGCACTCGGCGAAATGTATTTATTCAGTAAGCATCATGACAAGAGAGTCTGGGCTGCTCTGTTCCTAATGGTACTTTCAGTGGCTCAAAATGTACTTTTGGATTTAGTTTTTTCCAGAAATACCAAATTGGGATGTGGAATAAGATAATCAACTTTTTCCTTTTCTAGTTTGGATTGTTGCTTGCATATAATAAATGTCTCATCTTTTCTTTTTGTGTTTTTCATTTTTATTCTTGTTAATATTTTGTTGCCCACTCTTTGTTGCTGTTTTTTTTCTTCTCCTTCAGGTTTTTAATTTGTACGTCTTAAATAGTTCATTTCACAAATATTATTTGAAAAGTTTATTATTACATCTAAAGAATGTAGTAGTGAAATAAGATAGCTAAATTGTTCTATCAAATGACTTTTTTTATCTTGTCAAAATTTGAAATTTTATATTAAATGAAGGGTGATAGAGAAGAGAGTGTATAAAGATTAAAGATAGTTCAGCCTTAGAGGCCTAAATCCATCATAGACAAAGCCCTAGGGACTACAATCTTTATTATTGACTTTATTTGTAACATATTACAGGGACTCATATTTATAATGAGATTTATAGGATTTGAAAATAGAAAGTCAATTTTATCAATTTATTTTATTTTTGAATATCAAATTAATATAATTGACTATTGCAATCTCATGATTTATTTCAACAATCAATCCCTTGGTTTAACTGTTTCTAATATGCGAAGTGGATTCTACTTCAACGTATTTATCTCCTTTTTTTGTTTTTTGGGGAAGAGGATGATAAAAATATGAATACATGTTAGGGGACCAAAGATTGGTGTCCCTGCAGCTTCGGAGGTTCATGTGATGTTAACATATTAATTGCTGATGTACTACAATAACTCCCCGTGGGCCAGACATATGTTTGAAAGGATGCCTTGTTTGTGTGTGTGTGTGTATTTTGATGTGTCCCAACAAATATAAATGCATCGTTGGTTGCCAAGTTGAACTCTGATTAATTTCCTGTTGATTTATGTAAATTGCAACTAATCTGGTTCTCTTTTAACTTCTCGAGAATTCAAGCACATTATTACCGGATTTGCACTTTTTCTGAAGATGTTATTGATAGATTTTATTTTAATACATTTTCATGGATTTGCGAATGAGTAAGTTTGAAATGGTTTTACCTTGTGGCCTGTGCAGATCATTTCAGCAATTTCTGGAGGAATTACTGATATATCTTTTCATGCTATTGGCTACGCATGGCAGCTTGTTAACTGTTTCTTAACCGCATCATATTCTGTGAGTACACAATTTGGACATCTTGATTATCCATAGTAAGCTTTTCTACCTAGTTTGTTGCATCTATGACAGTCTTTTAGCATCATCTGGCTTTTTGACATATTTTTTAATAATCTCATTTTTCTCTGTAAAACAAAGAAAGCCACAAACATTTTGGCTGTTTGATAGAACTTGTTGCTTCCTCCTTTTGTTCTCTCTTTTCAAAACAAAAATATTAACAAACAACCAAAAACAGAAAACACGAACAAAACTACTTCTATCTTTATGTCATATTAGAATACTTTTTCAATCAAAAAACTAAAAGCACCTTCTAAAGTATTAACAAATAGAGTCAAAATATTGTCTTTAGGTTAGCTGTCATGGCTAAGGGAAGTGCTAGCTAGAATTGAACTATCACTCCAAAATGACCAGTTAAGCTACAATTGGAGCCCCCATAAATCACTTATAAAACTTTGTCTTATCTAATTAGGAACCAATGTAGGACTTAGCAATCATGAGCACCTTTATAATGCACTATCTCAATGTGGACAAATCACCCATCTAGTGCCCAAGTACCACATGGTGTTACTACGTGCTCTAATACTATTTGCCACGACCTAGAGAAGCAGTAGCCACATTTGCACTATTATTTCAAAATGATTAGTCAAGTTATATAATTGGAGCCCTTTGAAATCACTTATAAAACCCAGTCTCACTTAGTAAGGAACTAATGTAGGACTTATTACCAATGAATAGACATTAACTCAATGTGGACAATTGATCCATCCAATGTAGGACTAACTGGAGTGTTACACTTGCTATGCAGTACGGGATTGACTGCTTGGGTTAGTTGAACTAATCCCTAAATAGAGGAGTTATCATGTACATTATGAACCCAACCCCCACCCACAATTGTTGTGTTCTTCTAATGTATTTTCTTACAAGGCATCTTGTACATATTTGCATTTCTGTCATGAGCTTTTTTGTGGTTAAGAGGAAGGAGCGCACTTCACCTAGGCAGTTAAAATCTTTCATGTTAATGTGTACTAAACACCCTAAGTAGTGAACAGCTTATCAAGTTTGAGGTGCAAAGACTAAAGACTGAGTGTCGTGGCTGCAGGTTCAACAAGATCCCCGTAGGTGCACTGGGTTATTGTATTTGCATTCGGATAATAGAGTGGTTCCTTATGTGCTGCTCCCTCTGTCCCATTTCATTGGTCCCCCTTTCCTTTTTATTTATTTTTTTATGTTCCTTTATAGTGGCTAATGTGCATGCACAAGAAAACATTCAAGAGGAGCATCTCAAAGTATGGGGCGAACGATCAAGGACTCTTACTGTGTCCAAAATTTGACATATTTACTAAATAGGTTTTCTAGATGTTAGTGAATAGTATTTATATGCAAAACCATAAGGGCAAATTTGAAAAGTCATAAAGTTTTAAAAAGTAACGGTGATGTGCCTTTAAAAGTTTGGAATATCTGTGGAGGACCAACAAATAGGGATGGAGAAAGTACTAGTTTATTGATCTAGTAGGTGCATCTGTCAACCAGCTCTTACATAATTACTTGTTCCTTTCTAGTTTTAAGTCTAAAATGTAGTTGATGTATTATTTGTTTTATTTTATTTATGCAGCTGACTCTTCGTAGGGTCATGGATACAGCAAAGCAAGTTACCAAATCTGGAAATTTGAATGAGTTTTCAATGGTCTTGCTCAATAACACCCTATCGTTGCCTTTAGGGTTTTTTCTAATTGTTGTCTTCAATGAGGTGGATTATCTCTCTAGAACGTGAGTTTTTTCTTTATTTTTTTCTTTGCTTCATTCTTCTCTTAAAATTTCTTCTTTACTATTAGTTAACTAATATACTATGTCATCTGCAGCCAAATATTCCTATTTGGTTATGTAACTCTCTGCTATTACAACCCCTCTTTGCTCCCTATCTGGTCTTAACATGACCATGTTATTTGGTCCATGCAATGTAAAATTTGTTTAGATAATGTTGGCTGCAAGTAGAAGTAGGGAACTTGATGGGGACGCCAAACACAAGCCACAGATCACATGTGTGTATGAACATTAACATCAGAGGATGCCCACCCCATGACGTTGTGGTTGGGTGATTGAGAGCTGAATAATTATTGGGCTTTTTGTTAGTTTGCACTGTTGTTTTATTATTTATTTTTCAGACTGGTTTTATTATTTTATTTTGGGCTTTATGTTATTTTTAGCGTTAGCCCAAGTACAATTAGGGTTAGGGTTTAATCCCGAGTCTATTAAACCTAGTTTCTATTGTATTCAGGAGCTTTTGATGAATTAAAATTTGGATTTACTGTTGTTGTCTATCTTCTCCCTTGTTTCTCCCCTCTTTGGAGCTTCTTCTTCTCCTCCTTGGCTTATTTTCTCCCCTCTTCTTGGCTTCTTCTTCTCTTCCCTGTTTTTCTTTCTCTTCAAACTTTCTTCCCAAGTGTTTTTGTCCCGCATCAGAACTCCTCCATAGCTATGGCAAAGGTATTCAAATGAACTGCTCTATAGTTTGACCATCCCTTTTGGTGTTGATATTACAAAGATTAACTAGAAAATCAGATGTTGCCTTATGGCTTTTGCAAGATTAACTAGAAATCTTTCTCCTCTCTCTCTGTCTTGTCTATTTAATATGCTTTATGCATTGGGGAAACCATTTTGCAAGAGTGCCAGTAATCCATCCTATTTCACTGAAATTTTATTGTGATTCCTGTTTTCTACTTGTGATCAGAATGCATTACGTCTTACTCTGAAGCACCTTAATCAGATGCCTCTCAGCTCCATTTATTTGTCTTGCTAGAATTTATTATTTTATTCAAATGGTTTCTTTCCTTTCAAAACATTTCTTACCTGGGATGAAACCTTTCATTCATACATTAACTGCCTAGCTAGAGATGTTCATTTTTTCTCATGCACCAATGAGTGTGCTTTTTTTATATCAGTCTTCTAAAAATATAAATCTTATGGATCAACCTTGATTACACTAATTTATCTCCTAGACAGTAATGGTGCCTTTTGAATAACTTGTATGCTTTTGTAACTCTACTTATCATAAGCGAACTTCATATATGTTATTGGGCTATTCGAGAGACTTGATTAACCTCTAATAATTGCATAAAAAATTGATATTTTTTTCTTTCCTTGTGTTCCTTTTTCAAAATTATGAAGTTGAATTTTTTGGATCTTGAATTAAATTGGCAGGCCACTTTTGAGGCTGCCAACCTTCTGGCTTGTAATGACGTTAAGTGGAGTTTTGGGACTGGCAATCAGCTTCACTTCTATGTGGTTTCTTCATCAAACTGGGGCTACAACATACAGGTAAGATAAAGAATACTCTACTCCCTGCAACCCCCCCTCCCCCCCACCCCCCAAAAAAAGTAATATTAATAAAGAAGAAAAGAATGGAAAAGAAAAAAGAATACTTGAATATGTTAATTTGAGGGTGCAATTTTTTTTTTGTTTGTTTTAATTGAGACCCAGATGACCCAACTCCGAGACCACTGGTTATCAGGTTTTAACTTTTCTTTGCAATTAGATTTTGTTTTCCCTAGTGAACAACGTGCAAATCAAATGGAAGATGGGTTTGGGAAGAGTTGAGGTTTTGTGCAAATTAGCCACCCCAAGAGCACACTATTGCTGTATAATGACTAGTTGCATTGGGTTGGGTTTAAAAGTTCAGTGTTGAAAGGGGTTAGATTCAGTTGCTCAGGTCTTATTCCATTATAAACTCCAGCTTCACTTTAAGCTAAATGAAATTTGATTGAAAAATTTACCATCAGGTCTTTTTTTCTTCTTCTTTCAAAGAATGAATTATTGGTTGAGCTTGATTAAACCATCATGCTTACTTTAAATGAGACAGTATTAGTGATCAAAGATGTTTACCCTGTACACCTCTAATCACTGACTGCATCCTGCAGCCTTGTCGGGTCGTTGAATAAGATCCCTCTGTCTGTTGCTGGCATCCTTCTTTTCAAAGTTCCTACCAGCTTGGAGAACTCTGCAAGCATATTCTTTGGTAATTTTCTGTCATGTAATTGGCTTGACCATGTTACATGTTCTCTCCTAAACCAGAAGAAAAACTTTTTGAATTTTCTTCATTTTTAGCATTACCAAAAACAATTTTTCTCATTCTGTAGGTCTTTTGGCTGGAGTATTCTTTGCTAGGGCAAAAATGCGGGAGAGATCTTAAATTTGAACAAGTACTGAAAGTGAGGTTTCATTTCATGATACCCTAATTTTGCACTCCTATTCCTAGTAAATTGCATCTGAGAGGTTGACTATCTCATGGAGTCGTTTGTCAGAGCTGTTTTCTATGAAAGATATAAACAAAAAAAGAAGAAAGAGAAGTGAACAAGATCTTGTCCCGTTTACCAGTGCAATTCTCTTGATTTTTTCCTTATTAGAAGGGAGAAGGGCTTTCTAACGAAATGGATTGGGTATCTGGTTTTGTTGTATTGAGGGAAGATGCTATCCCTGATTCTTTTTCAGATATGTACTGGATCATTTAACTGACTATTATCGTCCCCTGTATCATCATTGTTCATCTTATAAATTATCACATTGAATTTGAAACCCTCATGTCAATGAAAGAAGATGCTTGAGCTGATGAAGATCATGATGAAAGTTGATTTTTCTTCTGGATAAATGTGTTTCTTATTATTAGATTTGGGAGGAGATTGGTTGCATGTAGTTACAAATCAAATGGGGTTTGAGATAGGTGTGCATAAGAGGCATTGGAGTCGGAATCCATGATTCTGCATTCCGCCTCCACCAAAAGATTTGAAAAACCTTAAACTCTTTTCAATAGAGCCTATTTCTGCCCTGCCTCCGCCTCCAAAATGTTGAAGGCGGAGTCGGGGGGAAAAGTGTTGGAGATGTGCCGGAGAGTGAAGGCAGAGTGATCTTCGTCTTCGTTGGACTAAAACGACGAGATCTTTTGTAGATCTCTTCGTCAAATGAAGAGTGGTACGCTACCACTGTTGAGCGCATTTGAGCTCAACCACTGATCCTGACTATTAGTTCTTCTACAAATCTTGCATTTCAAACTCTTGCCCAAAAATGAGAGGGGAAGTGATTTAGGATTTGCAGCAAGGGAAGTAACAAATTTATAGGATTCAAAATGTTCATTTTTCTTATAAATAGAATTATCCATAACACAAGTAAATTAATTCAATAAAATAAACATGTCCCTACAAGATATAGGCTTTTGAGAGCTGCTGCCATACGGTTGTGGCAGAAAACATGGGTTTTCTGCCCACCAATCACAACATGACACATCAACATTTTAAGAAAAATGCAAAAACTTAAAATGAGAACAAAACACCAAAACAAAAAAAAATGAGGACAAAAATGAGGGACCACTAGCCCCATTTGGGTGGCCGGCGTGGCCACCCCCAGGCCACGGGGTGGCCGGCGCGGCCACCCCCAGGCCACGGGGTGGCCCGCGCGGCCACCCCCAGGCCACCCCTAAGGGGCGGAAGCGGAAGCGGCGTTTTCGGGGTGGCGGCTTCAAGCGGAGGTAGGCGGCAGGTCAATGTGGGAGGAATAATATGGTGTTTTGTTCTCATTTTGAGTTTATGTGCTAAGCTGAGGTGTCAGCTTGTGAGTGGTGGGCAGAAAACCCTCCCTTTTTGCCTTGACCGAATTGAAGTTATTCCCTAGGCTTTTAACACAGAATTATTGTAAAATTCGTGTCTCTTGCTCTCTTTGCTTTTGCTATTCTCTGTATACATTATTTTTTCACAAATTTGTACACCTAAAATCTGGATTTTTTTTTTTTTTCCTCCTAAACTTGTTCATATATAAACCGAGCAAAATATCATTGCTAAAGAACATGGAACATATGATTTTAAATATTAAAATGCTCCAATATAATCAAGCCGAGCAGACAAGAGTCTATCCATCACACCCGTGCCGGCATTAATTCACGGCACCCACCAACTCCAAGCCATACCATTAATATGCTCCATTTAGAATAATGAAATTGGCTTATGTGTTGGAAAAAAATTATAGTATGTGTTGTAGTTTTTTTTTATAAAGAATTAGATTTAATTCTAAGTATATATATATATTTTTTATGAGAAAGAGATCGGGTAAAATTAAATCTGAACTGTTGAAAAATACTTTAATTTTTTTTACATCACTTAGCCAAATCCTAGCATTATAACCCACTCTTTTTTATGTCTACTAGAATATTAATTTAAGGCCTCATTTGTTGCAGCGTAAAATATTTTATGGAAAAAGATTTTCCTATTTTTGAGTATTTGGTGATACGTAAATTATTGGCCAATTTGAAATGTTTTTAGTTGACCAATGAAAATAATATTCGAAGCGTAACCAATTTTTTATTGTTCTCTCACACCCTCAAGCAGGCAATTGTGGGAGGACCCTTTTATGGGGCCTTTTTGCTCGAGCCGGTCTCGGGTTGCCATAACGCTTGCCTAGGCAAGTGAGCCTCATAATTGCAAGCAGTATGCTTAGGCAATTGCACTAGATCTCAATCCTACTCTTGAAATCCTTTTATTCTCACACACACTCTTCCATCACAACTCTTCTTCGTTCTTTCTCACTCTTTCTTGCAACTCCTCAAATTATATGAAAATATAAGAAATATTTGGCAATTTTCATACAAGCCAAACGCCAAAAAAAATGTTTTTCAAACCATTTTTCAGGGTTGCAAACAAACAGCGAAAAATACCAATTTTTTTTCGAAATGTTTTTCAACTAAAAACATTCTTCGACATAAAATATTTTACGCAGAAACAAACGGGACCTTAAGTGATTAAGTATACGTGAGTTAGTCTATCATTTCCTATCAGTTTAAACTTTGAAACATGGTATCAAAGTAAGAGTCATGAATTCAAACCATAGCCTAACTATTTATGCTATCTCAATTATATATTTCACGTATTAATCTCACTTATTAGAATAAAATTTGAATACGTAAGCGACTTGCAACAAATCCTAAAATTTCGCCCTCACCCGTGCCTCTAGCGTCACAAGACAATAGGAGTAGTCTAATTGTGGAAGTGATGAGTACTAATGGACTACGCATATACATCAATAGGCACAACCTATGAGAAGGGCTAGCTAAAAAAAAAAGAAAAAAAGGCATATCAAAAACCAATTTAGAGAAGAAAAAAAATTTTGTCCAATAAAATCCACATGTATGGACATTTTTTGGAACAAAAGTGGTTGGCATATTGGCAAAATTGGATCATACCTTTTATGTATAAAATGACAGATTACAACCAAAGTATCTGACAATTGTGTTAGATTTGCTTTTCTAGGTCTATATATATATATATTCTTCTCAGATTTATATATATTTCTTAAAGTTTAATGAATGTGTTATATTCAATTCGGCAAGGTCTAAGAAGAACCGTGCCATGGCTTGCACATCACTCGCATAGTCTCATAAACTTAAGGAAGACAAAGCTTCCAAGTTCAAAATAATAAAAAATAAAGGATTGGCATGTAAGAGAATTTACAAACAAGCAGTAAACCAAGTTGTTAAGAAAATCTGAAAATGAGGAGAGTGAAGAAAATGAAACAAGTTTAATTAATGAAATTTTAATTTGTTTTTCATTTAATTTTTAATATTATTGTTAGCTTTTGGGCTTGTACCCGATTTACCTTCTACAACCCTTTTTTACTTTTTCATTTCACAATGGTATTTTATATAGTTTCCATATTGGAGAAAATGCATTCTACCCTCTTGAAGTTCGACTTTTTTTTTTTTTCAATTTGAACCTCAATGTTTAAAAATTTGCAATATACCCTACTGAAGTTTTAAAAATTTTCAATTCGAACCCTCTGTTACTCATTGCTGTCTAAGAGTACTAGCAGTACATGCTCTATATGCCATTCTCTTTCCTATGTTTAGGAAAAATTTCAGAAAAATCACAAAAACCTACTCACATCAGATTCCCTACATATAACTAACTCTCAAGGGTTGGTATAGTATTTCCCAATGTGTAGGGAATCAAAAGTGGTTCCCTATACATTAAATAATATAAACATTTCTCTTTTCTCTATCTTCTTTCATATTTTTGTCTTTAATGGGGGATTGTGTTGGATTTTGTGAAAAAAGTGAGGTTGGTAGGGAACTTGTTTTTTGTAAAGAAATAATATTGTAATGGTATTGCGAAAGGTAATAGAAGCTATTGTGAAATATATTTTCATAAAGAATCAAAAAGTAGTTTTATTCCCTAAACTTAAGGAAAATCAAAAGAAAGCTGTTGTTAGTGCAATAGTGCTCTAAGTAGAGGGAAAGTCCACTACGTGTGTCACACATGATATATATATATACCACCCCCTTTGGCCATTTGGGAGTGGCATTTGGCCGGTTTGGGGGTGGCTCGGCCATCCCCCCAAGGAGCCAAAGGAGGTGGCCGAAACCACCGCCAAAGGGTTTGGGGTGGTTTTGGCCACCCCCATATGGCCAAGGGGGTGGCTCAGCCACCCTTAAATGGCAGGTTCAAGCCACCCCCAAATGGCCAAAGGGGTGGCTACCAGTTTTTTTTTTTTTTTTTTTTTTTTTTTTTTTTTTTAATTTAATTTAATTTTTTTTAAATTTTTTTAGGGGCAATTTTGGGAGAAAAAAAAACTAAAAATATCATGTGAGACGCACGTGGTGGACTTTTCGTCTACTTAGATGGAAATGAGTAACGGACGGAGGGTTCGAATTGAAATTTTTTTGAAACTTCAGGAGGGTACATTGCAAATTTATAAACATTTGGATTCAAATTGAAGAAGAGGTCAAACTTCAGGGGGCAAAGTGTATTTTTTTTCCTTCCATATTTGCTTTTTCTGTAACATTAATTAACAAATTGACATTGTGATAGTCTCAAGAAATGAGATTTTCATAGACTTAGAGCATTCCTTAGCTCTTCAAACAAAAGTAAAATTTTAGGAGAAAAATTAAATTTTCCAAATTTGAAGAGCCACTTTTAAAATGAGCCAAATATCAAAAATATTTACTTCATTCTCTACTTTAAATAAATAAAGGCCCACCACTTGGTGAAGGCCGATGCTAATCATAGATTGGAGGCCCACTGAGTTGAGTTAACCACTCAGGCTCATCGAATCGAGCTCGAGCTAGAGCTAACTGACGTGCTAATGCCAAAGCTCTCTTTACGGAATAGACAGATTTGGGTGGCTTGGATTTGTCTTCTGCAGGTAATAGGACACCCGCGGACAATGCGTGTGATAATGTAACCAAATGGTAAGGCTCTTCAAGTTTCATTTTTAAAAGTTGTGAGCATCACATCCACCACATGTTTACCTAAGTTAATTGATTTTTTTTTAAGGAGCAAATAGATAAATTTAGCTCATTTTATTCCCAATAGCTTGGAGCTAGACAGTGGATAAGACCGTGGAAGAGTCGATGCCATAATTTGGCTCAAAACTTGGTTTTCGGGACCGAAAAGTTGTATATCAACACTTTCATATGAAACCCAATCGATGTATAAACCATTAGAAAACACCTTCAGCATCTCATGTTTGTCAAAACGATTATTGTCCAGAAAGGGATTATGGTTATTTAATTGGAAAAGTTGTAAGACATAATTAATCATCGTTGGATTGACCTAGAAAGTTTTTTTCAAATAAAAATCATAAAATAACATTTAAAAAAGTCAAAAAAGATTAATCAAAAACCTTTTAATCCAAAACATTTTAACCTAATATATTTTAATTCAATTGTAGCTATTATAACTTAAAACTTTGATCTAAAAAGCGCAATAACGTATTGACTGTTAATCATGGCTGCACTAGAATGCGACCAAACATATCCGGATAGCTGAACCAGGCAAACAAAGGTTTCGGAGGATACTTGTATTCAAAAAGAAACATGTAGTACAATCTTCAACCTGTTAAAATTACAAAAAGAAAAAGAACCCATTAATAATTATATATATATATATATATTTTAAAAATGAAAAATAATAAGCAAAGCTTAGTACAGAGAAAAATGCATTGAAAATAGGTAAGATAGCGAAAAGCGGTTGCACACACTCATGCCTCCATGCACATGCAATGGAGTATTTCAAGAGTGCGAAATCTCAGCTTGAGATATCAAGCCCCATGTTCCTAAACAAGCTAGTCTTGAAATCTTAAAGCTCTGCTCAATTACAACCATAGCAGGAATATCTATTCCTAAGTGAAAATTCACTTTTGGGCATGTACCGGATTTACCCTTTGCAACCCTTTTTACCTTTTCATTTCACAATGGTATTTTATATAGTTTTTATATTTGCTTTTTTTTTTTTGCAATATTAATTGACAACTTGACATTGTGATAGTCACAAGAAATGAAAATTTTCACAAACTTAGAGCATTCCTAGTAAGCTCCTCAAACAAAAGTCAAATTTGAGGAGAAAATTTAAAATTTTCATATTTGAAGAGCCATTTTTAAAATGAGCCAAATATCAAGATATTTACTTCTTTTTCTACTTTAGTTAAATAAAGGCTCACCACTGGTTGAAGGCCGATGCTCATCATAGATTGGAGGCCCATTAACTCGAGTTAAACACGCAGGCTCATCGAATCGAGCATGAGCTAGAGCTAACTAACGTGCTGATGACAAAGCTGTCTTTTCGGAATAGACAGATTTGGGTTGCACGGATTTGTCTTCTGTAGATAACAGGACATGCACCCGTAGACAATGCCATGAGTGTGATAATGTAACCAAACGGTTAGGCTCTTCAAGTTTCACTTTTAAAAGTGGTGAGAATCACATCTACCACATGTTTACCCAAGTTAATTGGGATTTTTGTAGGAGCAAATAAAGAAAATTAGCTCATTTTATTCCTAATAGCTTGGAGATAGACAGGTTGATAAGACTGTGGAAGAAGAGTAGATGTCATAATTTGGCTCAAAACTTGGTTTTTGGGAGTGAAAAGTTGTATATCAACACTTTCATTTGAAACCCAATCGATGTATAAACCATTAGAAAACAACTTCAGCATCTCTTGTTTGTCAAAACGATTATTGTCCAGAAAAGGGATCATGGTTATTTAATTGAGAAAGTTGTAAGCCAAAATTAATCATCGTCGGATTGACCTTGAAAGTTTTTTTTTCGAATAAAAATCATAAAATAAAATTTAATCCAAAACATTAAAAAATGTCAAGAAAGATTAACCAAAAACCTTTTAATCCAAAACATTTTAACCTACAGTATTTTAATTCAATTGTATCTACTATAACTTAAAACTTTGATCTAAAAAGCTTCCAACATATTGACTGTTAATCATGGCCGCACTAGAATGTGATCGAACGTATCCGGATAGCCGAACTAGGCGAACAAAGGTTTCGGAGGATACTTTTATTCAAAAAGAAACATGTAGTACATTCTTCAAATAATAAGCAAAGCTTGCTACAGAGAAAAAGAAAAAGAACCCATTATTAGTTAATAATTTTTTATTTTATTTTTTAAAATGAAAAAAAATAAGCAAAGTTTACTAGAGAAAAAAATGCATTGAAAATAGATAAGATAGCGAAAAGCGGTTCCACAAACTCATGCCTCCATACACATTAAAGGGAGTATTTCAAGAATGCGAAATCTCAGCTTGAGATCTTAGCTCGAACTTTGGCTTGGCTCGAATAGGCATGTTCCTAAACAAGCCAATCTTGAAATCTTAAAGTCCAGCTTAATTACAACCATAGCTAGGAATATCTATTGCTAAGTGAAAATTCACTTATGAGGTTTTTTTTTTTTTTTTTTTTTCTTTTCAAAATGAATCCTTTTCTGAATGTTGGTAAAAACAGAGAGTACTGTTTAATTAAGGCCCATTAGTAAACAGTAATGCTCAAGAAAATCGTACAGACCATCCACGCGTCAGTCAGACTTGGCTCCAAAAGGTTCACTTTCTCGTTCTATAACATAATCCTCGTCTTTTTTTACTGCACACAGTGTTCGCACCCCCTCACTTCTCATTGCTCACTGAAATCATGTGAGCATTGCAATGTCATTCTACTCGAACATTCTCACTACTATCGTCTCCAACCATCATTTCTTCGTCAACGAGTGGCTCTTCAAAATGAAGCTGAACTACGGTTTGATCGTAGGCCTCGGCATTCGGTAGCAATACGACTTTGGCAACTAGAGCCCTCTGCCTATATGCCATCCTGACACGGACCTCCATCGACTTCAGTTCCTTTGTGCTCTGGACGATCATGGGCAAACGGCTAGCTGACCAGGTCACCTCCCTACTATACTGGGCCTTGATCACCCGAATAGCGGAGCACGCTGGGGTGTCACTAGAGGGCTAGACGCTCTTGCATCCCAGAGGACCATTCACCTCCCGGTTCCTCAACTCGAGCAAGGACCAAGGGTGCCGCTAGCACCGAGGGCAGCACCTAGAGGAAGCGTAGCAAACGGAGTCTCCTCATCCACTCAGGCAAGCGATCCCACCCTTGAGCGCATTTGGGGTTCGCATAGAGAGCTCCAACAGTCTTTGGGGAGCCTCATTACGGCTATGGGAAGTCTGACGACAGCAGTCTAGGGGATGCTAGGAGTGCAGGTGGTAGACCACTACATGATCCTGCAGCTACAGAGCCACTTGATGGGACCCCCACTTGACTTGAGGGATTACGACAACCATAGCCCGGGCGTCAACCTAGAGAGAGGGAGCTCGAGTGCATGTGGCACCCCAGGTCGGGGATTGGCGGAGCGTAGCCCTAGAAGGACTAGACAGTCCCGCTCATAGGGTCATTGCCTTAGACTTTCTTTGAGTTAGTTGTCTTGTATATATTTGTACATTGTAAGTCCATCTTGGTGGTGACAATTTTGTATGTATATGGAAGTTTTCCTTTTGACTTATGTATCTATGCTTTATCTTATTTATTGTCTTTCATGTGTTTTCTTTTATCAAGCTTCCTTTCGTCAAACGTTTCACCCCTGATAAAACCCTCCCTGCAAGGAGGACTTTGATTTTCAAAAACCCCGAAATTTTGAGGACAAAATTTTTATAAGGAGAGTGTAATACCCTGACAAAACACCGGTTTTAAAAGACTAATAATTTACTACAAAGCGACAGAGCATTTTCATAAAACAAGGTTTTCATGAGTAAACCCAAATTCCTTGAGATTTTCCAAAATTCCCAAACCATACTCACTAACCGAACATTTGCTAGAGGGGCCACCTGAACGTTCGCCCTTAACTTAAGTGTGAGCGTTTGCTTGAGGAATCACTATGAGCATTCGTTGAGTAGTCTTTAAGCCATTGGGTAATACTCAAATGTAGGCCTGAACCCTTTGATCCATTGGGTAATAGTACACGAACGTTCGGTAATTGCCTTAATAACATGTTGATAAGATGCATTATATGATATGGTACACCGGTACATGTGGGATAATGGCCATGGGCTTATTATATAAACTTGATTCTATGGTCAAACATGTGTATAGATGTGATATAAGAGCCTGGGATCCAATGGCTATTTCGTGACCGGCGTAGCCTTAATGAGCAGGTCACTATAGGACGTACATCATTAGTAGCATGGGCCACCTAAGGTCCGACTTGGTCAGGCTGCTAGTGTTATGGACGGTAGTGTACAATGGTCGGGGTACCGGCATTGTATTAAAGGTCCCTCGGGATAGTGCCAACCCTGCTGAGAGGGAGTAATACCTCGAGTAGACCATACATGATAGTTATGGCGTATTAATGCATTAGTTTTCTACATTAAAACACTTAGAAAATTAAGTGTATTGGAAAAGAAATAGCTACTACTGGAAATAGAAGAATGTGGAATACAATAGCATTCCTATTCCTTAGTTTGGAAACAACACACATGCAAAAATTAGAATTGAATCAAAATTATGAAAAATCCCATATTTTTTTTCAAACTCATATTAAAAAAAAAAAAAAAAAACTGAAATAAAATACAGAAGTGATTAGGGATGGCTGTAGCCACCTCGATAAGCAACGATGGTGGTTCTGGCCACCCCCAACGACCCGCGGGGGCCGTGGCCACTCCTAAAGCAGATTTGGGGCAGTCGGGGCAACCCTAATAAGCAACGAGGATTGCCGCTGCCAACCCCGATAACCAGCATGGTGGCCACGGTGTAGTGACCAAAATAATTAAATAAGCTTAGGTAGCTTAGTTAGAGGGTTAATTTGGACTTTGGGTCACTAGGAACAGTTGGACGGACATTTTGAGAGTTTTAGACTTTCTGACCAGACATACGCTCGGGGACCACCGTACGTGCCCTCTTGTTTTTAGTAAGGACTTATGTAGGGGGACTACCGTACGTATGCTCTTGTTTTTAGTAAGGAGATAAGCAGGGGGACCACCATACATATGCTCTTGTTTTTAGTAAGGAAGTACGCAGGGGGATTGCAGTAGGTACGCCTATAAAATAGTACACGGATGCTTACATTAGTACACAGACGTATGCAAGGGGGCCACTGTACGTTCTCTGCTTTTTGGTTGACCTTTGGACAATACCCATACGTACGATGTAGCCTTTGGACCGCTGGGTAAATAGTACAGTATGTATGCCCATATAGTACCGTACGTACGCTGTTTTTCTCACATATAAATACCCATTCCCCCACCCTCCCTTGAACCCATTCTCGCCCCCAGGCTCTCTAAGACCCCTGTGTGAGTGTTTTGTGAGTTCTTGGAGGAGAATGTGAGATTTCTTGGATGTTTTGTTTCAAGGAAGTAATTTTCTAAGCTTAGCTTGTTCCTTAGTTGTTATGCTGCTTAAGTGTTTTTTATAGTTAGCTTAGTTGGTAGTTTGTAGCTTCTAGTTATATTGTTGCCCTTAATCTTGGTTTAAGCATGGGTTAGCATTTAATTCTTGTTGGGCGTATTTCCTTTTGCTTGGAGGTGTTGTTTTGAGATAGGAGGTCCTAGGAATCCTTTTGGTAGCTTTAGAACTAGTTTGCAAGAATAGGAGGACGGTTGAACCAAATGAGGTTCTACCTAAACCTTTTGGACGGACGTACGGCCATGAGACAGGGCGCATGAGCCTTTTGGGCAGACATACGGCCACAGACCTAAATGTACGGTTAGAAGTGTTCTAGGGAATGCCACTTCGGCCAGTCGTCCAATAACCTATGTTTTCATGTTCTATGTTCGTTTTAGTTGGATTTAGAATTAATGATAGATCTTTTCTCAGTATTCGAGGTTATGGAGCATCAAGAGAATTTTATGGAGAAGCCTTACGACCTGGGTGAGTACAAACTCACATGGATGCTTGTTGTTTCTTGTCCCGCATTGTACACCTATATATATATATCAAACATGTATATTTTGCAACTCTCATGAAATACATTTTAGAATTACTGTGAATTCTCTTTTGTGAAAATGTATGTTGATTAACAAGATAAAAACTTGTAAAACTAAGCATGTAAAAGACTGCTAGGATTAATTGTACGTATGACATGGTACACAGGTATGTGCGGGATAACGCCCTTACACTATAGGTTAACTTTAATGGTCAAATGTGTGTGTGTGTGTGTGGGATTTGGATCAAATGGTTTCATGATCGGCGCAACCATTCTCAAATGGTTGGTCATTATAGGACAGACATCATTAGTGGTGTGGGTCACCTGAGGTCGGACTCAGTCGTGCCACTAATGAGATGAACGGTAGCGTACAATATCTGAGGCACTAGAGTTGTATTATAGGTCCCTCGGGACAGCGCCCACCTTGCTGAAAATGGGTAATATCTCGGGTAGACCATACTGTTGAACTATGACATGATTCCCATATTATAAGCATATATTATATCTATATTGCATTATTGATAAACTGCCATCTCGTAATATTGCATGTGCTTTATAAACAACTGAGTTCACAATTTAATGACGGGTATGTCATGTGCGTTTATACTCACTAAGTCGTTGGACTTACCCTTGTATTATTTCCCTTTTTTCTCCATATGTACAACTATGGAATTATAGATAGTTTAGCAGAAGATGGATACCTCGAAGCATCCGGTTATTGCGGAGGATTCGAACCGGGAGATGCTTGAGGACTTATTGCCAGCTTGGGCGGGTACTCATGGAAACTAGTACTTTTGAGTTATGCTATAGACCAGAGGCTTTGATGTATGCTTGCATATTAAGGTATAACATAAATTCCTTGTAAAGATGACTTATATAGCATAATTTCAGCTACTTTGATGTTCCTTGGTAGATGCTTTGGTTGTAATGATTATGTTTATATAATTTTAATACTTTCTGCTGCGTAGTATTCTCTCTTTTCGTGGAGTAGATATCCTTAAGTTTTGTTCTACGAGGGATAAGGCTGGGAGAAGAATCGTTGAGTTAATTACTAGTTTATTAATTTTTGAGGCGTTACACGCAACCACCCCATAAGAGCTCTAAGTGTGGTTGCACCACCCCCAGATGGCTAGAGGGTTGTCCCCCAAGGCGTCTGGGGGTGGTACGACCACCCCTAACCTCTTCTGTGGTTGGCTGACCACCCCAATAGGTGGTCAAGCCACCCACTTTATTTTTCATATTTTTTATTTTGTTTTAAGTTTTTTTTTAAAAAAACATTATATGGATATTTTTGAAAAATGTATTCCATTCCTTAAGGATTAGCTAAGCTACTCATTTTTTAATGGCTTAGCTAATCCTGTGTGTATGGGATTAGTAGTTCCATGGGAATAACTATTCTTAGGAATAGTGAGTAACCAAACAAAGGAATAGCTATACGGTAACCAAACAAAGGATTAGTAACCAAACTATTCTCAAGAGCACCTTATCCAATCTCCCAACCTATTTTCTGTCTCTTTTTCCTATCCCTGCTACTGTGGCGAATTGCCTTGAGAAGCTTCAACGGGATTTTTTATTGGGAGGGCTCAATGATGAGACCAAGTTCCACTTGGTCAATCGGCACGAGGTTTGCTCTCCGATTTCTGAGGGTGGTGTAGGGATATGGAGTTTGCGTTTGTTTAATCAAGTTCTTTTGGGGAAATGGTTGTGGAAATTTGCTCATGAGGAAGAGGCTTGGTGGAGAAGAATCTTGGTTGTGAAGTTTGGTGTGTTTTGGGGCGGTTGGCATTCTAAAAATCCTCGTGGTACGCATGGGGTGGGGTTATGAAAACACATTTGCAGGGGTTTGAGGATAACATATGCTTCTTTTATGGTTATTAGATTTTCTTAGATTTATCTCACATTTTTATGCATTAACTCTGATAATGCTTAGATGGGTGGTTTTCCAGTTCGTTACTAGTTAGCTATATTGGGGCAATTGCCAGTAATCCGACTAGACTGGTCAATGCTAGATTTTGGGGCGTTACAGCTTGACACTAGGCTTTTCTTCAAACATTAGCTCAAATGGTGCTTTTATGTTTATCGGGCTAAGAGGCATCTGATTAATTACATAAGCCAACTCCTGCAGGTCTCCACCAAGTGCCAAATCTTCCTTTTTGCCACACCATTTTGTTGTAGTGTATATGCACACAAAAGCTCCCTTCGGATGCCGTGCTCATGGAAAAAATTGCGAAAATTGATAGAAGTAAACTCCCACCAATTGTCTGTTCGAAACCTTTTAATCTTCTTGTTGAGCACGCTTTCCACAGCTGCTTTGAACTTTTTGAACCTAGAGAAAACTTCGGATTTCTCTTTCATAAACTATACCAACGCAAATCATGTATAATCCTCAACAAGAACAAGCATATAAAGAGAACCCGAATATGATGGTGTAGTACAAGGCCCCACATCAAATCATCATGAATAAGCTCTAAAGGTGATTTGCATCGTGAAAGAGATTTGTCAAATGGAAGATGATGTGCTTTTCTATATTGACAATCCTCACATACTTCATCACTACCAAAGGTAGTCAACATGGGCATCTCAGTCACCAAATGTTTAAAAACCGTAGCTTTTAATTTATCCATGCTAAGATGTCCCAATCTAGCATGCCAAATTGATGCTCCATTTGTACTCATTTTATCAACATAGGATACTCTGAAGCCTAAAACAAATAAGTCTTTAATTCTCTTACTCGTACGAACGACATCTGCATCCAAAATTCTGATATTCTTAAGAAACTTCACATCCTTTGGCCCAAACAAGACATAGTTACCTGCATCAATAACATTGACCACCGAAAAGAGGTTCTTTTTCATTCCGAGAACTTGAAACACACTTTTAAGTGTGATTTGGTCCTTGATGTGGCCTTTTTGTGTGCAAAATCATCAATAGTAAAAGGAAAAAATATAAAAAAGTCCCCCCAAACTAATGCGATACAGCTTCACAATGTTCAAAAAATACTAAAGTAGCCCATCAAACTACTAAAGTGTGTCAAAAAAGCCACATCATTTTATTTTTTTTATTTTTTATATTCCTATAATACCCTTATTCTTTTAAAACTAAAATAAAAAATTAATAAAGTAATAAAAAATTAATTTTTAAAAATAAAAAATATATATATAAAAAATAAAAAATAAAGGGGTAATAAAAAAGGAAAGGGGTGATTTAGTACATTTTACCGCACAAGCGATTTGTGATTTAAGCCAACTACAGTAATTAATATTTTATTTATTCCAAAAAAAATTGTATTTATTCGCCCCTTGGGTTTTTTTTCTTTATCTTTTTGTTGAAAAAATAATTTAGTTTATTTTTTTTATTTTATGGGAATTTATATATAAATTCCTTAGGTCAACGCGCTTTTATTAAAAACTTCCTAGGTGTTTTTTTTTTTTTTTAGAAATTGACTCCCTGGGTCAATCGAAACTATAATAAACTCCCTACCGTCAAAATTTTTTAACAGCCATTAGGCTACTCAAAATTTCTCGTTTTATCTGATTAAAATATTAATTTTTTATTAATTTAATTTTAAAAATTAAATCTTAAAAAAAAAAAAAAAAAATTGAAGGGTGGCCGTAAGCCAACCCAGGGGTGGGCAAACCACCCCTGGGGTGGCTTACGGCCACCCCCAGGTGGTTTCGGGTGGCCTTCGGGCCACCCTATTGGGGGTTTGGGGTGGCTTGTGGGCCACCCCAAGCCACCCCTGGGGTGGCTCGAGCCACCCCAAACCAGCCTTGGGGTGGCTCGCGGCCACCCCATGGGTTGAAAGGGGTGGTTGCAAGCCACTCCTTGGGTGGTTTGGGGTGGCTCGCGGCCACCCCTAACCACCCATGTGGTGGCTCGCGGCCACCCCATTGGGGGTTTGGGGTGGCCTGCAGGCCACCCCTCCACCCATGGGGTGGCCGCGAGCCACCCTAGGGGTGGTTTGGGGTGGCTCGCGGCCACGCCTTTACACTCATGGGGTGGCTCGAGCCATCCCATGGGTGGTTTGGGGTGGCTCGGAGGCTGCCCCAAACCACCAGGGGTGGGCAAACTACCCCTGGGGTGGCTTACGACCACCCCATAGGGGTTGGGGGGGTGGCCAGGGGTGGCACTGCACCACTAGCCACCCTTCAATTTTTTTTTTAAGATTTAATTTTTTAAATTAAATTAATAAAAAATTAATATTTTAATCCGATAAAAGGGAGAGTTTTGAGTGGGCTAACGGCTGTTAAAACTTTTTGATGGTAGGAAGTTTATTATAGTTTTTGATTGACCCAGGGAGTCAATTTTCGAAAAAAAACACGTAGCGAGTTTTTAATAAAAGCGCGTTGACCTAAGGAGCTTATATCTAAATTCCCTTATTTTATTTAGTTTTTAAAAGAATATGGGTATTATAGGAATATAAAAAAATATGTGGCATTTTTGACACACTTTGGTAGTTTAATGGGCTACTTTAGTACATTTTGAACATTGTGGAGCTCTATCGCAAACGGCTGTTAGCATGAGGGGCTATTTTTAGATTTTTCTCATAATAAAATTACCGCTCATTATAGAATGAATCCTTGTAGGATATGGCTATATTGAGGGTGTCGAACCTCAAGGACTGCACTGGCGTTGTTATTAAGTTCTTCTTGATTAATTTTAACTTAATTTAATGAAGATTGGTTTGTTTTATTTTAAAACTAAATGCATAAAAAAGTAAGATAAAGTGTGATGAGAGGAAGAATAGGGGGTTGATTTCACCACTAACCGCATAACAATGGTCAATCATATTTTTAACAAGGGAAATTCATTCTATGCATGATAAGACTCGTGTCACTTGAGTAGTCAAGAAAATATCATTATTAGGAAATAAGTATAATCCATTTTCGGTTGACACAGACCGTTTGCCTAACTTTAGATCCAGTGCGATCCGTCTTCCCTTGGTATCGATTATCAAATATCTTAATTAGTTACACACAATCAATGAATAGGCATAACTAATCTCCGTTTAGTACGAATTGTTTACCTAAATTACACTAAACTAAGGTGTCGACAAATTTGCCTTATTTAGGCATGGCCTATCAAATCCTATTGATCATGTACGAATTAAAACCATTGTATAACAATCATTCATATAATCACAGAAAATATGAAGGATTGAGTTCAATTAAGATAAAAAGCTTTTTAAGACAGGAGAAGAATTTCATAATGATTGAATATAAACGTTGAAGATCAATTCTCACAGTTATACAACCATCATGCATATAGGAAAACCCAAGTTAAAATACAACTAAACTATTGTTACTTGGAAAGTTCTACATCAACACCCTATTATAGAATGCTCATGGTGGTGCTAGGATGCCCTTTTGCCATGTTCATCTTCTCTTCCACTCTTCAAGCCTCCAAGAAATTTTTATGTGAAATCTCTTTCTAAAACCAAGCACACATTTCTATGGAAGTTTGAGGCTTATTTATAGGGTTTAGAATTAACCCTAGGAGCCTTGAAAGTCCTAAAAATGTTGGATTTCTGTCCCCTATTCGAATTATTTAATATCCCGATAAAAAGACCCATTTTAAAAAGATTAATGATTTACTACAAAAACGGTTAACGTTTTCATAAAACAAGGGTTCCTAAACCAAAAGACCAAAACCCTTTATTAATAGCCCAACCCCTTGAGCTTTTTATAACAAAACCCAAAACCACCCCTCACTGACAGAACGTATGCTAGGGGACTATTATGAGCGTTTGTTGACTAGTCTTCGAGCTAGTGGGTAATATCCTAGAACGTATGCTGTTCCACAATTACCTACCTAAATTAATAGGCAAATAACTGGATGTTTTACTCGCAAGTGCTCGAGGTTAACATAGTAGCATAATGTGCAAATACGGGGTCATTCCCACGAGGACTGCTGAATCTTGTCTAAATTAAATTCCCAAAGTAAAATAAAACAAAGATTGGATTTGAATTGATAATGACAAAAAGGTAGGGCTTTGATATCCATCACTAATTATATTTAGCTAATATATCAATATGCCAACGTTTTGATCATGTTATGTCTATCTAATGTTTGCCAACCTAAGGGCATGGGTGTATACTCCTTAAGTTATAGATTTCCTTAAGCAACGAGTTAGGCATGGGTGTATACTCTAACTCTTTTCTTTCCTAAAGGATTTTGCATGGTATATACTAAATTGTTCTTTAGAAAAGCATATATTCTATGGAAATCGACAAACACATGCGGCCTAAGGCATGGGTGTATACTCCCGGTTCCCCATGTTGATTAACCCAAGAATCCGGTGTGGATATCTTTTGTTACTTATGTTAAACCCAGGACTCGGTCAACCAAATTGATTTAACTAACTAGTCCATACCACATGCACATATTGATCAGGCACACACATATGAGGAATTCATGAAACTAGGTATTAATCAAGTTAGATATCATAACAAGATCATCGCAAAGGCGCCAATATTGAATATTAACAAAACATAACTAGGGCTTTAATCTAGCCCTACTAATTAATTTAGTTACACATAAAGTTGATGTTAAACATCTTCATAAAATAAAATAAAAGAAAGGAAAAGAATAAACCCGAGACTTCAACTTGAAGCTCCGATTCTTCTCCTTACAAAGCATACCTACTCTAGAGGCTTAAGGGTCTATTTATAGGCTTTAGAAGTCCTTGACAAACTAGTAAACCTAGGAATTTCGTAGGATTTTAAAACCTATTACAATTGGGAGTTGGAAAACCCTAATATGGAAAGAATGACAATCTGGCCGCCACGTGATATGTCTCTTGCGCACGGGTCTGATCGATCGCAGCCTTGTGCGCTCGATCGTAGGTCTGCGATTGAGCCTCTTTTATCGTGTGCTTGATCGCTCATGGCCTGTTTCGTGTTGTGTCTTTTCTGGTATTGCGCTCGATCGTAGGTATTCTGTGATCGATCGTAGTGTCAGGGGCACCCATTTTTCCCATCTTCTTTCTTTTAGCCCAAATCTTTCAGATTTACTTTATTTTCTTCCAAAAGCCTACAAAAGTATGAAAAACACAAAAAGGAATTAAAATGACTTAATTAACTAAAACCAAAGGATTAAAACGTGCAAGTTAAGGGCTAAAAATGTGAATAGTTTAGCACTTAACAACGTACACTTGAACCCTTTTATCTAACATGTAATAATACCCGAACGTTCGCCCAAATAGTACCTGAACGTTTACTGACACTCTGAAAAGAAATTTTAACCCATTCTCCACATTTTAAGAGCAATGCACGCCCCAAACTTCTAGACAAATCATGCCCTTTGACCCTCAGCCTTCCCTAAGCTCAAAAAAAAAAAAAAAACCTAACCCTAGTGCGAGAAGTGACTTGGAGAGAGATGGAAGAAAGTTTGGGGCTTTTGCTATCTTCTAAGGTAATCTCCTGACCCTTTCCTCCTACCTTGTTATTTTTGTTAGGGGTAATTTTAGTTTAGACCCTTGAATTACCACCTGATTGGACGAGCCCCCCCCCCTCCGAAACTTCAAAACCTCTTAATTTGGACCCCTGAACTTTCAATTGCAGTTAATTTGAACCCTCCGTCAAATTGAATTCTTAACCTCAAACGAAATCGCCTCCACATGACTTGCGCATGGTTTTTTACCCCATCCATACCCGTTACACCCTCACCCTTACTAAGTCAAACTTAAATGTTCAACACTGAAGAAACCCACCCACATGAAGCTAAAGACCCACTCGAAGTAGCTAAGGAACTCAACCTAAGCCAAAGATCAAAAGTCTCACCAAGCTGAAGATCACAACCTACTAGCGACGAGGTCACAACGGTGAAGGAGTCCCACACGACGGCTCAGTGAAACCCAGTACCCAGTCCCCACTACCGGTGAGGTTACAACGGTGAAAGATGAGCACTGCAAGGGTGAGGTAAGGGATTCAGGATCGAGCTATCCGATTTGCAAATGTGTGAGCAAAACTGTGTTCAAAACAACTTGCACAAGTAAAAATCATGGCAAAAGGTTTTATGCTTGTGTAAATTATGTGGTAAGATGTGTTTGGGAATTTAATTTTTTACAATAAATTTCCCTTTATGTCTAAATCCTTTAGTAATGGGGTAAACCCTAATTTGTGTGATTATGCAGAATGAAAAAAATCGCAGTTGCAATTCTTTTATATCGGTTGAACCAGAAATTTGTATGTGCGATGATCGAGTGATATCGATGTTGATGGAGTGGCAGCAGGATTTGAAGTTTGAAAGGGCAATGATTGAAACAACGATCTTGAAATGCAAGATTGAACTTGCTTAGTACAAGTCGAAAATGGAAGTTGATGCTGCTAATTTTGTACTTAAACTTGAATGGCAAAAGAATAAGTATCGTTTGATGCAGCTGAAGTTCCGAGTTGCACTTGCATGTTGTTGGTGTTTTGTTACTGTATTGATGTTTTTCCCTTCTTCTAGTGGAGTTACATCAAGGCTGATGTTGAGTAGCTGAAGAAGACATTTGAAGTTGCATGTTTTTTGCTGTCTTTATTTGTTAATCCAACTACTATCAGACTTGTGTCAATTGACCATTGTGTAATGTTTTTTGGTACCCAACTATTGTACAATACTTGGAATGTTTTGTATGAATTTTGTTGGTACAATTTAACAAGTTTGCAAATGGAATTTGTTTACTAAATTTATGGTATTTGAATTTGATGTTGTCTTATTGCTTGCTGCTGTGATACCTTAATATGGAGAAATATCAATTTAACCAAAATAACACCACAATAACACTACATTGTTTATAAATGTAAAAGCAATCTAAAGTAATCAAACTAGTCAACAATTACATTTAGTAACTACTCAATCATCTCTATTAACAATTTTAGCAGATACATAATTCATATTCCCAGACACTAAAAGAATTACATACATAATCTAATCCAAATCACACAACTTAATAGTGAATCCAAAATGTAGCATAATAGCAAATCCACAAGTTACATTGTTTCTAAATGTGTCCCTTCATCCATTACAATGTTTACAAAGTATAACATTTACAACTATTAAGCAGTCAAACACAAAAAAAGTTGACACAAAATATCATAGTTCCCACATTTTCTTCTTCCATTTGTCCTTCACTGTTGTGGTGGACTTCTCTTTCCCCTTATCCATTCTTCGAACATGCTCCTCAAAACCTGGTGGAGGCTTGTTAGCAGCTGTTGCCTGACCCTTTTGTATGTCAAATTTAGGTGGAGAAGTTAGAAATGTTATGCCACTAACTTGGGGGGGGGGGCTCTTGACCCCAAGAGCATACTGGTCACTTACCTAGAATTAGGGGCAGCCCAGTAGGGTTCCCAGTCAAATCAAGAATAATCTTCTGTTTGTTGTTAGGTTCTCTTCCACTTCTAACATATTCCCTCAACCTACCACCTGCCCTTGACCTTGTGGCCAACCCTAGGGTTATCTTCATTTTATTACCAAATATGGTAGATGCCTGCAATATAGGTATACAATCAGCCCCCTAAAGTTTAATTTTTATTTTTCCTTTTAATTACCGAATTTGAAAAATTACTTACAGTTGCTCTGTATGCAGAAGGTGTTGGTGCTGCCCTTTTTTCTGTTCTGATTGGCTGGGTTGTAGAAAGTGCATTTGTTGTAGAAGGTGCTACATCAGTTCCTATTCTGGCAGGCTATGATACAGGTTATCATGCAGGCTATGACACAGGTTGTGATACAGGTTGTGATGCATGCTGGGATGTAAGAGATTATGATTCATTTTTCTCTTTTTGAACCTTGTACCCTTGCTCTTTTTGTACTTGCTGATGGTGTGTTCACTCTTCCCCTTTTTTCTGGTAGTGATTGAAGTGGCAGTTGAAGATCCACCCAACTACCAAAAAAAAAAAAAAAAAAAACTATTGTAAACGCTAAGCACTAAACACTAAACATCAAATATAATAAATTAACAAGTCACTTACCGTGTCCAAATTCTAGTCAGTTGATGCATTCTCTCTATATATTGTCTCACACATTCTCGTCTTTCATCATGTCTCTGCCTGGCAGCGCATGATCTCTTATTGTGACCAAACTTCATACAGTGCCCACATTGATTCTTAGTGCCCCCCTTCCTCATTGCATTAGGGTTTCTTGGTTTGTCAACACTCCTCTGTCTGAGTTTTTTAGGTTTGCGAGGAGTTGACCTAGATTTGGGTGGCTCAATTTTAGGTTGGTTGCTTCTAGGCCATTGGTCTTCACTTGGCACCGGGTAGACAATGTAGTCATATGCCTTCAGGTACTTCTCCTTGTTGTAGTACTCACTCAGATATTCAGTAGGGTCTCCACCTTGGTGTAAAATGGCTAAAATGGCATGAGAACATGGGATACCAGTTACATCCCATTTCCTGCAGCCACAAGTTCTGCCATCCACATATACAACAAACCTTTTTCCGAGGCACTCAACTTCAAACATACCATCACCATCATATGTACACCAACAGTGACTGGCTTCATCATCTTCTTTTTCTAACTTCATCCTAATTTTTGGCCCTAAGGCCTCCTCCATTGAATTCATCAACTCCTTCCTTACGTACCTTCTCATTAACTTACATCTAATCCCTTTCAACATGCTCAAGATTGTTTGGTCACGAAAATTTTTTATCCAAGAATTGAAACTCTCACATGTATTGTTATGTAAGAGGCCAAACTTGGCATTTGTATTGAACCAGCCCCTACATCATGTGTTGGGGTCAATCTTCTCCAGGTAGGCATGGGCATCCTTACTAATCCTCTTTATCTTATCCATTACTTTGTAGAACTCTGTCTTTGTATAGGATGCGTCAGCTTGCCAAAGAAGATCCTTCAGTAGCACCTCCCGATGAGCTTTTTTTAAATTAATGTACAAGTGCCTAATACATATACGATGATCAGACTGCAAACATACTTGTTCTAGGCTTGGAATGAGGCCTTACACAATAGTTGAAAACATTATTCGTTGCATTACACTAAACACCCAATTTATATAAATAGCAAATAACTGTTATTTTACTTTCTATCGATCTGAAATAAAAGTCCACCCATGTCAACTTAGGCCAAGATCTGTAACAAGCTCCTCTAGGAACCATGTCTAGTTATCTTTTGTCTCCGCCTTTACTGCATCCATTGCAATTGGGTACATATTGTTGTTGGCATCCCTGCCAACAACAACCATTAGCTGCCCCTTATACATACCCTTTAAAAAACATACATCAACAACCACAACAGGCCTGAACCCTTCCTTGAAACCATTCGTCATAGCTGCTAATGAAATGTAATGCCTTTGAAATCTGCATGGTACCTCACGCATTAATCTCTCAACCATCAAAATCAAACAACTACCCACATTAGTGCTCCTAACCATGGAACAATAATCCGGCAAACGATGGTACTGCTCATCCAATTTTCCATAGATTGTTTCTCTTGCCTTTTTCCTCGCCCGATACAAAGAATTCACATGGACATGGACATTTCATTTGGCTTTCACCTTTTTTTGCAACACTTCTATGGGCATGTTTGGCTACTCCCTAAAAGAATCCATGCACCAATCAGCAATCCAACTTGAGGTGACCATTTGATTTTGGTACCTCATAATGCAAGTGTGTTTTGGCCTTAGGGATACTAAAATGAATGTCAACTCATTCTTCAATTGCCTCCCATATACCCTACACTTGCATCTTGGATCTTTTTAAACAATGACAATCATTTTATTTTCATTTCTTTTGAATTTCAAATCATTCCCTTTTATAATATTGTATTGGCTCACGACTTTTCTAAATTTATCTGCATTGTGAAATGTATTCCCTACACTCAATGTTGGATTACTCAAGTCAGTAGAATTAAACTGCACCCTTTTGGTTACATCACTACGGGTGAGTGCACTACACTGTCATCACCACTAGAATGTGGTGACCTTAGTTGATCATTGTCATCCATGTCTAAACTACCATCACTCTCTTCCCTCTCTTCCCCACCTCTTTGTTCTCCATCATTTCCATTTGCATTACCCTCCACAGCATTTCTAGCAACATCCTCATCATTTACCCCACTCACACCAACATTTCCAATAGTGTCATCCCCTTCTACCTCTGCCTCCTCATCATTTCTAACACCCTCATCAATGTCCCCATAACAATGAGTAGTATCCTCATCCGAATCAAGATCTCTATCATCACTAAGAACTTCATCCCATAAAGGATCCTTCCTAAACGCAACTCCCTTCTCATACAATGAATCCTCTTCATCATCTCCTTCAACTACAACATCTACTACACCATATATTACTATATACAGTATTACAAGATCATGACCTACATGGTTTGCTACCGTTTCAGTTACACTGTAGTCAGAAGACAAAAGTCTTAACCCTTCGTTTAAGGGCAATCTTAGTAAACTGTAATAAACAAGGTCCCCAGACCTATACCCATATGTTTTACACATGTCCTCTATATCAAAAAAATTCAATTATACCCATCATATGGGTCTGGGTAATTACTAACATCACCCCCAACATAATTAATCCTATTTTGCATATTAAAAGTACCCCCATGGTACACCTCAAACATCAGAGTGTGTACCCATCACGTGTCCTGCCACATTAATTACATTGAAAGATTGAAATGTGCAATAAAATACCTCAAACAGTTCCAAACACTAAAAATTAATGCAATGAGAAAGTTGTAAATGTGCAAGACAATACCCTTATTTAGGTGTAAAAGCAGATGACACAAACATTTAGAAAAAAAAAATTACACTTCCAACTTATTTAATTTTTGGAACATAATGCAGATTGGTCCCATACACAAGCAGCAAAGGACTACATTACCCCTATACTCAGACCAGCCACGAACCAATCAACAACTTAACGAAAAAAGTTTATCTCCTACCAATATGCATTTACATTTGTCCCTTTTAAAGTTAACAACCAAACAATGAAAAGCAATGGAAGGGACCACTTTATTCAATGTATAATATTCATAGTGCTAATCACATGTCCAACACAAGCACCAACTAGGGGACCACACTTATATCAAAAAAATAAAAACAAAATTAGGGGGCCACACTTCAGTAGTAAACAAGGACTACCAACGACTAGATGACCGAAAAATAAGAACTTTTAACAACATTATCAGAAAACAACAACTTTCAATGCAAAAAAAAGACAAGAAGATGACCCATTGATGACCTATTGCAAATAAATAATAGGCAAACTAAAAACTCCACAAAATCCCTTCTAGAATCGTTACATGCAAAACCCCCAAATATCCAATGCAAATTTAAGATCAAACACAACTTTAAGAAAAGGTCAACTATAAACCCTAAAATATAAATTTTGGGATAGTGTTAAACTTACTTGATTATCGTAGTCAGGAACTGATTTAGAAACAATTTGTGACTAAACCGCTGCAAATCAACACCCAAAATTTAGCTATTATGGTTCGTTAACAATGAAGCGTAGGGTTCGGAAGAGGAGTTTTTCAATGTGTTTGGTAAAAGGTGCTCAAACGATTTTTCACATTTAGGTTAAATTTGGGCTTTTTCAAAAGAGGGTAGTATGGGCATTTCAGTTAGTAAGTTGAGGGTATAACAGATATGTATGGGGTAAAAAACCACATGCAGGTCACGTGGAGATGATTCCATTTGAGGTTAACGATTCAATTTGACGGAGGAGTTCCAATTGACTGCAATTAAAAGTTTTGGAGTCCAAATTGAGAGGTTTTGAAGTTTTGGGGGGCTTGTCAAATCGGGTGGTAGTTCAGGGGTCTAAATTGAAGTTACCCCTTGTTGTTACTAGTATTGCAAGTTTTAAAGATGCTTTGACAAGTTCTTGTACCTATTTCCTTACAAAGATCAAGAATGTTTTAAAGAACTTTAAACTCATCTTTTATAGCCTTGAGTTGCATGATAGCATGATGTGTTATGTCGCATGTGTCCATTAGTGGCCTAAGATGAGATATATCAACCCTCAGTTTAGATAGAAGCCTAGAAACATAATTGGAGTTTCTAGTCGGGAATCTTAACTCACTGAACGAACATTCTCTCTCTAGCCCAAGCTTTCGCCCAAGGAGCAAGGCATTCGCCCTTAACTCCAGTAGTGTGATCTTAAGGTTTTAACGTCCCCTTTTTGTTAGATAGGAACTAGTACGTACTCGTAGAAGTTCTCTAATAATGCATATAATTATGTGTCGTACTTCGTTATAACATGAATTCTTGATGTCAGAGGACTCAAGCAAGAGCACGAGGTAAGTAAACACTTACGACCACTTTTCTTAAAAACGTGCGATATGTCAATTAACTAAGCACGTGTATGATATGAGCATGCCTATACTTTGTATAACTTGATAACTGCTTTAATAACTGGCTGATAAGATGCATTGTATGACATGGTACGGTACGTGCGGTATAATGGCCATAGGCTTACTATATAGACTTGATTCTATGGTCAAACTGTGTATGGATGTTTAATATGATCATTAGATCCAATGGTTAATTCGTGACCAGCGCAGCCTAAATCGGTGGGTTACTACAGGACGTGCATCATTAATGGAGCCTTAACGGGTGGGTCACTACAGGATGTACATCATTAGTGGCATGGGGCACCCGAGGTCGGGCTGCTAATGTTATGGATGGTAGCGTATAATGGTTAGGGCACTGACATTGTATTATAGGTCCTTCGGGACAGCGCCAACCCTGTTGAGAAGGAGTAATATCTTGGGTAGACCATATATGATAGTTATGACCTATAAAGTATTAGTTTTATGCATTAAAACTACTTAGGTGAGTGTCGTTGGAAGTACATTGTTTTCTGTCCACAAAGCAATATTTAGAGACAACACCTCTTTCAAATCCTTGACAAACTGCATGTTTATTTTCGTAACAATTGGCTCATGTCATACCCAATTGTGAGGTTTACTTACTAAGTCATTAGACATACGCAATTATTAGATCTTGTAGGAAACTTATTTCTAAAATCAAAGAGTGGCATAGTTGCCACTACGTACTTTGCTTAAGAAAAGATCTTCACATTGTTATCAGGCTTGCTTAAGTTATTATTAGTTGATGTGTCGGTGTTTTTGAGGATATTAAATGTTTTGTTATGGTCCTTAGATATCTCAGATTTATTTCACCTTTCTATGCATTGACTTTGATGATGCTTAAAGGGGCAGTTCCTCATTTAGCTACCAGTTAGCTAAACTGGGGTGATTGCTAGTAACCCTACCAGACTAGTCAAGGCCAGATTTGGGGTGTTACAAATTAGGAGACCTAGGCTTATTTCCAAAACAATTCTACGTTTTTATGCAGCAAATCAGCTTGTGTGCACTGGAGCCCAAGGGATGGTGCGTTTGAGTGCATGTGCGCTTGAGCTTAGTGGGAGTGCCGCTCGAGCCTAGAAGGAGATGCACTCGAGCGCATGTGCGCTCAAGCCTAAGGATGAGTGTGCTCGAGTGCAGGTGCGCTCGAGCCTAGAGGTGCTGAGCTTGATCCAAATTGTTGCCAATGCCCCATGAAGTGTGTCTTAAGCCCAAAATCAATGAAATTTCTTGCATGTTTATTTAAAACTTGAAAACATAAAAACAATACAAAATCAAACAAATAACAATGCTAAGGAATTTTCATATTTATGTGTATCGTATTTCTCAACTAAGTTTAAGAATGAAGCTTCACCAGTGAAGAACAACAATATTTTCATCAAGTTGATATTATCCGATTTTATGAGTTTTAATATTTCAATTGTTCTACTTCAATTCGATTAGTCGGATGATTCTTGGATATCTTTTGTGATTTACGGATACATTTGATGATTTAAGATAGTTTTATTTAATTGATTGCTTGGGCTTTTATTTATCAAAATATTGGATATTCATTGTGTTTCGTTCTACGAATACATTTAATGATTTGATTTTATAATGGATATCTTTTGTGATTTACGCAAATAACGAATTCATTGAATGATTTAATTAATCTTTGAAGCATACATACATAAGATTTTTATTGTGAGAACTTCGAATGATATTGATGAACATGAATTATGTTGCTATGATTTGGTGAGTGTAGATTCCAAAACCTTAGTCCTTTCTTAGTTGATTAATTTTATTTTATTTAGTTTATGTTTTATTTTCAAAACAAAAAATCAAATCTTTTTAGAATTAGGTTAAGATTTAATTTGTTTAGATATAATTGTTTTCATAAACACAATTTCCTGTGGGTTTGACTTTGCACTTGCATCCCTATATTGAAAAACGATTCGTGCACTTGCGAGTACATACATTAAAATTTCACAACACCCCACTCTTCTTCATATTTAGGTTCATCTTGCTTCTTGGCTACATATACTCCTTTGAATTTCACATGGCAATTCTTCTTTATGTGTCCAAGTTTACCACATCGATAACACTTGAAACCATTTTTATTTTCATCTCGCTTCTCGAATGATTCTCCACCATCTTTATACTTGCTAGAACCATCATTTTTACCTTTGTCTTTTTCCTTGCTGAGATTTGTCTTTTTATTGGAAAAGAGAGAATCTCCTTCACTTCCCGAAATGGAGCATCCCACCATTTATCCAGCCAATGATTCTTGTGATGTAAGAAGACTTTCAAACTCTACTAAGGTGGGCTGAACAACCTCTCCTTGAATAGACGTAACATAGGGAATATACTTCCTCTTTAATCCACGAATAATATGCCGCTTTATTCATGCATCCGATATAGGTTTTTCTAGATCAAGGGCTGAAATCTTTGAACAAAGATTTTTAATCTTCAAGAAAAACTGAGAAATAGAGAGATCACCTTGAGTTGTATTTGCCAACTCGTTCTCTAATAGTTGCAATCGAGCAACATCCTTTTTATTGAACAACCCATCGAGGTTAGTGATAAGTGCCAAATGTTACATATTTGGACCCCTTTATTTACATTAGTTAATCCTTTAGCTGTGTCGTTATTTAATATTTTGTGTTAGTTTTGTGTTTTTAGTGTTTTTTAAGTCATTAAAGAAAAACTAAAGCTTTAAAGGGAAAAATGCAAAGTTTGGAAGAAAGCAAACTGTGAAAAGATCTAGATGATGTGGTTAAGTTTAACCAAATCCAAGAAAAAAGTTAAATCAGATTAAATTAGATAAAAGATCAAATTGGATAAGATTTTGGATCGGATTCAAATTCAGATTCTGTACATGTCTCAGTATTTTAACCATAACTTTCCGCTCAAATATCGGATTGAAGTAAGGCAAGTGGCATTGGAAAGCTAACGCAAAATAATACAATTTGTTGTAAAATAGGATTTTCCTAATTTGGACGGTTACTATGCCAAAATTGCCCCATAAGTAAAGACAGAAATCTGGACGAATCTTATTCCGATTTCCGACTTCTATTTTGACTGGGAGACAGACCTCCGAATTATCTCGGTTTACTTGGGCTTCTAGGACTTCTCTAAGCCTATAAATAGACTTCTTTGCATTCAAGAAAATATATAGAATTCCAAAGAGCAAAATTCTACAGTTTTTCTCTTCTTAGTTTAGGTTTTTTTTAGATTTATGTTTTATTTTTATGTGGAGTTAAATTCCCAACAAAGGTTGGGGATGAAGCCTCACCGATGAAGAACATCAATACTTTCATGTAAGTCTTTATTTATCTGATTTTATTGGGTTTAGTATTTCAATTGTTTTACTTCTTTTCAATGTATAGAGTGATTCTTGGATATCTTTTGTGATTCAAGGATACACTTGATGATTTAAGATAATTTCACATAATTGATTGTTTGATTTTATTTGCCTAAATAATTAGATATCCCATGTGATTTGTTCTACAGATACATTTGGTGTTTCAATTAAAATTGGATATCTTTTGTGATTTACGGATACATCTAATGATTTAATTGATATTAGATTCCACTTGTGATTTGTGCAATAAATGGATACTTGGGATGATTTTGATTAATTATTTGAAACATAGTAAAACAAATCTAAGATTTTAATTGTGAGAACTTCAGATTAATATTGAAAAACATGGAAGTATGTTGTTACGATTCGGTGAGTGTGAATTCTCAAACCTTAGTATTTTATCTCTTAGTTTATTTTAATTAGTTTATGTTTGTCTTTTAATTTTTAAAACCAAAATTCAAAACCCTTTTGGAACTAGGTTAGGGTAAAATTAGTTTAGATTTAAATTGCTTTTTCAAGAATACAATTCTCTGTGGGATTGACCTCGCACTTGCAATCAATTTAATTACAATCGATTCGTGCACTTGCGAGTTAAATAAATTTGCACAACAAGTTTTTAGCGCCGTTGCAGGGAAATTGTTCAATTTTTGAAACCAATTTATTTCTAAATTAGTTTTATTTTTCTACTAGTTATAATTAGGATTTTATTTTTCTGCAATTCATTTTGTTTTATTCGTGTTACTAATAAATAAATAAAATAAAGATTTTTCTTGTTGTTTTTTGTTTTGTTTGGCTTGTTTTACAGTTCTACCGCAACACCTTCCATACATCAGCGCAATTGAGCGCACTCACAACAAAGGCAGCAATTCCGTAGATCTTTGCCAAAAAATTTATTTTTGGTCATTTTTGTGAGTTTTTAAATTTTAGTTTTAATTTTTTAATTTAATTTTATTTGTGTTAGTTTTTTTTTTTTTTTTTTAATGTAAAAAAAAAAAGGTTAAGGTTTTATGTGGGATATCTGCATGCTAAAAAGTGAGTGAGAAGCATGAATTTTTATTTTAATGATTTTAATGCCTCTCCTAGTTATAGAACACCAGCTCCTACCAACTACCATCACAATTTTTACCCACATAAACCATGTTCATATTGCTCCAATCCTTATCATCATTATAGTGATTGTCCATCATGGGGACAAGCTTCTAATTTTCCATATGAGCAAATGAACACCAGTTTCTCCAATCTAGGGTTTGATTCAAATTTCAATTATTACAACCCGGACTGGTGCAACAAATCTAATTTCTCATGGTCAGCTTAGGCTACAGGAAATTATGCTCACCAATTTGATGAATTGCACCATTCAGAATATCCGCAGTTCGATCATCAAGCTGAACCTCCTGTTTATCAGTCTACCACTCAAGTGCCACAACCTGCATCACAGTCATCACTGGAAGACATGATGAAAACATTAATAGAAAAAGTCGACCAGTCCAACTCATAAACCATACAAGAACTGCGTCAATTTAATCAAGAGCTCAAAGATGAACTGAATCAATTCAATCAAGAGCTCAAAGATGAACAACATCAATTCAATCAAGAGCTCAAAGACGCCAATACTCATGCTACCGCAAGCATGGAAGAATGGATTGGCGAGAGTGAGAATGAACATCCATCTGAACATCAACTTGACCCAATGACTCAATATTGGGACAATGAGAGCATAGAGGATAACAATGAGCAACAAGAGCTTCAAGGACACCTGATGGCTAAAGGACAATACATGATTGTTGAGGATGAGTATGAAAATTCTTATCATGAGAATGTCCAAGCCACCTCCAACTTTGAAAGAGAGGAAAGTGTTACAATAAATTATCTTCCTAAAGATGAGGAAATTGTGGATAACAAAGAGGAGCACGCAGAGCAAGTTGAGCATGCTCAAGTTACCACCACACTTGAGAGCAAGAAAATTGTTGATAACATTGAGGAGGAAGAAAAAGAAGACGAAGTTGAGTACCCTGAGCAAGTTGAGTACCATGAGAACAGTGAGCCACCAATAGATCCTGATCTACCAGTGACATGGAAGTGAGTACTGAAGCTCCTGCTTGCATCACTGTCCCTCTTGAGACATATCAAGAGCCCAAAGCTTCATCGCCTGAATGTCTCAAAGAGCCATCTTATGTCAGGATACTCAAGGACTTGTGCACACAAGCACAGAAATCTAAGAACCACTTTCCTAAGAAGATCCTTCGAAGCAAGAAATTCTACATAAGATGGCGAAACATCCTTCGAGAGGGGTATGAAGTTTTGAAGAAGAAGGGGTGGAACCGTGGAAGGGATTGGTTGGACATCCTTCACGATAGGGGGAAGCGCTGTAAAGTTTTCTCCTCCAGTTTATTTTTTTTTTTTTCACTTCACTCCACAAATTCTTTCTTTCCTTTTTCATTATATTGCATTTCTTTTTATTTGTTTTGGTTTCTAATAGCAATTGATCTTTTGGATGTTTTGTTTCTGTGAAAAAAATATTATTGTTAGTTTTGTGTTGACAGGTGTTTTGGTGTTTAAGTTTAGGGGACGCCCTAGCCTTGTTCACACTCAGATTTCCTTACTTCCGACAATGTATTTCTATACTATACATTGAGGGCAATGTGTAAGTCAATTTTGGGGGTATGAAAAAGCACTTTGTCTATTTATTTTTGTTCTTATTTGTTTATTTTTTTTGTCATTTCGTGTTAAAAAATTTGAAAAAAAACAATAAAAATTATGCTATGTTTTTGTCAAGTTTGAGTTAAACTGTAACTGTGGTTTGCATTTCATTAGCTTGCTTAAATGGTTGAACACATCATTATATCATTTGGAGTCTGAGTCTTTTGACTTATTTTTGGGTAAAAGAGATTTTACTTGTTTTGAGATAAATTTTTATGAGCACATTAACATGTTTTCTGTGAGGTATGATGTTTGAGCTTAAGCTTGTTCTCTTTGAGATTTGTTGGATGACCTATTGATGAGTAACCATTGGCTTGCAAGATATAAAAAAAAAAAAAAAAAAAGAAAAAAATAAATAAAAAAGAGAAGGAAAAAGAAAAGAAAGATTATGTTGAGTTTTCCGCTGAGTAATCGGACCTTTTGCCTCATTAAGCATTGAGTGTTCACGTCAAAATGTGTGAAGTTCAGTGTTGATTAATGATATGGCTAGTCTGGCTTCGTAGCCTTTTTTACTTAAGTTAATAAGCCCTTAGGGATGTTCTACATCTAGTGCCCTAAAGCCACATGGCTTGGGAGTCATTGGCTTAACACTTATTAAATGGGTCAATTAGAAAGCTTAAGGGAGTTAGACATTGTAGAGCCTGTAAAAAAAAAAGAAAAAAAAGTATATCTTGCCTTGGTTGTTTCATTTGTTAGGGATTCTTACAAATTTTATGGAACTTATCTTGAGTTTAAGCTGAAAGGTTCATGATTGTATGATAATTACACTTTACACTTTTCTGAATATATGAGGTCTAAATTCTCCATTTATGAGTGATATGATTATGGATTCCTTTAGACTGTGATGATGATGTTTGTCTTTTTAAGTTTGCTCATGAATAAGAACCATGGTTTATGTGAAACTTCTTTCTTGTTAAGAACATAGTACACAATGTTTGTGAGTATCATTCCTATTAAGCCCTCACGAGACTTCACTCGTCCACTAGGGATGCCTAGGGGTTTAAAAGGCTTATTGCATATGCTAAATGCAATCGTTTCTCCCACGAAAGAGGATTTATGTTTCTTGCTTTCATTTTATTTTTCGTTTCGTTTTGCTAAGGGACTAGAAAAAATGTAAGTTTGGGGATGTTTGATAAGTGCTAAATATTGCATATTTGAACCCCTTTATTTACATTAGTTAATCCCTTAGCTGTGTCGTTATTTAATATTTTGTGTTAGTTTTGTGTTTTTAGTGTTTGTTAGGTTATTAAAGAAAAATTACAGATTTAAAGGAAAAAATGCAAAGTTTGGTAGAAAGCAAACTTTGAGAAGATCTAGATGATGTGGTTAAGTTTAACCAAATCCAAGAAAAATGTTAAATCAGATTAAATTGGATAAAAGATCAGATTGGATGAGATTTCGGATCGGATTCAAATTTAGATTCTGTACATGTCTTAGTATTTTGATCATTGGAAAGCTAACGCAAAATACTACAATTCGTTGTGAAATAGAATTTTCGTAATTCGGATGGTTACTATGCCAAAATTGCCCCGTAAGTAAAGACACAAATCTAGACGAATCTTATTCTGAATTCAGACTTCTTTTTTGACTGGGAGACATACTTTCGAATTATCTAGGTTTACTTGGGCTTCTAGGATTTTCCTAAGCCTATAAATAGACTTCTTTGCATTCAAGAAAATATATAGAATTCTAAGAAGCAAAATTCTACAGTTTTTCTCTTCTTAGTTTAGGTTTTCTTTAGATTTATGTTTTATTTTTATGTGGAGCTAAATTCCCAACTAAGGTTGGGGATGAAGCCTCACCGATGAAGAACATTAATACCTTCATGTAAGTCTTTATTTATCTAATTTTATTGGGTTTAATATTTCATTGTTTTATTTCTTTTCAATGTGTGGAGTGATTCTTGGATATCTTTTGTGATTCAAGGATACACTTGATGATTTAAGATAATTTCACATAATTGATTGCGTGATTTTATTTGCCTAAATAATTGGATATCCCATGTGATTTGTTCTACGAATACATTTGGTGTTTCAATTAAGATTGGATATCTTTTGTGATTTACGGATACATCTGATGATTTAATTAATATTGGATTCCTCTTGTGATTTGTGCAATGAATGGATACATGGGATGGTTTTGATTAATTGTTTGAAGCATAGTAAAACATATATAAGATTTTAATTGTGAGAACTTCAGATTAATATTGATAAACATGGAAGTATGTTGTTACGATTCGGTGAGTGCGAATTCTCAAACCTTAGTATTTTATCTCTTAGTTTATTTTAATTAGTTTATGTTTGTCTTTTAATTTTTAAAACCAAAATTCAAAACCCTTTTGGAACTAGGTTAAGGTAAAATTAGTTTAGATTTAAATTGCTCTTTCAAGAATACAATTCTCAGTGGGATCGACCTCGCACTTGCAATCCATTAAATTACAATCGATTCGTGTACTTGCGAGTTAAATAAATTTGCACAACAGGTAGTCCAAATCTCACCGACTGACTTACACCCGATGATATGCTCAAATAGCCCATGAGAAATAGATATCTTCTAGATAGATTCCGCTGTTGCATTCGCTATCTGCCATTTCTTCAAGTAATCAACATTCTCAGGAGTATTTTTCAGAGGATTCACATCACTACCACCAATAACCTCCCATAAGTCTTCCCCAACAAGATAAGACTTCATGTACAATTTCCATATCTTGTAGTTACATTGGTTGAGCACCTCAACCCCAAAATTGTTAAAGCGTCCACCGGAATCCACTCCCACACCACCAATTGATCTTCTTCACCAAGGATGAATCACCACCACCCTTGAAGCTCTGATACCACGCAGGAAATACGGTGTCCAAAAAATAGGAACAATTAATTTTTAAGTAGTGGAACAAAGATCAAAACTAAATGGAAAAATATACTTCTTATTTATGAAATATTACAACAATAGAAAAGACTTAGGTTGGACCACGCTTGCACAAGATATGAGAAGGTTTTGGTGAGATATGATGTAATGAGAGATTGGGAAACATGCCTAGGGTATATATAAGGGTTCTCACGCTTAACTAACAAGATAAGTGTGACTTTTCATGTGACCAAGGAAGAACAACGAATTTGTATATCAAATGATAATAATGTCTCATGTGAAGGTGCAAGATTGTATTGAAAGATGAAATAGGTTGAATGATGGTAGTGATAATGGTGAGATAACCAAGATAGAAGGTGGCAAGTTGAAAGGGCTAAACAAGAAGAGAATGACATGTGTCATCTATAATGTGCAAATAAGTCCTCCCACATTTAAACTTCAATAAATTCCTTACTACATCACTCAAAACAAAAAGAAGAAAATTAATAAATGCGGATTCTAGAAAATACAGTTTAAAATTAACAAAGTGTCAAGCATAACAAAGACGACCTCCAATTCCAACATGAACTTTAAAGGATTACATTTGTTCCATAACATAGGCATCATACTTCAAACGCAATCAAGATGCCCTTTTATTGTAGTATTACACAACAACTTCATCGTACCACTAGCAATGCTGCTTACAAACTTGGTGCAAACGCCATTATTTGGTAGAGTTATTCGCAGAGATCTAGAGAGAGGTAATTGCCATCTAATGCAGCCCTTTCATAGCACCATCAACATGGCAACACTTGAAGCTGACATAGGTCTGCATGACACGGGGACAATGATGGCATTTCATAGGCTCTGTGATCATTCCAGCAGTGAATGGGATGTCGACACGGCAGCATGGGCGATCCCCTTCAAGAAGCTTGTCATGGTGTTCCTGGAAACAAGCTTCAAAGCCAATCTCAGACACGTAAACCTTCCATTTTTCAAACTCATCCAAGACCTTTTGAATTATCGTTCCATGACCACTGACCACCACTTTAGACCCTTTGATCAGTATAGCCCATCCACCCTCATTCTTGAAGGAAAGCAACTTTTGGATTTCTTGCATCACAGTGTTCTCTTCTGTCTCTTTGTTTGCCTTGGCACACAAGAAAAGGCTTTCTATTTTGTCCCAGAAATGCCCTAGGATTTTGAGGTCATCTTCCCCTTTGCTGTCTTTTCCTAAGCAAAATGTCTCTATGGAAATCCTTTTTTCCTTTATAATCGAATCATTTGCGAGGGTAGTTGCTTTCTTGGCAAATTGTTGGATCCACACGTTGTCCTTGCCTCCATGGAAGAAAATGTACTTCTCCTCTCTCATCTGATTATACAAGATATATATATATATATATATATATATATATATATATATGTGTGTCAAACATCAAATTTCATTTGAATGGACATCATGAATTTTAAATTTTTTAAAATAACTTTTACCCATTTCTGCAAATTTGGATGAATTCCAGCCATTATATATTCAAGCCAATTTGATTCCTTCAGCAAATGTTGTTCAACCTCTTTAGTGAAAGGGGAGGCATTGATTCCCCATACCCGAATCATGTGGAGTGCATTTTTGTGTTCCACTTTCCCTTGTGGGTTCATCACCACAACGATAGGCTTATTCTCAAAGTTCCACTCCTCCTTGATGAACTTGATGCCTACTACAGGTGAAAAGTATTGCACTATGTACCACGACATCTTAGACCGCAGTAGCTCAAACTTCTTTCGCAAGTCATCGGTCCACTTCTCCACAATTGGGATCCATACAATTTTATACTGATCCTTCTTCCTTATTCCATCAATGATTGGATTCAGAATCGAGATATCATCAATGGAGATGTCCAAGCCCGAAAAGAACAAGAGAACATTCTTCTTTCTCAGCACTTCGATGTTAACCTGTTAGTGCAACACGATTATGAAAATTAACTACTAAATATATTCTTCTTAATGTATCAATTGCACATAATATATATATATATATATGCTAGAGGAGCTGACCGTTTTGTTTGTGGAACCATCAATAAGATGCTGCACATTATCCTTGGTAAAAATCAGGGCCTTGAAAATCTCCATGATTTCAGTAGGTGTTCCTAAGAGTTTCTTGAGTTTCCTATATGCTTCTATTACCTCTGCAGTAAACAAGAAATAACTTGTCAGTGTTGTTGCCTATTTTTGAGTCATTATTGTGCATGTGCTTCTTATGAATGAAATTTGCTAGCGGCTAACCTTTTTGTTCATTGCAAACGTCTATCTGCAACTTTAGAGAGTATAGGGTGAAGCTGATTTTCTGAGCAAAGGGCGATAATTCCAATGTCTTGTCCCTGAAATCAACCATTAATTAATAATGAGCATTTGCATTTGATTTAATGAAAAATTATTATGTAGGACAAACAAAATAAAAAACAAAAAACAAAAATCCTACAAGCAGCAGTGGAGGAACACGACATCATAGATCTAGTCTGCACGAAGCAGATCTGTTCCTTAAATGTAATTGTACATGGGTTAGCGGAAGCTTAAAGTAATTTTTATGACTTTGTAACCTCATAACTTTTGGCTATAATTTTTCAGAGCTATATGCTCTATGTTGTAAGAGCTTTATGATCATGAAATTTCATTAATGGAAGTTCTATATTAATAAAAAATTAAAAAAAAAACTATTTTATTATATATGCCACCGCATGCCGTTTAGAAACCTATAAACAGTCATATTAATTACAAACAACCTTGGGGCTTATACGTGGTGAATTATACTCGATGCATCTCGACATGCAATGTAAGAATAAAAAGGTGGTTACGGTTAGCAGTTGTTGGCTAAAACTGCTAACCGTAAACCACCTAGGCAGTTAGTAAAATTCATTAACCACTTATACGGTTAACCGCCTAAACGATTAACTGGTGGTTAGCGGTTAATAACCCTAATAACCGCTAACCACTTTTTAAAATAAAAAATTAAAAAAAGTTCAATTTTTTTTTTTAACAAAAAAAACACACACACTCACAAAAAACAATATGACATCGTTTTTATAGTAATGCGATAATATCCTCTTACATACAACATCATTATTATATATATATATATATATATATATATATATATGTATATATTTTATTTAAACACAAAAACAACGTTGTTTCATATATATATATATATATAGGCGGATAGCATTTTTTTCTATTCGCCTTCAAAAGCAGTTATTAGGCGGTTGATTTTTCATCCCTAATGCAAAGTACATGTCAAAGACAAGAACTTACTCATCGCTGGTGAGACAACACATCTGAGTAGTGCAAACTACAATACTTATGATAGCCCAGTAAACAACCACTGGGATGCAATCCATGGCAAGTGATAATGCTGGTATATCCTTTGTATCGTAGACAAATAGGTTCTCCAACTCAAAGATTGACTCGATGACTTTCAATGTGGCTTTGACCAGGTTGTTAAGTTCATCAATCGATTTCCCATATTTCTGAAGGTCTGGGCGCTTTAAGATGACTGGTACTCGTTTCAGGATCCCCACTGATTTGGCGAGTTGGTCCGACGAGTTCAGTTTGGCAAGGAGCCAGAAATCCCCGTACTCAGAAGCAAAAGCAGAAAGTATCAGCACTGCCTTCGCATCCCATGAATACGTTGAGAGCTTGTTGAGTATTGACATCGTTGTTTTGTGTGCAATTTCCTCACCCGGATCCTTGCATGCCATCTAACATTACACAATTACTGTTAATAAGAAAGATGCTAGCTAATGTAACTTTATGTATAAAAGTATTAAATTCATTTTTGGGATAACTTTACTTAGGATATTTGAAATAATACTCGTTTTAAGAAGATCTCCTCAAATTTCAAAAATTCTCAATTTCACCCCAATGAACTTTTAATTTAATGCAATTTACCTTGACAGTTTTTGGACGTTAAAAGTGATGAAATGACCTTTATACCTCTGAAACTCTTACAAAATTTTAAATTGAAATTTTTTTTTTAAAAAAAAAAAAAAAAAGAAGGGAAAAATTGAAGGTAATTTGGTCTTTTTAGTGATTTCCGTTAGGGTTTAACGATAAAAATTGACGTAGATGATCTACGTCAATTGCATCAAATTAAAAGTTCATGAGGTAAAATTAAAAATTTTTAAAATTTGGAAGATCTTTACAAAAACACGTGATAATTCATGTGTCATAAGTGAAGTTCTCCCATAAAAATATTACATTCATATTTTCTTTATCATTACCTCGCAAGAAAGTTGCTTGAGTAAGCACAGTGGGGGGATGAAGCTGGGGTTGGGTGCCTTTTCCTCCAAATCCTCCTGATGTGAATGAGCACCCTATAATAAACAACAAATAAAAAACAAAAATTAGGAGGTTTGAAAACCCAAAGTTATTTCAACTCAATTCCCATCTAGTACTTTTTTTATCTTCTAGAATAAAATGTGTTGAAATGATCTCAATGCTCATCTCTTTGCCATTTCCAAGCTCGAGGAGATTTTTTAATGATATAGAAAGTGTTACAACAATATTAGTGAATCCCAAAAGGCACTAGCTATGACGAAAATAAAAAAACACAGATGTTATATATAATGAGAGAAGCATATATATCACCACGACATTGTCAACAATATGGGTGGCTCGCTTAAGAACGTTTTTTGCTACGATGAAAAGCGCCTTGGCATCAAACTTTTCGTCAGCATGGACATGAGTTGCGTAAATTAGCTTCAAGATCTGTTCGTCAGACATGGCTAACACGCTCAGCTGATCACCCTTATCGGCAGCCACAGCCATAGGGGATTGTTTATATATATATATATATATATATATAGAAAGTTTAGAAACTCTTAGACTTTTCTGGGAAGAACAAAGAAGTTGGCTTGTGCTGCTGCAATAGGGAGCCTGTTCTATTTATAGCCATCAGAGCTAGCCGTTATGATTTTCCAATTTCCACTTGCATGGCGTGCATGTGCGCTCTTATATCTCTGATCCCTTGTTTCTGCGCTTTGCAGTAAGATTCAACAGCTAATTATATCATTAGATATTTGTCACTTGCCCAAAAAACATAGGACTAAACAAATTAAAGAAACCTAGTATCTCGGATCTCTGTTAGCTAGTTCACATGGCAGACGTACATGTCACAATAATTGCGGATCTCATGAACAGTACCCAGCCAGCAACAACAAAAAAATTTGACAGGTACGAAGCTGAAACATTAACACCTAAAAAAAAAAAAAAAATTGTTTGGTTTTCATTTTTTGTCTATCTTTGTGTAAAATATCTGCAAATTCACTATTAAATATGTGGAATCACATGCAAATCGCACAGATTCAATGATGAATTTATAGAAGAAATGGATGTAAATGTAACACTCTCAACATGAAGTAGCTAATTCTTACAAACTAATTTAATAAGAAAAAAAAATCATTCTTCATCCCATCTTTCACCCATCTTCGTATAGTGAATATGTGAATCAATCATTAGATCTTACAAAAAAAATGGTTAAGAAAATGATGTGTAACATGTTTCATTTAATAAAGTGACGTGTTCATAAAACATATAAAAAAACACATGTTTTTCTTATTAATGCTATTTAAAAAAAAAAAAAAAAAAAATTGGTTCTCACATATTAAGAAACAATTTACAATTTATTAGACTGATTTGTAAGAATTAGCTACAAATCAATTTGTAGCTCATTTTTGTCCTTAACTTCTTCTAGGCTATTCTCTCTTCCCGCTTAAAAGAAATCAGCTTGTGGTACGTCTTAGTTAATAAATTAATTATGGTCTTTGTTTGTGTATTATTAATTATGGTCTTTGTTTATATATTAATTATAGTCTTGGTCTATAAATTAACTATGGCCTTTGTTTATATATTACTTATGGTCTTAGTTTATAAATTACTTATGGTCTTTATTTATAAGTCAATTATGGTTTTAGTCCTAGCTTGTTTATAAATTATTAGCTATGGTCTTTGTTTATATATTAATTATGGTCCTTGTTTATACCTCATTTTTTCTTCTTCTTAATTTCAAAATTATCTTCTTTCACTACAAAAAAATGGATTTTTTTTCTTGATGGGGTGCTTTTGACGTGTTAGGTGGCCGGACACGTCACTAAACTTTAATGATGTGTGTCGGACGTTAAAATTTAGAGTATCAAAAATGGAGATTTTTTGATGTATCACTGTTTGACACGTCAATAATTTATTGACGTGTTAGTTTTGACACGTCAACAAATTTATTGATGTGTCAATTTTGACATGTCAATAATTTTGTTGACATGTTAGTTTTGACACGTCAATAATTTTGTCCACGTGTCAGTTTTGACACGTCAATAAACCTAATAAAAATTACATATTTTACCCATAAAATTCCATGTAGCATATTGCCACGTCATCTTCTTTTTGTTGTTTTTTTTCCTCCACAAAAAATATGATGTGGCATCTTGCCATATGGACTTTTATGGGCAAAATGTGGAGTTTTTATTATATTCTAGTATTTCTTGTCAATAAATTTGTTGACGTATCAGTTTTGACACGTCAATAAATTTGTTGACGTGCCAATTTTGAAACGTCAATAAAGTTTAAAAATTATTAAAAAAAATAATTTTTTTTTTTTAAAAAAAAAAAAATTTCACCAATATCCACAACCAATCCACCGGCGCCGGAGAGCATCCTACCGGCTAGCATCGCTTGCCGTTTCTTCTTTCTTTCTCCCAAACCCTTTTTTCTTCTTTTCTTCTTTCTCTTTTCTTCATCCAGAGAAAACCAGAAAAACAAAACTAGAAAAAACCATCGGCGAAAAAACAAAACCAAAGCTCCAAATCCATCCCACCGGCCGTTTCTTCTTTAATTTCTTTCTCCCAAACCCTCTTTTCTTCTTTTCTTTCTCCCAAACCCAGCATTGCCGAAGCAACAACGACCCAACAAAATCAATAATTTTTTTTTTTTTTTTAATCGGCTACTTCAACAAGCCAATCAGAATATTTGTTTCAATTTTAACAATCAACAACCCATCTAGAAAACGCAGCTCGTTTCTTCTTCATCGTCGCCAAACCGAACCAGCCAAACCCAACCTGCCGCTTGCGTGATTTTATCATCCTAAAGGGATCCACCGGAGAGGGAAGCCGCCTGCCGTGACCCAGCCATGGGGAAGAAACCCATTCCACAAAAAAAAAAAAAGAACCATCCCGCTACACTTGGTGAGAAGGAAAAGAAAGAAAAAAAAAAATGAGGAAGAAGGAGAGGGACAACTGCGTGGGAGAATTAGGATTCAAAAAAAAAGGACAGAGTATGTCCTTTTTTTTTTTTTTTTTTTTTTGACGAAAAGGAGGGATAAGAGAGATCTCCCGCTTCCAATAATTTTCTCCCGCTCATTTTTTTAGTGACGTGCCAACATTTGACACATCAAGAAATTCTTGACGTGTCAAACGTGGCACGTCAAAATATTTTTTTTCTTGACGTGCCACATGCGGCACGTCAAGAATTTATTGATGTGTCACCTGTAGATACGTTAAAAATTTTTTGACGTGTCAAATGTAACACGTCAATAATTTTGTTACCTTCTATTTTTTTTTAAAACACATATAGGTACCAATTAAATTTTGAATCAGGTATATATATTATACATATACCAATTAAACTTTCTTACCCAATATAGGTACCAATTAAATTTTGTTTCCTAATATAGGTACTAATTAAATTTTGAATCTGGTATAATTATACATATACCGATAAAATTTTGTTACATAATATAGGTACCAATTAAATTTTGTTATCTAATATATATTTTTTAAAACAAATAATTAATTTTTGACGTGTGAAATAATGGCACATCAATAATTATTGACGTGTCAAAATGCCACGTCAATAATTATTGACGTGGCAAATTTAGCACGTCAATAAAGTTTTTCTTGACGTGGCAATAATTATCACGTCATTAATTAGTGACATGGCAAAAAGTGTGTTACTGTAGATACGTCAAAAAATCATCTTTTTTTTTTTTGTAGTGGCAGTGCTGCGCTCGATCGTTGTGGATGTGCAATTGATCGCAGTGGTGCACTCGATCCCTTTGGATTGGGCGCTTGATCGCACTGCCGTAGAACAGAAATTATAGCAGCTTCAATGCTGCTGTCTGGTAGTGGTGCGCTCGATCGCTCTGAACTATGATCGATCACACTGTTGTATAGCCGAAACAGAACAAGAAATCACAGCAGCTTCAGTGCTGTTGTCTGGATGTGCACTCGATCGCACTGGCTTGTGTGCTCGATTGCAATGCTGTAGAACAGAACATAACGAAAACCTGAAAACAGAAACATATTAGAAAAAAAAAATTAAAATTTAGATAGAAGTAACTAAAAACATAAAGAAGAACTTTTAAACAAAATTCAACGCAATCCTCGGCAACGGTGCCAAAAACTGGTTGTGTAATTATTTACCTAAATAATAGACAAAATTCAACGCAATCCCCGGCAATGGTGCCAAAAACTTGTTGTGTAATTATCTACCTAAATAATAGGCAAATAAATGTAAGTTTTACTCGCAAGTGCACAATATAAAAACGATAGTATGGAAAGAAAGTACGAGATCATTCTTACGAGGATTGTTATAATTATACTTAAAAGCAATTCCCTAAATAATTAACTGAATGAAACAAAATAAAATATTGAGTTGAAATAATAAGAATGAAAGGGTAGGGTTTTGATATCCACTACTAATCATACTCGAATAAGATAAATAATATGCCAATGTTACAACCATATCAAGATACCCAATGTTTGCCAACCTAAGAGCATGGTATCTACTCCTTAAGCTATTGATTTTTCTAAGCAACGATTTAGGTATGGTATCTACTTTAATTCTTTTCTTTCTCAAAGGATATATCATAGTATCTACTAAGTTGTTTTTCAAGAACGCATAAATTTATAGAAATCGACAAATACATAAAGCCTAGAGCATGGTATCTACTTCCGGTTCTCCATGTTGATTAATCCAAGAACCTGTGATAGAGTTCTTTTGTCACTCAATTAAGCCCGAGACTCAGTCATCCAAATTGAATTAAATAACAAATTCATACCATATGCATATGATGATCAAGTACATTCATATGAGGAATTCAATCACATAAGAAATAATCAAGTTTAGTATCCAAAATATAATTGTAGCAAAGATGCCAATATTGAAATCCTAAAGAGACATGTTTAGGGCTTCAATTAAGCCATAGCTAAAGTATTAGTTACACATAATTTGAATGAAAATCATCCTCATAATAAAATAATAGGGAAGAGAAGAAAAACTTAAACTCTTCTTGATATAGCCTCCAATTCTTCTCCTGGGCTTGTATCTGCTTCTCTCCCTTCTCCTCCCTTTATTTGGGTGCTCGAGCGCATTTCCTTCAGCTTGTGATCAAAATATCTTTTAAGTACGAAACTTGCCAGAAACGCTTGCTTTTCTTCAAAATCTTAAAAATGCAAGAAAACATAAAAAAACAACACAAAACATCAAGTTATAACAAAATTAATAGTTTAACATATGTGAATTAAGGGGCTTGAATGTGTAACATTCAGCACTTATCACGCAGCCACCTCTCGGGTGGCTCATGGGTCACCCTCAAGGGTGGGGGTGACCCAAAGAGGGGTGGCTACCCCCTTTATTTATTTATTTATTTTCTTTATATATATTTTTGGTAAAAAAATATTTTTTTTGTAAGTATTTTACAGGGTAGCAATGTTTGAATAGTGAAAACATCACCTTCTCAAAGGTGACGTGTGAAGAGTGAAAATGGCACTTTTTATATGGTAATGTGCACTGTTCATACGTTACCTTCTAAAGGGTGTCGTTTTGCACAAAATGTAGCCATTTAATGCCCTTTTTATTGTTCAAACGACATTACCCCAAATTTTAGTCTATGGACTTTTTGTCATTTTGAAAAAGTCACCATTTGCACGTCACTAGCTTAATAATGAATTTTTTTGGGCAAAAACCGTCATTATTTTTGAGTCATTAAAATGGAGAATTTTTGTAGTGACTGCACTCTTTAACTAGAGAAAGGTCGGCCTTAATTACTCCATTCTTTTTTTTCTTTTTTTTTAACAAACCAGTTATTGTCATTGGTATAAAACCAATTTGGAGCAAAATGTTCCATCATACAATACCAAAGATACAGGTTGAAAACTCTACGGCCCCAACATTATCTATGACATATATACCCAATAGATAGCCTTTTTGGCTATTAAAAAACAACATCTTAGAAATGTCATTATCACAATCACTATGTAGATCTACAGCATAGACCGATGAATCACGTCACTAGTCGCTGTCTCTTTCATTAAAGACAATTATTCCATAGACTTGATAACTTATCCGTCATCAGTCAATAGTTTGCTCCCATAAAAGAATTAGAAGAAAATAAAAGACTTGCCGAAAATCATTCCGTTATTCTTAAGCAAAACCTAAGAAAACAACAAATCCAAGACCTATTGTAGGTAGAGCAACAACAGACTTGTCTTATTCAGCTGCAAAAACGAAAATACAGAACAAAAAAAAATAGTAAAAAATGCCCCACTGCCAGTGACGTGTCACCTGTAGACACGTCAAAAAATTCTTGACGTGTCAAATGTAACACGTCAATAATTTTGTTACCTAATATTTTTTTTTAAACACATATAGGTACTAATTAAATTTTGTTACTTAATATATGTACCAATTAAATTTTGAATCGGGTATAATTATACATATATATTATACGTATACCAATTAAACTTTGTTACCTATTATAGGTACCAATTAAATTTGGGAAAAATATAAAAAGACCCCTCAAACTACCAGCCGTTTGCAATATAGGCCCCAATGTTCAAAATGTACTAAAATAGCCCCCCAAACTACCAAAATGTATCAAAAATGCCACTTATTTTTTTATATTCCTATAATAGCCCTATTCTTTTAACAAATGAAATAATAAAATAATTGTAAAAAAAAAAAAACCCAAACAATTCTTAAAAATACAAGAAAACCAATGGGCGAATAAAAAAAAAGTTTTTTCGGAATAAATAATAAATAATTAGTCACTGTATATAGTTTGCCTAAATTACAAATTGCAAATTACTTCATGTCGTATTAAAGTAAAATCAAAAGTACAATTCTTGAGATATTCCCAAAAAAAAAAAAAGTACTAAAATAGCCCATCAAACTACCAAATTGATTTTACTTTATCTCCTGGACAGTAAGGCTCTGTTTGCCAATGGCCCTGGGCTGGAATTGTACCAGGGCCATCCTCAATCCCAAAAAAAAAAACTTTATCACCTCAAAATTAATCTCAACATTTCTATTTTTTATACCATATCAATCATTTTTTTTTTATTATTATTCAAATAAAAAAATCACTACAAAATAAATTTTTTTCACTTTTCCATATAAAATATATTTTTTCACTTTTCCCTACAAAACATTTTCACTAAAACCAATCAAACACATAAGCCCAAAAAAAGTGCTACAGTGCCGGCCCTAGTACACCACCAGCCCAAGGCCATTGACAAGCAGGACCTAATGGTGCCGTTCAATAACCTGTATGCTTTCGTAACTCTACTTATCAAAAGCGAACTTCATACATGCATGTTATTGGGCTATTCGAGAGACTTGATTAACCTCTAATAATTGCATAAAAAACTGATATTTTTTTCTTTCCTTGTGTTCCTTTTTCAAAATTATGAAGTTGAAATTTTTGGATCTTGAATTAAATTGGCAGGCCACTTTTGAGGCTGTCAACCTTCTGGCTTGTAATGACGTTAAGTGGAGTTTTGGGACTGGCAATTAGCTTCACTTCTATGTGGTTTCTTCATCAAACTGGGGCTACAACATACAGGTAAGATAAAGAATACTCTACTCCCTGCAACAACCCCACCCCCCAAAAAAAAAGTAATATTAATAAAGAAGAAAAGAATGGAAAAGAAAAAAGAATACTTGAATATGTTAATTTGAGGGTGCAATTTTTATTTTATTTTTAATTGAGACCCAGATGACCCAACTCCGAGACGACTGGTTATCAGGTTTTAACTTTTCTTTGCAATTAGATTTTGTTTTCCCTAGTGAACAAGGTGCAAATCAAATGGAAGAAGGGTTTGGGAAGAGTTGAGGTTTTGTGCAAACTAGCCACCCCAGGAGCACACTATTGCTGCATAATGACTAGTTGCATTGGTTGATGTAGGTAAAGGGTTGAAAAGTTCAGTATTGAAAGGGGTTAGATTCAGTTGCTCTGGTCATATTCCATTATAAACTCGAGGTTCACTTTAAGCTAAATGAAATTTGATTGAAAAGTTTACCATCAGGTCTTCTTTTTTTCTTCTTCTTTGAAAGAATGAATTATTGGTTGAGCTTGATTAAACCACCATGCTTACTTTAAATGAGACAGTATTAGTGATCAAAGATGTTTACCCTGTACACCTCTAATCACTGACTGTATCCTGCAGCCTTGTTGGGTCGTTGAATAAGATCCCACTGTCTGTTGCTGGCATCCTTCTTTTCAAAGTTCCTACCAGCTTGGAGAACTCTGCAAGCATATTCTTTGGTAATTTTCTGTCATGTCATTGGCTTGACCATGTTACATGTTCTCTCCTAAACCAGAAGAAAAACTTTTTGAATTTTCTTCATTTTTAGGATTACCAAAAACAATTTTTCTCATTCTGTAGGTCTTTTGGCTGGAGTATTCTTTGCTAGGGCAAAAATGCGGGAGAGATCTTAAATCTGAACAAGTACTGAAAGTGAGGTTTCATTTCATGATACCCTAATTTTGCACTCCTATTCCTAGTAAATTGCATCTGAGAGCTTGACTATCTCATGGAGTCGTTCGGCAGAGCTGTTTTCTATGAAAAAAAAAAAGAAAAAGAAAAAGAAAAAGAAAGAGAAGTGAACAAGATCTTGTCCGTTTACCAGTGCAATTCTCTTGATTTTTTCCTTATTAGAAGGGAGAAGGGCTTTCTAACGAAATGAATTGGGTATCTGGTTTTGTTGTATTGAGGGAAGATACTATCCCTGATTCTTTTTCGGATATGTACTGGATCATGTAACTGACTATTATCGTCCCCTATATCATCATTGTTCATCTTATAAATTATCACATTGAATTTGAAACCCTCATGTCAATGAAAGGAGATGCTTGAGCTGATGAAGATCATGATGAAAGTTGATTTTTCTTCTGGATAAATGTGTTTCTTATTATTAGATTTGGGGGGAGATTGGTTGCATATAGTTAACAATCAAATGGGGTTTGAGATAGGTGTATGCATAAGAGGGATTGGAGTCGGAATTCATGATTCCGCATTCCGCCTCCGCCAAAAGATTTGAAAAACCTTAAACTCTTTTCAATGGAGCCTATTTCTGCCCTGCCTCCGCCTCCAAAATGTTGAAGGCGGAGTCAGGGGGAAAAGTGTTGGAGATGTGCCGGAGAGTGGAGGCAGAGTGATCTTCGTCTTCGTTGGACTAAAACGACGAGATCTTTTGTAGATCTCTTCGTCAAATGAAGAGTGGTACGCTACCACTGTTGAGAGCATTTGAGCTCAACCACTGATCCTGACTATTAGTTCTTCTACAAATCTTGCATTTCAAACACTTGCCCAAAAATGAGAGGGGAAGTGATTTAGGATTTGCAGCAAGGGAAGTAATAAATTTATAGGATTCAAAATGATGTTCATTTTTCTTATAAATAGAATTATCCATAACACAAGTAAATTAATTCAATAAAATAAACATGTCCCTACAAGATTTAGGCTTTTAACACAGAATTATTGTAAAATTCGTGTGTCTCTTGCTCTCTCTGCTTTTGCTATTCTCTTTATACATTATTTTATCACAAATTTGTACACCTAAAATCTGGATTTTTTTTTTTTTTTTCTCCTAAACTTGTTCATATATAAACCGAGCAAAATATCATTGCTAAAGAGCATGGAACATATGATTCCTTCTAAATCCTGCAAATACGTAAATATTAAAATGCTCCAATATAATCAAGCTGAGCAGACAAGAGTCTATCCATCACACCCGTGCCGGCATTAATTCACGGCACCCACCAACTCCAAGCCATACCATTAGTATGCTCCATTTAGAATTATGGAAATGGCTTATGTGTTGGAAAAACATTATAGTATGTGTTGTAGTTTTTATAAAGAATTATATTTAATTATAAGTATATATTTTCTTTTTATGAGAAAGAGATCGAGTAAAATTAAACCTAAACTGTTGAAAAATACTTTAATTTTTTTTTACATCACTAAGCCAAATCCTAACATTATAACCCATTCTTTTATATGTCTACTAGAATATTAATTTAAGGCCTCATTTGTTGCAGCGTAAAATATTTTATGGAAAAAGATTTTCCTATTTTTGAGTATTTGGTGATACGTAAAATATTGGCCAATTTGAAATGTTTTTAGTTGACCAATGAAAATAATATTCGAAGTGTAACCAATTTTTCATTGTTCTCTCACACCCTCAAGCAGGCAACTGTGGGAGGCAATTTAAGGTTTCAAGCAGGCAAAACCTAAGAAAACAACAAATCCAAGACCTATTGTAGGTAGAGCAACAGAAGACTTGTCTAAGGGGTGGCCGGCGAGCATGGTGAGCGGTAGAGTGGATGGACATAACTGATGGTTTAACCCAGATCTGATTATGAAGAAAATAGATCTATAAACCCCATCAGATCCGGTGGGATGGTGGTGCACAGAACGTGACAGGCCGGTAAAGAGTCTCGACGCCTGATCTAAGCAGAGGAGGAAAGAAGAGAGGGGCAAAGAGGGGGGGGGAGGGGGGGGCGGGGATGGGTGGGAGGAGGAGGAGTAGGGAAACCCTCCTCCCGAGCCGCCTAGGGTTTTACCAAGGAATCAATTATCTTAAAATAGTTATTCAGATAATTGATTCCATTCTCTTGCATGGTTCTAGACCAGTAAGCCTACTGATTATTAGAATATATGATATTTTTCGTATATTCCATATTTGATTGGTATTAAAATATTCTCTATTTAAAGGTTGATTGTAATCAAATATTGAGATTGTAATCAAATCAATGAGATTTGATTACCATACTTTTATTTACTTACTACTATATAAATATGGACCCTTGTATTGTAGATAAACAAGTTAATGAGCACAATGTAATCCTTAGGACTATTCAGAGTATATATATATATATATATATATATATATATATAAGTCTGATAAACTTTTATTTTTGGCTAAGGAATTTTAGGGTATAGATAAAACATTGTAATATTCTTGTCCCATTTAGGTGGAAAAATACGAGAAATGTATCAATTTTAATTATCAAAATTTGTTACCTTATTTCTATTACATCCACTGCAAATTAAATAATGTATTTTTTTTTTAATTTTTTTTTGACATGTCCACACAAGAGGAGAGGGGAGGGGGGATTTGAACTAGTGACCTTCACTTCATAAAGCGTGGTTTCTAGTTGATTGAACTATCTCTTGGAGACAAATTAAATAATGTATTAAAGTTAGGAATTAACAAAAAAGTCTTGTGCAAATATTAAAGTTAGGAATTAATTAGCAATTGTAATGGAAACCACCATATATCCATGACATAGATAGGCATGTACCAAGGAATTTAAGTTGGCTTGAATTATGGACGGAATTAAAACTTTAAGTGTGCTTATGCAAAACTTAAAATATATATATATATGGAGGTAAAAAAATAAATTTGGAAGGTAAAAATACATGTAGTTTAGAAGTTTTTCCAAAATTTGTATGAACTAGGTTGAAACTTGGGGAAGTGCCCCTAGCTTGGATTAACAGGAGCAAACTAAGGAGATTTTTAATCACAACCGATCTATACATAAAGATAAAGGGAAGAAAAGTACTATATAGCATCATTGTAAGAACACTATATAAAACTATGATTACTTATCCAACTCCATCTTGTAATAATTTTATGCTTATGAACAAAATAAAAAATAATTAAAACATGTATCACCTAATATATTTATTGTTAATTATAGTTTGTCCCCTTAAACTACCACTACATTTGCACTTACACCTTTAAACTATGACTATCTGCAACTCTCTCTCTCCTGAACTCCACTTTGTTACGACAATACAAAAGGAAGGTTCTCTCCTAGCATTAATTAAATGCCAAGAAGTATGATTAAATGCCAGGAAGTATGTACATCAGAAACACAAAAAAAAAAAAAATATTCACTCTAGGTCAAAAAACCCTAGAGAGAAATGAAGTATATACATCCGAATTATGATTAAATGCCAGGAAGTATATACATCAGTAAATTGTTCCTTCATGTTGGCCTACGATGGTGAAGGGTTTCCTAGCTTTCTACTACAGCAAAGTGCAGTGAGGGACGTAGTTTGTGTTCGAAAGTATGGTAGAGGATTTGACACGTTTGTGGGACAATCTCTCACTGTCGGAGGCAGAGAGTGTGGAGGTTGAAATCACTAATGGGGCTTTAGAGGGAGCCGTGTCCAGGGGTCGGAAGTGCTTGGTGGGAAAACTTGTTGCAGATCGTATTGTGAGCAAGGTGATTATCAGATTCACTCTGATAAGGGGAAGGCGACCATCGGGTACATTGTCTTTCAAAGTACTTAGAGAAAACATATTCCTTTTAGATTTTGAACATTTGTGGGACAAAATACGGGTGATGTAGGGGAGACCATGGATTTTTGAGGGTAACTTGTTCTTAGTTGAGGAGTTTGATGGCCTGACAGCCCCAAACAAAATTGATTTTGAGTTGGTCTTTCTGGCTAAGGATGTTCAATCTCCCACTTGCTTGCATGAGTAAGGTAGTGGGAAAAATGATTGGATCATCTGTTGGTTTGGTTGAAGAAGTCGACGTGGATGAGGAAGGGTTTGGATGGGGTGAGCTTTTACGGTTTAGAATCAAGATGGATCTAACCAAACCCCTAGCACGGGGGAGATCGTTGAAACTACAAGGGAAAACATAAGGATGAGGATGAAGACACTTTGGAATCTATTAAGGGTTTTGTTTTGGAGGGACCCAAGGGGAAATTTGCCATCCAATGGTCTAGTACACCCCCATGTGGTTGCGAGAGAGGAAACTCATGCGATCTACGTTCAACAGATGGACCAACATGCAAAGGTGGTTTTTGCAATAGAGGGTAAGGCTCATTGGGAGACATGGAAGCCTCTGATGACGCAGCATGAACCCATATTGCAGGCCCAAACCTTGAGGCCCAAAACAAATAGCTCTCAACCCACCACCTGGAAAAAGAGTGCATGGGTAGGCCAAGTAATGAACCAGGTGCACGCCCGCAAGACACTGACAGGCAAGTAGAAAACACAGGTTAATGATGTCGTGGGGGGAGGAAGACTAGGGGAAAGAAAGAGGAACAGACGGCTCAGGGAATGGTGGGTGAAAACCATCCATCTACAATGGCGGTTAGGTAGGACATAGAAAATGGTTTGGGAATGGTGGTGGCTGTGCAGCAGCCCCACTGACCGCAATGATAATCATAAGCTGGAACTGCCAGGGGCTTGGGAACCCCCGGGCAGTTAGAGACCTTGGCCAGTTGGTTAAGAATGAGAGACCCAATTTAGTCTTTCTTATGGAGACTAAATTAAGACAAGAAAAAATGGAGACGATCAAAACACGAGTGGGTGTCCGGAATTGCTTTACTGTGGACACTGTGGGAAGGAATGGTCGTCTAGCTTTATTATGAAATGAGGATGCTGATGTGAACATAGAGAACTTTAGCCGTAGGCATATCAATGCCATTATAAAACCTGTTTCAAGAGAACCTCTGTGGACTTTCATGGGGTTCTATGGCAACCCAAAAGAACATAAGAGGTATGAGGGTTGGAGCCTTTCATGATCTACAACGCTGTCGTGAACTACACCGTGGATAGTGGCGGGAGACTTCAATGAAATCACTGATCTCTCCGAAAAAAAGGGGGGGGTGTAGGAAGAGCGAGGGGTCTAATGAAGGCTTTTAAAAATACACTAGGTGTCTCTGAACTTGCATATTTGGGTGCAAGGAGGGAGAGGCTTTAATTCAAGAAAGGCTAGACAGTGTGGTAGCAAATGCTTCATAGTGCGGACGATTCCCACATGCAGGGGTATATAATAAGGTGGCTTTCAGTTCAGATCACACCCTTGTCCTCATTAAATTGACATACCAAGATGGAAGCCAAAGGAGAAAAAAGATATTTAGATATGATTAGCAATTATAAAACGGGCCTGGAAAAAAAAAACAATGAATGATTTGTTTATAATTTAATAAAACATTAGGTATCTACAGTGTTTCCCAATGCATTGGGAAACACTATAGATACCCTTTGGTATAGGTTAAATATAGGGCTTTTGATGTGGGTGTGGTTTTGTGGTTTTTTTTAAATTTTTACTAAACATAGGGAAGGGAATGGCATATAGGGCATCTATTGCTAGTGCTCTAACATCTTCAGAGTCCGGCTTAATGTCTTGGCTTGTGAAAATTTGAGTGAGGGTTGCCTCCACTAGATCAAAATGATGGACCTGAAAAAATGTTATCAACAACACCTTGAATTAAACAGACACTAAAACAATCAAGGTCATCTTGGCGTAATTTCAATGCATCAAAAATTTTGAACTCTATCTTCTCCCCATTTTCCTTCATACTTACAGTACTCTTCTTCATGCAAATTTTTGTATATCTGCAGTCCTCATAAAGGGTCTTTCCAAGATAATAGGTAAGGGTAAAAGCATATGAGATTCTTCCATATCTAACACAATAAAATCAGCAGGTAAGATAAATTGATCTACCTTAACTAGAACATCCTCCAAGATACCTCTCGATCTTCTAATGCTTCTGTCTGCCAATTGTATGGTGATTGAGGTTGGTTGCAACTCCCCTAGACCTAGTGTCACATACATAGTGTATGGCATTAGCTTGATACCCGCTCCTAGATCCAATAATGCATGCTCAAACAGCTGATCACCTATCATGCAAGGAATCGTGAAACTGCCTGGATCTTTCAGCTTTGGTGGCAACTTTCTCAACAACACCGTACTTACCTCTTCTGTTAAAAGCACTTTTTCATTATCCTGAAACTTTCTTTTATGAGTGCAACAGTCCTTTAAAAATTTAGCATAAGTAGGAATTTGGTGAATTGCATCTAATAAATGAATGTTTATTTCGACTTTTCTCAAAGTTTCAAAAATATCCAAAAGTTGCTTTTCTTTCTTTGGTTTTACTAACGTCTGAGGGAAGGGTGGTGCATTCACCTTCTCCTTTTCACTTACTTTGGAAGTTGAGGCTTCAACTGGAGGTTCTTGGATTGTCTCGTCAGTTCCCACCTTGTTATCAACACTCTTACCACTTCTGAGGGTTGTTACGGCCTTTAGTTGCTCTTGACCTCTTAGTATAGTTTGGGCTGGACATTCATCTCTCTTTTCTTCACTCAGTTCCTTGGCCATGTTCTCTACTTGTGCCTCCAACCTTTGAATGGCTTGATTGGATGTTGCTTCCAGTGTCTGAATGGTCTGACTTGTCTAAGCATTAGTCTACTGCTGCGTAGACAAGAACTTGATCAAGGCATCTTCAAAGTCATTCTTTTTGGACTCTTGTTTTGCAATTGAAAATATGGGACAAGTCCTAGTGGTATGGTCAAAATAAGAACATATGGCACATACCTTCACTTGTGCACTTTGTTGAACAGGGGAGATATTATGACTTGCCATGGCTTTCACTAGCATATCCAGCTTTCTCTCTATGGTGGCCATTTGAATTTGAACTCTACTATCTGTGCTCTCTTTATGCATGCCTTTTCCTTTTAGTTCTTGCCTCCCTCTGGGTGAGAATTGTTGGGAGTTCTCACTTATGATCTTCAAGAGTTCTATGGCTTCTTCACTACTTTTCTACGTCAACATGCCACCACAAGCTAAATCTATAAGACCTTTGTTGACATCATTTAAACCATCATAGAAGGTCTGTGCCTGATCTTCTTGAGATAAGTTGTGATGTGGGCAGTTGAGAAGTAGTTCATTGAAGTGCTCCCATGCCCCGAAGAAAAGGTCTCCGTCTTTGTGTTGGAATGTCTGAATCTCCCTCCTCAATTGCCTTGTCTTTTGGTCTAGGAAAAATTTCTTTAAGAACTTGGTGGCCATCTCTTCCCAGTTATGAATAGAACTTGCAGCCAAAGAATTCAACCAAAGTTTAGCATTATCTTTCAATGAAAAAGGAAAAAGAATTAACATGATTTCCTCTGCGGTTAAACCCTGGACATTCTGAGTCTTGCAAAGATTGAAGAAATGCCAAATGTGCAAGTATGGATTCTTAGAAGGTGTGCCTCTATAGTGTGGAATCAAATTTAGCAGATGTGGAGATAGGTTAAAATTGCTCTACTCAATGGCCTGTAAGTTAATGCATGATGGTTGGTCGAGGTTCTGTGGCATGAAGGAATTTTTCATGGGCCTTCGCACCGGTAGGTTTTCTTCGATCCTTTCTCCAACTTCGAACTCTTCTTCTACTTTGAAGTTGTCTCTTTGCCTTCTTCGGGTGGTCCGTTCAATTTCTAGATCGTATGGAACGATGGCTAAATTTTTAGATCGACGACCCTGCATGACAACAAAAATAAAAGAAAATCAAATTATGCAATTTACAGCAACCATAGTGCTACTGTCTGGACACGGGCGCTTGATCGCAAAAGTGCATTCGATCTCTCTAGAAAGGGCACTCGAGCATCCTGCTGCATCTGCTATCTAGACACGGGCGCTCGATCATACTAGTTTGTGCGCTCAAGCACAGTATTGCAAAATAAAACCGGAGAAACAATGGAACGAAATTAAATGAAAAATCAAAACAAAATTAAATTAAATTAACTAAAAGAAAAACAAATTCTAGATAAAATTAAACAATCCCCGACAACGGCGCTAAAAACTTGTTGTGACAAATACCCACATAAATTAATAGGCGAATATTTGCTACGTTTTACTCGTAAGTGTACAAGATCAAAATGATAGTATAGATAACAAATACGAGATCATTCCCATGAGGATTGGTAATTTTTTGCTTAAAATTGATTTTCAAATTAAAATATTTGAATTGTCACAAATTGAAATATTGAAAAGAAATAATAATGAAAAAGGTTAGGGTTTCGATATCCATCACTAATTAGGCTAATTAAGATAACAATATGCCAATGTTCCAATCATACAAGTATATTTAATGCTTGTCAACCTAAGGGCATGGTATCTACCCCTTAAGCTTTTGATTTCCCTAAGTAATGAATTAGGCATGATATCTATCTAATTCTTTAATTCCTTAAAGGATTTAGCATTTTATCTACTAAGTTGTTCTTTAAGAAAGCATAAATTTATGGAAATCGGAAAACATATGAATCCTAGGGCATGGTATCTACTCCCGGTTCCCCATGTTGATTAATCCAAGAACCCATGATGAGGTTCTTTTGTTACTTTATTAAGCCCAAGATTTGGTCATCTAAATTGACTTAATTAACAAGTCTATACCATAAGCATATGTGGAATTCAATCAAATAGGAAATAACCAAGTTAAATATACCAAAATATGATTGTAACAAAGGCACCAATATTGAAATCCTGGAAAGACATGATTAGGGCTTCAATCTAGCCCCTAACAAAAGGTTTACCTACACATATTTTGGATGCTAATCATCCTAACAATAAAATAAAACTAAAAAGAAGAAGGAACTGAAACTGCTTCTTGAAGTAGCCTCCAATTCTTCACTCTGAAATTGTACATTTTTCTGTGAGGCTTAGAGGTCTACTTATAGGCTTAGGAAAACCCTAAAAGCTCTAGAAAACCTAATAAAATCAGAGGTCTAACTTCTAGTCCAATTAGGACTTTGAAAACCTAATCATAAGTGGAATAGGAAGTCTGGCCGCATCTGGGCGCCCCGAGTGCGCTCAATGCCGTGTGGCTGCGCTTGATCGTTCCTCTTGTCCGCTCGAGTGCTAATGTGCTCGCTCCTTGTATTCTGGCGCTCAATCGTTGTTGCGCTCGAGCCCAGGTGTGGTGCGCTCGATCCTAGCTCTAGCTTTTCCCAAAATTGGTCTTTTTATGCTCAAAACTTTTCAGAAATGCGTCATTCTCTTCAAACACCTAAAAATAGACAAAAGCACAAAAAGAAAATAAAAATCACAAAATAACACGACTAAGAGATTAACATACGTAAAATAAGGGGGCTAAAATATCTATATTTTAGCACTTATCACTTGGCCAAGAACATATGCTCGGTGGTCCCCTAGCACACGTTCAGCAAGTGGGGGTGGTTTTGGCTTTTTGCTTCCAAAAGTGTCAAGGAGTTGGGTTGGTAGGAAAAGGTTTAGTTTTTTTGGTTTAAACCCTTGTTTTATGGAAACATTAACCGTTTAAGTAAGAAATCTATAACCTTCTAAAATGGGTATTTTGTCGGGGTATTACAGTATGACATGGTACACCGGTACGTGTAGGATAATAGCCATGGGCTTATTATACATGTTAATTATATGGTCAAATGTGTATGTGGATGTGATATATGGGCTTTGGATCTAATGGTTATTTCATGATCAGTGCAACCTTAATGAGCGGGTCACTACAAGATGTACATCATTAGTAGCGTGGGCCACCAGAGGTCAGACTCGGTCGAGCTGCTAGTGTTATGGATGGTAGTGTACAATGGTCGGGACACCGGTATTGTATTACAAATCCCTTGGGACAGCGCTAAACCTGCTAAGAATGGGTAATATCTCGGGTAGACCATACAATTGAACTATCATTGATTCACATGATTGTAGCATGTACTATACCTATACTGTATTCATGGATAACTGCTTGCTTAAAATGCTGCATACTTTATCAAACGGAGTTCATCACTAAATGACATAAGTACTATGTGCATTTTTACTCACTAAGTCTTTAGACTTACCCCTTTATTTTTCCCCTTTCATTATGTATAATTGCGCGGTTTAGCTAGCATATAGGGGGATGGATACAGATAGCCAGTTGGTGGTGGGCAAGGACCTGATTCGGGTCATTTTTTAGGACATGGCCCAGTTTGGCTCAAGTCCATGTGGGAGGATAGAGAATCCATTCGGGCATAGATGATTGAGATTGTGATTATGTTAGAACTACTTAAGCTTATGTGTTGATCTTGTTATCCTTTTTCAGACAATTATCTTGGGTTGTAATATATTTGATAATTGGTCTTTGATCAGTATATTTGAGGATCTATTTATGCTATAATGTTTTATCATTACTCTAGTTATTATGATTATGATATTTAATTATTGCTTTCTATTCCTGTGGTTGAAAGTCTTCCACTGTATTCTCTCTCTTAGGAGAGGTTATGATTCCTGATTCTTGTTCTGTGAGGGACATGGCTGGGAGGCGAACCAAAGAGTTAATTACTAGTTAATTGATTTCCACAGGGCGTTACATAAAATTATTCTAAACCTTATGTTTGAAAAGGTTTTAAGTTCTCTTCAATGAATCTAAAAGGTTTGGGTTCTGTCAAAATCTAACAATCTATCATGTTACGTGTATGTAAAAGCATTCACATAACACATAGAAAATACCACTACCGGTGTACCATGTCATACGATGCAATTAGTCTTATTTATCTTTTATACTCTTACAAATCTCACTATATTCATTTTCTTGCTTAATCAAAACACGTTTTCACAAAATAGAGTTCATAGTAGATTAAAAATGTATCTCATGAGGTTTGTAAAGATGCATGTTTGGTACACATTAAATACTCATGAAATGTGGAAAAATAACAAGTATTCATGTGAGTTTGTACTCACCCGAGTTGTATTGTTTCTCCAAATACTCCTCTAAACGTTCCATTTTCTCGTAATCTATTGAAAGACACATCATTAGTCTTAAATCTGAGTTAAAACGAGTCCTAGACCTAAAAATGTTCAAAACATTGTTCTTACTTCACCATTGAATGTTCAAACAGATCAGCTTGAACGTTCGGCCTCGGCTGCGAACATTCAACCAGAAGGTGCAAACCTTCATTTCTAGGCAAGAAACTCATTTTGAACCAAACAACATTTTTATCACTTCTAAGCAAATCCTAAGGTTACAACAAGATTCGTAACATACTCCTAACCCAAAATAACATCTCTATGCAAAAGAAAATACGTCCAACGAGAATTAAACGTTAACCCATGCTAAAACCAATATTAAAACATAAAATAACAACATAAGCTCAAAACCTAGACACCAAACTATAGAAAACACTTAACCACCATAACAACTAGGTCACTAACAAGTCAAGTTAAGAAGGTTACCTCTCTAGAACAGAGCCTCTAAGAAACCTTTATTCTTCTTCTCAAAACTCACAAATTACTCAAGCAGGATTTCGCTAGGGCTCAAAGGGCGGAATGAGGCTTAAAAGGGTGTAAGATGGAGTATTTATAGGGTTGGAAAAGCTGAGGGCGCTGTTGTGATAATCTTGCAGGCAATCGAACGTTCGATTTACTATTGCACGGTGGTTCTACGGTTGCAGGTCGAATGTTTGGTCATTACACAGTGGGTCAAAATTTGGTCAACAAACGTTCAAAGATCCCCCTGGGAACGTTTGGTCGTAACCCAAAAAATCCTAAAATCTTACTCCCAACGAACCATAATGAATCGGGCAATCTTTCTAACCCTCAAACTAAGCTAAACACAGTCTAGTAATTACTCGGGGCACTATGGTATAAAAGTCATTTCATCACTCTTAATTTTTAACATCTAGAAATTGATGGAGGGGGTACATTGTATCAAATTGAAAGTTCGATGGTGAAATTGAGAGGTTTTGAAATTTGGAGGGGTCTTTTCAAATCGCATGGTAGTTCATGAGTCATTTGTGAAATTTATTTATTTATAATTATTTTAAACAATTAAATTTTTTTATTAATTATTATTTTAATTTATAAAGATATTTTCATTTCATAAAAAAAAAAAAAATTAAGGCCATTTGTGTCTTTTTCCTATCTTTGGGGAGGAGGACATTCGACAAGTATTGGATCGTTTGGTAGAATGGAATGTAATGCGATGGTAGTTTACTTCTTTCTATTTAATAAATTAACTGCATAAGATGACGCCGTATAGACTGCCGTAGTTCCGTTTTTTACAAGGAGCCCGGTCCATCGTTCGGATCCCACTGGCGTCTGTGGCACATAAGCAGACCTCAGGAGCGCAATAAACGACGTCATTTCGAGGCGCTAGCGAGCCACTCCGATCCAAGGGGTCGTACCCGGTGGAAATGGAGACCGGCTCAGAGACCCACCCGGCCAACCCCAACCACAATCTCAACACTCTGAACAACCGGAACCCTAGTCCTAGCCGGAACTCAATAATATCGGGGACTTCGCCGGTGTGGCCCACCATCGACGGTCGACTGGGCCTCTCGGAGGAAGAGTCGCTGAGCTACGCGCGGAGATTCTACAAGTTTGGATTCGCAATGCTGCCCTGGCTTTGGGCCGTGAATTGCTTCTACTTCTGGCCCGTTCTCCGCCACTCCCGCTCCTTCCCTCACATCCACCGCTGTAACTCTCTCTCTCTCTCTCTCTTTCTCTCTCTCTGCGTGTGCGTTGAATTTGTTTTGTTGCTTAATTTAGATGCGTGTTCTGTTATCAAGTTAATCGCGTTGAGTTTTACGGGTAGGTGTTTGTTGTGTTGTCACTGGTGGTATTTAGATCAGTCTGTGTGGAAATATTGATGATTTAGTTGATCATCTAAAAATTGATATGTAAGAAATGAATCATATGATTGAAATTCGATGGTGAAATGCGATTTGCGTATCAGCGTTTTAGTTGAGTGAATAATAGGATCCAACTTTTGGTTTTATGTAAGGGAGTTTAATGTAGTTGGAGTTCTGTTTAATTAATACTTGTTAGTTAAAAAAAAAAGTACTTCCAGGGAAGGTGATGGGGTTGAAGAGAATTGAGGACTGTTTGCTAAAGTGGGTGGCTTGGGTTAGGGCTAATTTGTTGAAGGGTAGGTGTTTTTGCATGGTAAAAGTGCCCCAAAATTGCTCATGGTGCTGGAGGAAAATTTTGAAGATGAGGGATGTTGCTAAGAAATTCTTGAGGTTTATGGTGGGGGATGGTACTACTATTTACCTTTGGTTAGATTGTTGGCATCTGGATGGGGTTTTGGTTGAGAAGCATGGATATCTTGTGGTTTATAATTCTGGCAGTAAGTTAGAAGCTAAACTATCCACGGTAATGATAGGCAAGGAATGGAAATAGCAACCTGCAAGGTGTGAAGACCTTGACTTTCCGACTGGTTGGTCAGAAATTGTGAGTTTGGGTGTAAGGGAATGGAGGAATAAGAGCTTAATGATTAATGTTTGCAAATTGTGTTGGAGTGCTGCAGTTTATCATTTATGGTGGCAGAGGAATGTTATAAGACATGGTAAACCTCCCAGAACCGAAGAGAAAATGCTTCTGGATGTGGTTTGGTTACTTGGTATGTGAAAAATCGAATGCAAGGGAAGGGAAAGTTTAGAAAGACTGCTGTAAATGTTGAAATCTGTATAAATTGGGGTATTGGTCTTGATTTCTTGTATTGATATGTTGGTCTGCTGATTTCTCGTTGTATTGTTAGTAGTTAGCTGGTAGTGTGATTTCTTGTTAGCTTTTCATTGTATACTTGGATAGTTTGGTAGTATGTTGCATTGCTGGTGATCTAACTTAATTGCTAGAGTGTGGTTGTATTTTTGGTTTTGGTTGATGAAAATTCATTCATCCAAAAAAAAAAAAAAAAAAAGTAATTACACTTTGCGAGATAAGAGGCTTCTGTCAATATTTTAAACAAAAGAAAAAGAATGGTATTTCGTTTTTTTATCAACACTCAGTTCCCATTCATTCAATTTGAGAGTGTAGATTACATGTCATTCCGGGGTACCAATATATTCAAGATTGTTCCTGGTACTGTAATGTTATAAAACCTTTCATCTAAGCACAGATGGGAGCTCTCTTGCATACAGATTGGTCGTGGCACTCTCACTGTAAAGCTGAGAAACATTAACCTGTAATTGACAAATTATATTGTAGTTGGCACATCATATGGGCTTAATGTGCATTTTTCAGTTCAATCATGCATATTCAGCAAATATAGGATTGGTCATTCTATATGTAAGGGTTTGCATCAAACATAAAAGGAAGTAGAATTTCCAGACGATGTGTTAGTTATTTCTGACTTGTTGTTTTATGTTGTGTCATAGCATCTTGTATTTTATGATTTATCCTATTACATACATGAGCTTTAATTCATTAGAAAAGGAAAGTTACCATCTTGTGGCTCTTAAAATTACCATTACTTATCAAAAAAAAAAAAAAAAAAGGAAAAAAAGAAATCAGAAAACCCGTGTTTTTACTCAAATATTGAAAGGTCATGCTTGGTTTAAATTTGTGTTGCTTCAGGAGGTAAGGCTTGCTGTATGTGTTTCTTAGGATGCTTGAGTTGGAGTGTTTTTTCTTTTCACCCCATTTTTTTTTTATTTTTTATTTTATAAGCATGCTCCATCTCATGAACTTTGATATAAATTTATGTGTTTTCTGCTGGGAATATATCTCTATTATGATTAACTTGGTGGTGGCAGTTTTTGTATCACTGAGTTGCTTGGCGTGTTATAAAAGGTGCACTTAAATTAGATGGCAGTTTTTGTTTTAATAAACATTTCGTCTTGTAGATGTTGTTCGATCAGCAGTTGGGTTCTCCATATTTACAGCTCTTCTTTCAGCATGGGCCCTTACTTTTGCCATTGGAGGGGATCGTCTCTTTGGACCTGTTTGGCATCAACTTGTGATGTACAATCTTGCTGAAAAGTTAGGCTTGACTGATGGGAGCTAGTCTTATGCCCTACTTTCATTGGTCACACACCTTGGATCTTCCCCCTCCCCCGTTTGTTGGGGGTATTACAGGTGTTCTTTTACTTTATTTTGAACACATGATTCTTGTATATATATTTTGCATTGACGCTTTCTTTACCTCAAGTTGGAAATAATGTTGAGTGTCAAACGTAGTAGACTTTTTCCGCTTTTAACTGAATGCTTGTATTTGTAGGCAAACTCCAGTTTTCACATATAAATATATATCCCTTTTAAATGCTAAAGAATGGCCTAAGCCAAAACTTAGATGATTACAAACTTGGGTTACTCTTACTCGGCCATATTGTATGTTGGTTGATCTAGTTGAATTTTTGCATTGCAGAAGTATAACATCCCGGGTTGTGAAAGTTAAGTTTCACATTAGTTGGATGATTATAAAGAAATGTATGTGCTAGGTGCCACATTAGCTGTATATGAAGTGAGACCAGGCTATTAATTGACTTTATAAGTTCCAATTCTAACTTTTTACTGGTCCTTTTAGGATGTTTTCTTTGGTTGCGATAAATGGTATTAAAGCCAACCAAGTAACATAGGCCCTAATGATGAAGTTAGATATTTGAGTGAGGGAGATTGTGATACCCATATTGCGTAAGTATGGAGGTATGCGTGTGCCATGGCCGGTATTAGTTGTATATTAGGTGAAATTAGGCTATATAAATGACTCTAAGGAACTTCAATTTTAATGTTTTTTTAACTTGTTCTTCTGGAGTATAGCGTAGATGTGAGTTGCATTTTTCTGTGTTGTGATATGCAGTCTTCATAACTAAGAGAGTTGCTCTAAATAATAGAGTTGACCAATGATGTAGAAGAATACAATACTCTCAATTTTTTTTTTCCTTCTTATTTTTAAATATAAGTAATGGATCTTATAAAAGAAAAGTAGTCACAATATTATTAAAAAACACAAAAGATGCAATTGCTGTACAAAAAGTATACAAGAGATACACCTAATAGAAAGAAAAAAAAGGGTAAGAAAATCATAAAAACCAAGCAAATTATGATAGTCTAACGTAGCTGCCAAGTGGTAAAGAGGTTTTTTTTTTTTTTGATAAGTAAAGTGGTAAAGAGTATTGTAGAAGAATGACTAGCTTCACTACCGTCTTGCGGTCTTCAAAACTTCCATAATTTCTTTTCTCCAAAGACGCAACAAAATGTTGGAAAATCTTCTACATTACGGCACTATGAGGACTACTACTCAGCCTTCTCCATCAAGTAAGAAGGTCTACCGCTCCTCTAGTCATAACCCAACTTAGCCCAACATAACTGAAGATAGAACTTCATAAGAAAGTAGCAATCTTATAAGAGAGAAGATCTACAGACTTCCCAAATTGAAAGTAAATAAAAGGTTAATAATGGAGAAGATCTATATACACCCCAATATTGAAAGTAAATAAAAGGTTAATAATGGAGAAGTTGGTTAAGAATTTGAATTCAAATATTTGAGGCAATTAGGAACCTTATAAGAGAAAATTAAGCTCTGTCCGAACCTGACTCAAGGTAAATGTTCAGAAAACAAAGTACTAGAAATATGCTATAAGAATACTTCAGATACCTAAGTACACTTGCTTCAAATCCCTTTGGCTAGTCCCCAAGGGGTAATTAAATCGGCTTAGAACTATGCCTCATGAAGCAAAGGTTAGTATGAATCTCCTCTTCCTCTTCTCTTGTGTGAACATGTCAAAAAATGAAAAAAAAAAAAAAAAAAAAATCTCTCTTGACTATCCCATGTAACCTCTTTTTTCCCCTTTCAATTAAAAAAAAGAAAATCCCTCTGGCTCAGAGGAATAAAATTTTATGTTTGAATATTTATCCATACCGTAAATTTAATACGACTTAGGAGTAATTCTTTTATTTCCTCTATTGAATTTCCCCAGTTGTGCTTGAATATATGGAACTATGGAAGGGGACTCAGACCCACTCGTTTCCGACCTGAACCATCTAACCCATTGTTTGGCTTGGACAGCTTGGTGGTCGCATGTTCTATTAAATTTTTGGGGAAAAAAAGAAAAAAAAATGAAGCTAAATTGGTCGAAATGGTTAATTTGGGGTTGTGACAAATAGCTGTATGAGATTTAAAAAGTGATTATACACTCCATGGGTTAATCAAAATAATAATAATAATAATTAATAAATATGTTTATAATACATTAGAAAAGTTGACAGAATTTGTTAATGTATCATACTAGCACCAATTATATTGTGACATGTGTCACTTACAATAAAAAATATAAAAAAAAGTTATGTATAGATATTTAAAACAATATATATATAGAACACAACAAGTGGTTCTACAATCACATCTTGCTTGGAGGTGGTTGAAAAAATCAGTTCATGATCATTTGGAAGTAACTAAACCATCCAAATAAATAAATAAATACAGATGAAGAGTGGTCGAGCCGGCCTCTTTGGCTCTCAAATGGGGGGAGGAAGGTGATTGAACCATCCCTTGGCCATCTGAGCTTTCTTCCTCTTTCGTTTGAGTCGTCTCTCTCTGCCTGTAGACCAACTGCATCACTCTCTCTCTCTCTCTCTCAATTTGAGCTTGGGCTTCTCTAAAATCAATGTTTGACTTTGGCTCCGTTTGGATTGCAGTAGTGGAGGTTGAGCAGCAAGTGAAATATCTTAACATTATTCTCCATGTACTCATCGTAGAACTAAATGCATTTTAGCTTCTTTTGAGTGTAGCTAATATTATCCCTTTAACTAATCTCATATGATGCAGTTTCTCTAACTCCTCAAAAATTATGTGTGTATGTGTATATATGCTGGTTACAATTACAAAACCTAATTACATTACTTAATGAGGTTGAATGAAAACCAGGAATCCATATGAACTTTTGTAAACCCTTTACATATTTCCCAGTAGTTTGACCAAAGAGTAAAAATTACTATTCTATATGGTAAGTATGTAGTCTATCCTTCTACATGGTAAGCATTTAATCTCTCATTATACGTGTTTGGGCATTTCTTATCTTCTTAAACATATCTTGTCTCCTCTATTGAATTTGATAAAATCTTCAGCCTTCTAGAAAGCCATCTTCTAAGGTTTCTTTATATTTTCCAAGCAGTTGCGAATTTCACAAATGGTTCGGTAAAAGTTTAGGAGGGAGTTTTTTTTAATTGAATGAGAAAAAGATTACAAGGAAAGATCTTTCACATTTCTGATTCAAATGGAAGAGAGAATAGGAAATCCTATGAGAATACTTCAAAAAACAAGATGTAAAACGGCGCATTTGACTAAAGCATGTGCTCGAAAATTGATACATTGAGACACTTTCAAAGCATTAAAATAGAACTAAACTAATATCAGAAGTGCAATTTGTAAAAATCCAAGAGGAAAATAAAGGAGGATTGTTGATGGCCAACACCATTAGTAACGCATCACCCTCCAACAAAAGGCTACCACAACCAGAGACTACCAAACGAACTACCAGTAGAGCAGCTGAGGCTTCCCCGTCCATAGAGAAGAGCATCTTAATAGCAGCTGCAACAATGTTCCCTTTATCATTACTAATCACCACTGCAGCCACCGCATAAGAATCTTTAACCGTAGCATCAAAATTGGCCTTGAGACAGCCCAGAGCTGGGGGGAAACCCACAAGGAAGGAAGAGCACTATCTCTCCAAGCAGCAACATAATGGTTCAAAGTTTTTGAGACCTGAAAAAAAGCTTGGGTCGGAGAGGCCACTAGCCCATCGTGGATCAAAAGATTCCTAGCTCTCCAAATAAAATCCAACACAAGGGAAGCAAAAAGCTGAAATTTCCTTACCTCAGATTTAACAATACCCAAAGCAGCCAATGAAGAAATGAGAGCTGAAATCCACTCAGCAGCAATAGGCCTAGAAGTGAACCCCACAATTATATTGGGCAAAGGAAAGATTCTCCGTAAGAATTTGGCCAAATCACAATCCAAGAAAATTAAAATAAAATAAAAAAGAAAAAAAAAATCTTGTTGAAATTATGTCTCCTAACATAGATGAATTTTGAAAGTCGTTTGGAAAAAAAAAAAAAATTAAGAGCAAAAAGCAAGAAGAATAATTAAAATTAGGGGTGAATTAATATCAAACTCCCTCTTCTCTTCTATTTTAGAATAAGTAATGATTTAATATCAAACTCATGGGTGAATTGGCAAATCCATGATTCAAACTCATGACGTCAAGCTTTGATTAACACTATTCCATGCCATACATAGATTGAAATTAATTTATATATCGAACATATCATTTGAGAAACCACCCACTAAAACACTTCTTGTGTAAGTTACGGAGCAAGAAAATTAAAAACAAGTTTATCTCATATCTAGTCACAAGGTAGAAAGATGGAACAAAAAGCCTATATTATATATGAAGGAAAACTAATTAGTATCAACGTTTTTTTTGAAAAAAAAAAAAATTGAATAACAACAAAGAGAGAAAAACCTCACTAAAAAGGGATTAATTCCTTCATGGTGGCAATTTATTTTTCCAAGAACTTGCTATCCATTCTCGCAAAGAATGAAAGTGATTATTACAATAGAACTAGCCAATTAAAGGCATGATGCCAAAATGGGAAGCCAATAAGAAGAATATTTAGCCATAAGAAATAGTTAAAGAAATTATAATAATTTTTGTAAGGACTTTGCGTAAATCAGTTTCTTTCTTCCCTCCAATAACAGCTAGCCAAGTCAGCTTGTAACGCCAAAACCTATTAGGATTAAATCACTAGATAATTTCTTCTATTCTCAAGAAATCCATTCATCTTCTTCTTTGTTAGACATTTTACTCTCATCTAGTTTCCATTCATCTTCTTCTTTGTTAGACATGTTACTCTCATCTAGTTTCCACTCATTCATCAAATTTTCCTTAACTGGTTGGGCATGCTGATTAGTTTTACTCACTGAGTTGGAGCTTATCTGGTTTTGCATTTTCTTGTTGACTTCTCTCGTATTCTCACACTTGTTAAAGTCTTCTGCAAAAAATCTAATTTGGGCACGGTTCTGTTGCACTGATTTTGAGATTTCCATCTCAAATTCATTCATTTAACTCTTTCTTTCTTTGACGAGATCGTGCTTGCTGCCAGTGGGGAGTGTAATCCCTTTCAATTCTTGGTTTGAAATAAAGAAAAAAACAAATCCCGGCTTTTGTAATGAAAAACAATACTAGTATAATTATTTCTATGGCTCACAAAGAAGGAGGTAAATGGGGTGGTGGAAGAAGCGGAATGAGGCAGTCTCGTCGTCAATTTTCTTGAAAGGAGAATGGGTTTGGTAAATGGTTAAACATATGGGTTTGTCTTGAGAGAATAGAAGAAATTATCTTAGTTTTTTTCATCCTAATGGACAAGCTTACGTAGCTGACTTATGCCATGTCCTTATAAAAGTGATTCGCTAACATGTGCCACAGCAATCAAAGTTTGAGTAAACATTAAAACTGTATGACAAGCTAGGACATACCGATTATGTGATAAACAATCATTCAAACATATAACACAACAATTATGTGATAAGCAATCATCTATGAAATATGACATTTAGTGAAATAGACAGTTGCCATATAATAATAATAATTATTATTATTTAAGTATCTAACTGGTTCATAGTAAACCTAAAAACCAAAAAAGGGAACATCCACACCTAAGATAGGCATTGTTTACCCGTTAAGGTAAACAATTTAGAGGTCATTCACGTAAACAATGCATATCTTTCAATTTATCCCCTAATATATATATATATTAACTTCAATTCGCTACTGCGAACTATTATTTTTCTGCAAGTTAAGCACATGGGTCAGATTGAATCGGTAAACCTACACCACTAGAACAATGGGCATTGATATGCCTACGGCAGCCGCCGATATATAAATTAATTGACACATGGGCTGGGCTGGGCTGGGCTAAGTCTCTTACTACAAACACGCAAAAGAAAGACAAACGGGCCAAGACATGCACTACTTGTGGTTCCTACAAAGCTTTCATTGATCATAGCAATTCGGGCCCATAAGGGGATTCTAATTACAACTTAACCAAATTAATGTATATCAGTATATGGTAGGTTACGGTTAGTGGTAGCTCGCAGAGACTGGAGCAGGAACCTACAATGAACAAGGATTCTCTCTCAATTTTAAACAAAATCGATATTTTTTATTTAGACACTTTATGTTTTAATCGGTGTATTTAACGGTTTAATACTAGTATTTTTTTTTTAAGAAAAAAATTAAATTGAGAGGAATATTTTAGTTATTGCACTAAAAAATTAAGAGGAATAGAATAATATTTTCTTTAAAAAAAAAAATCAATATATTTTTTTTATGAACACAAAAAAAAAAAAAAAAAAAAAACTTGTTATGGGTAGCCAACCACCCTTGTTCTGTTAGGATGATTTTAGAGCTAAATTATTTTAAGAAATTTGATTTCATTCTAGTGATCACGAGAAGGATTTGGCTTATGAAACTACAGTAACAATTTAAGGGCTCAGATTTAACCAAACTCAAACTAACTCAAACGTTGTCTTAAACCTATTCAACACCTTCTAGGTATCTTTTGGAGTCATATATATTTTACTATAAATATATGTTTAAACCTATTCAACACCAAAATATCTGTTTCAGATTGATTTACTATAAATATTTTGGTGAATGATTGGTAGTATGATTCATTATTAATAATTTAATGTATCATTCGCATAAATCTATTCAACACCCTTCTAGGTGTCTTTTGGAGTCGTATATATTTTTCAATTGTATTTTGATCTTTTCTGACATGTTTTTTCATGTGTATTTTCTCAAGCCTTTTTTCAAAGGCCAGACCTGTTGATACCAAAACACAAAACAGCACAAAATAGTTATGCAATATGAAATGAAAGTTGCAATCTACATTAGATAGAGAACAACATTTAAGCTAAAAACAACTTTCCACATGAAAATTAAACCTCGTAATTTCTAACTTCTCCAAACGGAACACACATAAAGGTTTTTAAAGAAATAGCTTAGAAACCTTTATTATAGACATACTAGATATAGAGGGAACCAAGCTTCTCGCATACTACTCCGGAGAACCTAATTAATTTTCGGTCCAATTCGCAGTTTCAGAAGATCTAGCTTGTTGCAATAGATACATAACAAAAAAAAAAAAAAAACACACACACACACACAAATTAACATGTTACCTTTTTCGAGCAAGAATTTAATTGTTTCAAAATCTTTTACAATTTATTGGCACGTATTAGCATATGATTGGATGATGTTAAGAGTTATCAATATTTCTCAAATTTGTACCTATCTAAGGAAATGCTCGGGGAATAGATTTTTTTTTTTTTTTTTTTTTGGGGGGGGGGGGGGGGGGGTCAATATCATAAAACGGAATGGCTCGGCTAGGGGGATACAAAAAATAAATAAATAAATAAAAATAGATGATTTGATTAAAACGATAAATGAGTTAAAAATGAAAAAGAAGTGAATACATTTTAGAAACCGGTGGTTTCTTGGTGACAATACGCTAAGGCTAAAGTTCAATTAAAGAGCATTTCCATGGGGTAGAACCGAGAATACAAGGTTTTTATGAGGCTGATCTTGAGCCGCCATCCAAAACATTTTTTTAATAGTTGACATGGCTTCATTGACCCGTATTAGAAAACTATGTGTGCAAAATATTTACTAACTATATGTTTTCTTATTTACTAGCTATGTGTGTAAAATATTTCTGCTATAAGTTAATTATTTTGTCAAGTTTTTGATAATCGATAAAATTAAGGATTTTGGATTTCTTAAACATCAATTTCATGGGAGCAGGAATTATAGAATTATTAATTGGAGCACATCTAACACATTAGGATTCATTGGAGCACATCTAACACATGACAAACAGTAGGATAACAATTGTATTCAAATTATTTTGTTGTAACAAAATCAGTGATATGCATTATCTTGCAAAAACATATTATAAATACAAACCATTGATTCAGTATGCCAATTAAACACAAATCATTACATTTTATTTTACATTATCGAATTTTCTAAAACAATTAAGATTACAAAATCGAAACATAAAAATTGATTTGAGCTCTTCCTTCAAAGTTCACCAATTTTGTTTTGCTTAGCCTAAAAGATATGCACATTACCTCTTACTCAGCCCCAACTTCTATGCAGGTTGAACATGAAATAGAAAGTAAAAATATTATAATTAGTTTGATAGTTTCTTCAATGTGATGTGCCCCAAGTTTGCACCATTTACGAAAATGGTGATGCTAATACTAATAGTACTTGTGCTAAAATTGTTAAACGAAGGCACGGAATTCAGAATTTCCTCTAGAAAAGAAAAAATACTGATATTTTTTGTAATTTAAAAATCAACCTCTAAATATTTAGCTCTTAAGATTAGGCAATGCCATATTTATTAAAATTTTATTTTCTAGTCTCAGAACGAAACATGCTAAACACTTTTTCAAGCCAAAAAAAAAAAAAAAACATTCCACAAAACACGATTTTAGTTGGACACTTCGTGGACAAAAAGACGTGAAATTCACATTCACAACTTTGAATCTAATGCTTTTCACATACATGATATTCTTAAACAGGCAGATGAAACAATCCTATAAAATTGGATGGTAACAAGGAGATGTAAAAATGTTTCATATATTGTTTCCTGCATCACACTTATTTTCAGAAATTTTCTCTGAGATATAGTGTTGTCCTCACAATATTTGTCCAAAATAAAGTGAAAAAAATTAACACAAATAATATGTAATGTGTAAAATAAAGTGAAAACTAGAAACAATATTTCTTTGCAAAAGAGAAAGAGGGATTGCTTTATAATCACAATATGTTCTTGAAATAGATTGATCTCCCTTCTTAGATGGTCACGATTTTCTTGCTTTGAAATTGTTATGCAAACATTTGATTTCCTCCAATACATCAAGTTTGTGTGTAAAAAATTTGTGTCGTAAAACTCCGTAAATAAAATTTTGCATTCTAAAACTTCAACCATATATACCTATAACCTACAAGATATTTATACATACACAAACCAAATATTATTTGCAAGGATTTGCATTGCAATCATTTTGTTGTGATCACGTAAACCACATTTATTATTTTTCTAAGTGAATGTATTTATTGTTATTGTTAGATCATATCATACACATTTTGGATAACTGTTAAAACTTGTGAACTATACATAAATTATTACAAGAAGCTCATAACCATAAGAATTAGAAAAACAAAAACCCATAAAAAAATTATATTCTTCATTTTTATTTATATCTTTGTAATTGATTATGCCTTTTTTTGCACGATCATAGAGTAGATGCTTGCAGCAGCCCAATCAGAAATTTGATTTCACCTTGAAGCTCTCAAAGTTAATGGTTTTAATTGGACCTAGGCCTCATTGTTTTGAGATTGAAAGCCTACATTAAAGCATGGGTTAATTTCATGGACAAGTATTCCCTACTGTTATGTCCTTATTCTATTTTTTATATATACATTTCCCAAAGGGTATTAATAAAGTTGAATTCGTGCAATAAAGTTGTTATATTGCACTACCTAAGGCATTTTATGTGAGTGTTTGGTCGGGCCTATCTATTTGGGTACGTGTCCATGCAAGCTTGGCCCCATTTACTCAAATTATCCAAGTATCTGTCCGAGCGCCCTCTCACATGGGATTGCCTTTTTGCATGAAATTTTGGTGTCAAAATTGATGTTGTAGTGCAGAGTAAGGAAAGAAAGAGAATATTTCATATAAGGCTAAAAATATGAAAATTAATTAAAGTTGACATATATATAGTCCTAAGACAAGGGAGAAGGATCCTTTTCATTTCAAATGAAATGGAGGGGATCAATTTAGTGCATTTAGGAGGGCAAACCTGTCCAAATGTTTTTTCCCACAAAAATTTTGGACAAGTTTACCCTCATAAATGCACTAAATTAATCCCCTCCATTTCATTTGAAATTCAAAGACACTAAAAAAAATTCAGGCATTTGTGACATGTCTACAGTACCCTGGTTTTCAAAACATCACCAAATGGTGACGTGTTAAAGAGTAAAATGTTGCTAAAATATTTAGTGACGTGTTAATATCTACACGTCACTAATTGATTTTTTTGATTTTTTTTTTTTTAAAAAAAAATCAATTAGTGACGTGTAAATGTTCACACGTCACTAATTAGTTAAGTGTGAATTAGTGACCGTGAATGTTCACACTTAACTAATTAGTAAGAGATATGCTATAGTGCAATAAAAAGTCTATTTTTGGCCCATAAAAGTCTTAGGTGGCAAGAGACCATAGGTCCATCAGTAGATGGGGCCACATCAATTAAAGGTAGAACCTATAACCTCTTGCCACTTAAGACTTTTATGAGCCAAAAATGGTTTTTTTATTACACTCAAGCATTTCTCAATTAGTAATTCTAATTTTTTATTTTTTCTTACTTCTTTAAAGGAAAGAGGGAAAAAAATTGTAAAATTTAATTAGTGATGTGTTACTGTTCACACGTCACTAATTTCAAATTTTGAATTTAAAAATTTTAAAAACTAGTATTTTAAAATATTTTAAACTAATTTTTTAAACTTATATCATGAGTTTGATGGGGTTTGTTTTGTCATTTTGTTCTTTCTTTTTCCATTAATATTGCCGACGACACCACTCACTCGTTCACCTTAGCTTCTTCTTCTTCTTCTTTTTCATTTCTTTTTCTTTTCCTCCTCACCTTCCCCACCTGCGGGCTCCCCCTCTTCCTTTCTTTCTTTTCTCCTTGTCCTTTTAGCTTTCTTCTCACAAATTCCTTCTTTCCCCTCGTCTTTTGGTTCTCACTGAAACAAAGAGTGAGAACCAATTAAAGAGAAGAAGAAGATGATGAAAAAATAAATAAATGAAGATCTGAAAAAACTGAAAAAATAAAAAAATAAAAAAATTTTGGACAAAAAAAAAAACGACGTTTTTATTGTTCACACGTCACCAAATGGTGACACGTGAACAGTAACACGGGTGAGATGCCAAAAATGGCACGTCACCTTTATGTGGTGACGTGTGGTCAATTACACATGTCACTAATTCACATTAGTGACTCCTGAATTTTTTACGTGTCACCCACGTTGCTATTGACACGTCACCACCTCATCAGTGACCTTTTTGGGCCTTAAAACGTATTGACCACGGGTCACTAATTCAGATTAGTGACTCCTGGATTTTTGACGTGTCACCCACATCGTTATTGACACGTCACCACCCCATCAATGACGTTTTTGGGCTTAAAACGTCACTAATGAGTAGTCATTATTTTTTATTTATTTTTTTTATAGTGAGCATCGGTTTTCCAACAAGAAGAGTAGAAAAGGGTCGTAACTTGTAAGTTACCTTTATTACAGAAAAAACTCGGCAACTAGCCTTGTTCTCATAAACCACATTTGGAGAAACTAGTTTCCAATCAAATTACACAAGAAAAGTTAAGCAATTAGAATAGGACAGAGTTTCCTCCAAATTGGATGGAGAAAATTTCTCTAATCTATCCTATGAAAATGACATGTCTCACTTTTCATATGAGAAACACATCTTTTTTAAATAACATGTGAAAAGCACATGGTTTTTTAATAAAATTTCTTCCAACTTTATCCTTGTAATTAAAAAAATATATATATATATATATATATTCTCATATGTAGAGGATGCATGTCATTTTATAGAATAGGTTGGAAGAAATTTCTCCAACCTTGATTGGAGGAAAACTTTATCCATTAGAATGGATATAACACCATGAAAATCTCTTGGTTTTTATTCACTATTATTCAAGAATTATGGAAATGATGAATTTGCACACCGATGTTGAAATACCGATAATAATAATAATAACAACAATAATAATAATAAACAAATTTAGTTATCCATATTGGTCACATTTCATAAAACACTCATAGTTTAAAAATGGGCCTAATCATTTTCTGCAGAAATCCAAAAGAATTTTTAATTATTAACTTTGGTCAAACGTTCGACATTCCCCTAGAACATTCGACGAAACCCTAAACTCAAATGTTCGAGTAAAATTCTAGAGCCGTTGGTACAATAGTACACAAATGTTCGATGAACCTGAACATTTGTTTAAAATGATGGTCAATGGCGGTCATTCTACATACACTACAAAAAAAAAGGGTATTTTTTGACGTGGCAAACAGTAACTCATGTTTGCCACGTCAAAACATATTGACGTGTCTAAGTAGACACGTCAACAAAGATATTCTTGACGTGGTGCATTTTAACACGTCATAAGTTTTTGACGTGTTAATTCCACACGTCAAAAGTTTTTGACGTGGTAGGATGACACGTCAAAAACTTTTGACGTGTCAATTCCACACATCAAAAGTTTTTGACATGTCTAATCAACACGTCAAAAAAAAAAAAAAATTAACATTTATGTTAATTTGTAAAAAAAAAATTAACATTAATTTGATATAAAAAATATGTATTAAAAAACAATTAATTGTAATTGGCATATAAAATTTAATTTGATTAGATAGGAAAATTAAGTTTATCATTAGTATAAATTACTTGGTATATATGTATACGTATATATATATCACATGCATGCCAATTAATATATAAATATATGCATGCATAATCATTCTATATATATATTGTATACCAATTAATATAATTATTATATGCAAGCATATAATTCAACCATTTCATTAATATTAATTTGAACATCATATATATTATCATGCATAAATCGATCAGTCTAGTAATATATATTAATATGATAGCTAGCCATATTAATTTTTTTAAAATATATAAAACATACTTGATACATTTATTTTATAAGACCCACAAACCTCACATAAACTCGGCTAACACAACATATGTGGTCGGTCAGTGGATACATCTAATTATCTATACATCTAGAATATTAATTTATTTATTCTCTAATTAATTGTAATTGGATATTGTATGGATAATGTGTTATATAAGAGGAAAAAATTATATCATAGAATAAATATAATTTTAATATAAATTATATGATAGAGTAAATATAATTTTAATAGAAATTTAATTTAATATATAATTTTAATAAAATTAAAATAAATATAATTTATAATAATTTAAATAATATAATATATTTAATTATTTATTATAATTTTTTGACGTGCCACACATGGCACGTCAAAAAAAAAATATTAAGTTTAATTTTATCACACACACATATATATATATATATATATCAAAATTAATTTTAATTTTGATATAAAAAAATATGTATTAAAAAACAATTAATTTTAATTGGCATAAAAAATTAATTTTGATTGGATAGAAAAATTATAGTTTATCATATTAGTATAAATTACTTCGTATATATGTATGCGTATATATATATCACATGCGTGCCAATTAATATATATATATATATATATATATATATATATATATATATATATATGTGTGTGTGTGTGTGTGTGTGTGTGTGTACATGCATAATCATACTATTATCTGTACATCTATAATATTAATTTGTAAAAAATTAAGATTTGAATTGGTATAAAAAATTAATTATATCATATTAGTATAAATTAATTGGTATATACGTATATATCACATGCTTGCCAATTAGCTAGTATTATAATCATATACTATTGTACAATTAATATTATTACATGCATATGAATCAAACATTTCATTCATATATATATATGATATGAAATTCCCATGCATAAATTATTCTAGCTAGTAATATTAATTAAACAAATGAATTTTATTATCTGTACGTTTAGAATATTAATTTGTTTATTATCTAATTAGTTTTAAGTATATTGTATGGATAATGTGTTATATAAGAGAAAAAATTGATATAATAAATAATGATATAAATTAAAATTGTATAGTTTTAAAATTTAAATTTAAATTCTTACAAAAAAAAAAATGAAATTTAAAAATTCTCTTGACGTGCCACATGTGGCACGTCAAGAGTTCTTGACGTGCCATGTGGCATGTCAAGACTTTTTGACGTGCCACGTGTGGCACGTCAAAAAGGTTCCTCGGGAAGGCGCGCCCGCCAGCTGCACCTTCCCTTTTTTTTTTTTTTTTTTCTTTCTTTCTTCTTTCCTTCTTCCTTCTCCTTCTTTCTCTCCCCCGCGCAACTCAAGCTGCAGACCCATTTTCATCCGCCATTTTTTTTTCTCCATCAGCCCTCTGCAGCATCTCTCTCACCCGCGTGCTCTCTCTTAGCCCGGCCGTTCTCTAGGCCTCTTTTGCATCACGCGCGTTGTCTCTCTCTCTCTTGGTGGTTCTCTCTCTCCCTCGGTGGTACTTCTCTCTCTCACCGGCGCCCGTCACCACCGCTGCTCCGTCCGGCGACCAAACGTTTCCCGATCAACTCTAAAAAATCAGGTATAAATCAGGTATATATATACCTGATTTTAAAAAATATATATATATACTGAAAATGTGTGAATGTACACAGTGAGTATATATATACACACTAATTTTAAAATATATATATATATATATTCGGTATATATATATATATATAAACTAATTTATTTATTTATTTATATAAATTAATAAATTATATAAATATGCTATTTACAGTACTGTATATTATTATATATTGTTGATGTAGTTAATTATATTAGCAAATTCTTTTTACATGTTAGCTAATTAATTTATTTGCTTAAGATTTATGTTATGTATTACTTGTTTGACATATATGTTTTGTATATGGTGAAAATATTGTTTAATGTATTTGCATGCATGCATACAAAATTATGTACCCTCATAGTTTGAAATTAGTTTTTTTTTGTATAGGATTTTGCATTTACATTTAGACCCATATTTGTGTAGGTTTTTCTTTTGCACATTGTCGTAACAAAATATATATATATATATATATATATATATATATATATACAAATAAGAAATGCATATCTACTTTGGTCGTTAATTTATGATTAGATTTTGTAAATTTAGAATAAGTATGTAAATGCTAAGATCGAAAAAAGAAAGTAAGAAACAACTAACATAGGTTGCTTGATTTGTTTATGTACACTTCCCATACAAATGCATAATGTTATAATAAGCAGACAAAAGAAAACCAACATTTAACCTAGCTAGGTATATCTAATTTATTTAAAGTCCCCATATATAACAAAATAATTAATTTAGGTCTTACAACTTTAGATTATGTAAATGTCATAAAAAACGAAAACAAAAAATTTGCAGCAAATAAGATAGCCACATATATTTTATCTAGGTTCCCCATGTGGCATGTCAAATGTTTTTAAATTTGGACCTTAATTTTGTTTAGGTTTTGCAAATTTTGATTATGTAGATGTTATAATTAATACTCAATGTATGTGTTTATTTGTTAAAAATATATAAAAATTTGAAACGATGTACTTAAACAAATACACAAAAGAAAAAAAATAACATCTAACTAACTAACTTAGATTTATTTTATTCAGTTAGGGTTACAGTAACTAAAGCTATGGACAAGAGTTGGATGACAAAGTCTAGGGGTACGAGGGAATACAGAGACGGGTGTAGATCATTCGTGGAGTTTGCAGTTAGGAACTGTACAATCCCTGATGGAAAAATTCATTGCCCCTGTAAGGTGTGCCGTAATAAGCAGCGCCACCTGCCGAATTTGGTATTTGACCAATTGACAGGGGGTAAGGGAATAATGATTGCATACAGAACTTGGTATTATCACGGGAAGAGGCCTGTCCGGTCTCCTGTTGCAGTGTCTACTTTGACTACCACGATCATAGATTAGGGTATAGGCACAGCACAAGGTGAAAATATGCAGTCAATGTTGTGTGATCTATTCGGCATGCACGGTGTCGTGGAAGACAATTGTGAGCCTGAAGTGGCGATGCAAGGGAATGAAGAAACTGTGAATGAAGAAACCGACGATGGTGACGTATTAAAGTATAATAACTTACTTAAGAAGGCAGAGAAGCCACTTCATGATGGGACCAAATATAGCAAGCTTAGTGCTACTGTACATCTGTACAATTTGAAATGTGTTGGCGGACTTAGTAACGCAATATTTTCATCTTTTCTTGAGTTCATCAATCAGTTGTTGCCTCCTAGTGATGAAGCTTTGCCAGTTAATACATATGAGGCAAAAAAGTTTCTAAGGGACATGGGCCTCGGATATGAGAAGATCCCGGCGTGTCCTAATAATTGTATATTATTCTAGAAGAACAATAAGGATTTGGATACATGTACTGTTTGTGGAGTATCTAAGTGGAAGGATGAAATTCAGTTAGATGAGGATAGGCAACCCATATCATTGAGTAAGAAACGCCCGGTCAAGGTGTTGCGGTGGTTTCCACTCGTACCACGACTACAGAGATTGTTTACGTCAGAGCATACTGCTCCTTATATGAGGTGGCATGCAGAAGGCCGAACTAAGGATGGTATATTGAGGCATCCGGCCGATGGTGAAGCGTGGAGGGCATTCGATAATTTGCATCCAGACTTTTCGGCGGACAGCAGGAATGCTAGGCTTGGACTAACCTCGGATGGATTTAATCCATTCAGGAACATGAGCACATCCCACAGCACTTGGCCTGTAATACTTGTACCGTACAACTTGCCTCCTTGGACGTGCATGAAATAAACTTCATTTATACTATCCCTGATAATCCTGGGCCCAAAGTCACCTGGAATAGATCTAGATGTCTATCTACGACCCTTAATTGAGGAGTTACAAGAACTATGGACTGTAGGTATACGCACATTTGACGTGTCCCAAAAAAAGAACTTTGTGCTGCGGGTGCCGTTGATGTGGACAATTAATGAATTTCCGGCATACGCAGATTTGTCTGGGTGGCCTAACAGGGGTGAAAAGGCATGTCCCTGCTGTATGTACTTGACGATGTCCACGCGGTTAAAACACGGCAGGAAATTTTATTATATAAGGCACAGGCGATACTTGCCCATTGATCATCCGTGGAGGAGGAATAAAATAACATTTTACGGGAAACAAGAATTTGAATGTACTCCAGATGTGCCAAGTGGAGATGAAATTTTTAGATAATTACAAGATATGGCATATGGAGATGAGAATGCCGGTAAGGCAAGGACGGATAATAAGAAAAAAGATAAGAAACGGAAGAAGAGTGGGCCGACAGAAAGAGAAGGTGAGACTGCTAACGTATTGTGGAAGAAGAAAAATGTTTTCTTTAGGTTGCCGTATTGGAAAGATAATTTATTGCGGCACAACCTTGATGTCATGCACATTGAGAAAAATGTGATGGACAACATTCTTGACACAATATTAGACATTGCAAGGAAAACGAAGGACAACATCCAAGCTCACATAGACTTGCAAGAAATGGGGTTGAGACATGCACTTCATCCGTACACGGGCGAGGATGGTCAAACGTATATGCCCGCAGCTTGTCACACGATGTCTAAGGACGAAAAACACATTTTTTGAAAGTGCTTCGAAATGTAAGGGTGTCAGACGGATATGCCTCGAATATTTTCCGATGTGTATGACTAAGTGATCGTACGATATTCGGTTTGAAGAGCCATAATTGTCACGTAATTATGCAACAACTTCTCCCTATTGCATTGCATGGATCATTGCCAAGAAACGTGGTTAGACCACTTGTCGGGATGTCTGCATTCATCAGGGGCCTATGTTCAATGTCATTGATACGAGATGATATGGACCGACTAAAGTGTGACATTTATATTACTTTGTGCTAGATGGAAAGGGTCTTCCCCCCAAACTTTTTTACTGTGATGATTCACTTGGTCGTGCATCTTGTCAGTGAATGCCGACTTGGTGGACCGGTACAGTATAGGTGGATGTATCCGGCAGAAAGGTAAAATAACTTTACTAATATTCATCAAATTATTTTTTTTCCGATATACAACCGTCACTAACTGTAATGAATGAATTATGATCATATGTAGAAACCTTGGGGTGTTCAAATCTAATGTTCGCAATAAAGCGGCTCATGAGAGCTACATAGCAACGGAGTTGGTGGCATTTTGCTCAAGGTATCTAGATCACACACCAACATTTCACAATAAGACTCTAAGAAACCCGGATGGTTCAAAGGGTGCGGGAACACAAGTCATCCTCGATTGTGTCACATTGACACAAATTTACCAATACATTTTGTTTAACTCGAATGAATTCCTTCAATTACGGACGTAAGTTGTGTTAGTAGTGTATGCAAGTTCAATATCACTTTGCACCCTTAGTTGTGAATTATAATGTAATTTAAACTTTCTATTGTAGGGTGCACATGGATACACTTAGGCGATCATGCAATAGGGGGCGAACGACGGAGGATCAGTTGGAAACCCAACATCATGCACTATTCTGCGACTGGTACTGTGACTACGTAAGACTACCGTGATGTTTAATTATTACAAACCCATTATATTTAGTTATTGGTTCATAACAACTAACAAAACTAATTTTCTTATGGTCAATTGTATGTATGTGCTAACAGGTCGATTGATTGGACGATCGACAAAGGAAGGAAATAGGTGACAAACTGGTAACGCATTGTAGAGGGCCAAAGGCCATAGCGACCAGATATAACAGATATGTGGTTAACGAAAAGCTGTTTCGCACTATTGCATTCAATGCTGGAAAAAGGACCCAGAATAGCGGGGTGTGTGTGCCAACTGTTGATGGCGAAACGTACTATGGGAAGTTGACGGAAATAATTGAGGTGGAGTACTTCGACAAGACAAAGTATGTTTTGTTCAAGTGTGATTGGGCGGACAACACGAGGGATAGGGGGTACAAATTAGACGAGTATGACATACTGCTTGTCAGCTTCAAAAACCTTGTCCACCGAGGCCAGAAAATTACTGATGAGCCGTATGTGCTAACGTCACAAGTTGACCAAGTCTTTTACGTCCAAGATGAAAGGGCCCCTGATTGGGCTTGTGTTGTAAGGACTAAACCTAGAAACGTATACGACGTTGGACAAGGTGAAGGTTCTGATGATGAAAGTGTCAACTACCACGAGTGTGAGCCTCTCCTATTGACCAGGAATAATGAAGTGGATCCACAAGATGGCATTGACTACATCCGACAAGACTTAGATCCGTATGTGGTTTAAAAAAATTTAAAACTTTAATAATATATATAGTTCACATTATTTTGACGTATTTAATGTTATTTCTTTATACATTGATTGGTTATTGTGGTGCATTTTTTATCTATTATATACATAATTAATTGGGTATATTATGTGTTTTGCATGTTGATATGAGTACAAGGGGGAAGAGTAGACAACGAGAGTCCCTACAAATAGACAACCAGGGGTATAGACCCTTACTTCCTAAGCATGGGGAAGGGTCTCAGTAGGTTTCGTATCACACGGAGGCCTCATATGATTTGGAAGACAATATCCTACCATAAGTGAGTTGGGGATATGTGAACATGGTGAGGTAGAGAGGATGTTCCCCCCTGAGTTGAACACGAGTATCCCATACAGTGAACCATCATATCCGGATGATAGCGAGACACAGTACTATGAGGAGGACGCGGATGATGGCTCAGGTGACTTGGAGCCCGATGATCCTCCAGAAGAGTTGGGCATTCGCCAGCTCCAGACAATAAGTATATATGCTTCAAATACCCATATTGAATATGTATAAAATTTATGTAGTTACTATTAAATTTTAAATAATTAACATTTGCAATTATTAATGTGTTAGGGATCGGGGGAGACGGGAGCACCCAATTTCAAGTGGTGGACATCCCACCATCGAACAAGAAGTGGTAGGTCCCCCCCGGGCAAAAAATCATCTGCGAGTACAGTAAGGCGTGGCAGCCCGTAGGATTTAGCGGGATGAAATTCAGAAGGGAGACCGGCAACGTCATAAGGGCTGGGACTTATGTTAGGCTCCAAAATGAATGGGAGAATATACATCCCCGTGCGAAGGAAGATGTATGGGACACCTTGATGGTATGGTTAAATTTTTTCTCATATTTTTGCACGTGTTTTTCAATATTTTAAACGTTGTTAATGTGTGCAATTATACGCCTAATTTTTTCGACTTATATATGCAGACTTAGTTCTACATGCCGCCTGAGTACGATCTTGAGGCAATTAAAAGGAACGCCTTCAGAGATATGGGCTCGAAGCTGAAGAGTTGGAGACACGCTATAAAACGCTCATTAAAAATCAAGGAGGGTGATACTCCAGACTCAGTGAAGGCGAGAATAGGTGAGGATGCCATTAGGAAATACGACGCCGAGGACTTGAATGTCTTGTTGGCGAGATGGTGCGACCCGAAAAATCAGGTATGTCCGGAGTGTTTTCAGAATCTGTCTTCTTGATTGGTTTGCTTTAATTTGTTCATAGGCTTGTGATGATCGATCTCCCATTGTTGATTATTGTCCATGTTTGAGTGTTTTCTAAAAAATTTTAGCTTTTTTATTTTTTTCATTTTCGTGATTCATGATGCATTGACATACAATTCAGAGATCATCATAATTTATTCAACTCAGCAATTACGAGCTTCAAAACATTTTATGAATGACATATATAAAAATTATTTTTTAAAGAAAAACAGGGAAGAAAAAGAAAAATATTCATGCTTCTTATTTTTAAGTTGTTATTCCTCAAAAAACAACTTTTAGGAACAAAAAACAGAATATGGAAAAATGGGGAAAAAAAAACAACCATCCCAATGAAGGTAGAAATATATGAATATATTTGAAAAGGAAGACAAAAGGAGCAATTGGTTAGTGGAATTAATTGTAATTGTTTAGTTTAATTAATTGTAATTGGGTTAAGCTTGACATTTTAAGAGTGATATACATGTAAGAGTTTGCTGCTAAGATGAAGGAATTGCGAGCGAAAAATAACACGCCTCACTGCACTGGGTCAATGAGCTTCGCTAGAGCGACATATCAAGAAGTATTTATATATTATTACTGCATATATATATAATCGGTTATTTAAGTCTATGTTTTTCTTAATTTTTTTTGTTTTTGTTGTTGTTGTATTAATATATTTTCTATGTAGACTGTATCCGCGACCGGCACTCCTCCAACTCGAGCGCAAAGTTACATCACGACTCACACAACGAAGGATGGTGACTATCCGAATGACGTGGTCTGGGAGAGATGTGTAAGTACTCAAGCATATATATTTTGATAAATTATTTATGATTAATGTTCTTTATACGAGATACTAACTTGTTTTTTAATCTACAGGAGAGGATGAAGGAATTGATGCCCACTGACCCGGCAAATACTAAGACCGTGACGGAAGGAACGGTACGGTAGACACCTGATGACGCGTATGCTCAGGCGCATGGAAATAAGCCTGAGTATGTTGGCAGGATCTGCCAACTGGGTCCGAATGTGCTGCCAGTGCGGGGCAGCATACATTCATACTATACACTGTCCCAGACACGGTCTCAAAATTCTTGGAACTCCTCGTTCTCACAGATGACGGATAGATTTAGAGAACTTGAATAGGAGTGGGCACAAGAAAGACGTGTGATGGAAGAAGAACGAGTAACACAAAGAAATGCAATGGATGAGATGGCGAGACAGATTGAAGCACAAAAAGCGCAGATAGCAGAGAAAGATGCTATGATTGAGGCTCGTTTTTGCCAAATCGAGGCCATGTTTGGGTCGACGTCTAGATCTGCGCCCGACAGAGGTAATGATATATTTTATTTTGTTTTTGTAACAATTGTTAACTGTTAGAAACAACGGTTAGAAACAACTGTTAGAAACCCCTAGTTACAATGGTCCATTTTAGAACTTACGTATATTTGTATCATATTATAGAGTAATTTTAAATTTTTGTATTGATTATTATTGAAACACAACTCATTTGCAAGTAATGTAGATTAAGAGTTGGAGGATGACTGTGTTGAGTTGGGCGCCACACGTCATTTATCATCACTGTTTGTTAAGTTTTATATACATACTACTGTTTATTGTTTTGTATATAGTTAGATCAAACTATATGTTTGTTGAGACTAATTGAAACTTATTTCTAGTAGATAGTCCATAAGTGTTTTATTGTATATTTATTTTGCCTTGTGTTAGAACATGTTTTTGATGTATATATATGTTTTGCTATGTGTTGTGTTGGAATGTAGTATGTGTATTGAAATTTTATTTAATGAAGTATGTGTTGGATATTATTATTGGATATTTGATATATATTATTAATGAAATTGCATTGTGTTGGATATATATATATATTTGATATTGGATTTTGTTTAATGAAGTTATGTTGGATATATATATTATTTGAACCTCATAGTATGTTCTTGTAATTGTTAATGGGTGTGCTGGAACTATTAGTAGCTATATTAGAAACTTGCTTAGAAGCTTGAAGTCTAGTTTAACTTGATTTTTATAAATTTGAGCTTTGTACTGGGCAACCATTTATGAACACCATTGAGTTTCTTGGAAGAATGTTGAAATAAATTATGTGGGTTGTTGTAGTTGAGTTACTTCTAAGTAGAGTGTGGTTGTTGGAAGTGGATTTTGAGCTAATTTAACCATAGCATTATTGAGCTAATTTAATAAAACTTTTTAGAGGAGGTTTTTTGCTTTTTAGTTAATAAAATATTTTCTTATAACTTTGCCTTACTTGCTTTACTTCCAGTTAAGTTAGAGTACTCTCTAGTTGAATGGTTATTTGATAGATGGACTTTGTTTTGGTTAGGTCAGAATTGATGGTTTTGGTTAGATGTTTCTTAAATGATTTTGTTGCTCATAGTTGAATATTATCTATATATGAATGTGCATAACAATGTTTTTTGATATTTCTGAATCTGAATTGAAAAATATTACAAATGTTGCATGTGAAATTCACAATCCTATTAACATTTTCAAATGGCTTCTTCTAGTTATACGTTTTTGGTGGATTATGTATTAGATATTGGATTATGTATTAGAGATTATGGATTGGATTATGTATTGGATTATGGATTGGATTGGATTATGTATTGGATTATGTATGTGGATTATGGATTGGATTATGTATGTGGATTATGGATGTGTATTATGGATGTGTATTATGTATGTGGATTATGTATTGGATTGGATTATGTATGTGGATTATGGATTGGATCATGTATGTGGATTATGGATGTGTATTATGTATGTGGATTATGGATTGGATTGGATTATGTATTGGATTGAATTATGTATGTGGATTGTGGATTTGATTATGTATGTGGATTATTGATTGGATTATGGATGTTGATTATGTATGTAGATTGTGGATTGGAATATGTATGTGGATTATTGTTGGATTATGTATGTGGATTATGGAATATTGGATTGGATAATGTATGTGGATTATGTATTGGATTGGATTATGTATGTGGATTGTGGATTGGATTATGTATATGGATTATTGATTGGATTATGGATGTTGATTATGTATGTAGATTGTGGATTGGATTATGTATGTGGATTATTGATTGGATTATGGATGTTGATTATGTATGTGGATATTGGATTATGTATGTGGATTATGGAATATTGGATTGGATTATGTATATGGATTATGGATTGGAGTATGTGGATTATAGATTGGATTGGATTGGATGTATGTGAATTAGAAATATTGGAATTATTGTATTGAAATATCAGGAATATTGGAATTGGAATATTGTAATTATATTATATATATATATATATATATTTTGACGTGTCAAACGGCGTGACACATCAAAAAACCACACGTAAATTTTTTGACGTGTCAGTTTTGACACGTCAAAAATTTTTATACGTGGCAAAATCGACACGTCAAAAAGGTTTTGACGTGTCAAAACTGACACGTTTGCTCCCAACACGTCAAAAGTTTTTGACGTGTCACTGTAGACACGTAAAAAATTTGAGATTTTTGACATCCCCCTTTTAACCGTTGATAAACGTCAAAAACCCCTAGTAAAAAATTATCACAATTTTTGTAGTGATAGCCATTTGTATGGTACCAAATTTCCAATACATTTCATTTATGAATAAATTGACACGATTATTAATAATATGTAATAAAAATCTTCTTACTTCAAATCTCTCATCTTCCTCTTGTGTGGACATGTAAAAAAAAAGGATTTTTTTTTTTTTTTGAAGGAATATGAGAGTCATATAAGTTTTTATTTTGAAAATTTTCAAATATTTAAAGATAGCTGAAAAAAAAAAAAAAAAATTATTTAAGAATAAATTTATTTGTGGTCCATGTGGTATGTGGTTTTAACAAATAGTTCTATAAATTTTAAAAAGTGATTATGTAAGGGGGTGTTTACTGGCAGTGCAGAATTACAGGGGATATTGTGGCAAAATGAAGGAAGGTTGAGGATGATAATGGAGAAAAAAAAAAACAGAGTGCAGTAATATTAAAGATAAGCTGCTTCGAGAGAGCTACTCTCCATAGACTCAGGTAATACAATATTCCCCCAAATCTCCCCTTCTACCCCTCTAGTCTAGCCCTTATATCTAGCATTCTGTTAGAAAGGATTCTAACAAAATTTCACCTATTCACACAAGCTGACAAATGACAGCATGAGGGGATATTACAAACACAACAGCGTGAATACAAACATAAATTCAAGGTAAAATGACAAGGTAAATAAAATAAAGCATTTAAATGATAAGGGATGCCAGCTGTGCAGAACAATCTTCTAGAGTCTTCCCCTTCCTCTTCACACGTGTCCTGCCACTGAGTGACTCACCACCATGACCCAGCTCCACCAACAGTTGCCATAACAAGTCTCCCCCCTTCAAAGCACCTTGCCCACAAGGTGCGGGTATTGATTGTGTAAATTCCAAAGGTTCTCCCAAGTGTCATCCTCAGACGGAGCACCCTTCCAGTGAATCAAAACTTCGGTAACAGCCCTGCCCTTCTTTTTTATCAAACGCCGATCCAAGATTAGTTCAGGTTTGGGCTTGAGTTCTCCATGTATATCAACAGGAGGTAGTGTTGGTAGTGGTGTGGAGTGTTTGCCCAATTTTTTCTTAAGGCATAAAACATGGAAGATGGGATGGATGCGTGCATCAGGGGGTAAATTCAGTTTATATGCGACAGAACCAATCTTTTTCAGAATTTGGAATGGGCCAAAAAATCGAGGAGACAGCTTCAGATTTTTTCGCATAGCAATTGATTTCTGTCGATAAGGCTGCAATCTAAGGTAAACCCAATCCTGTTCCTGGAATTCTCTCTCTGTTCTTTTCTTATCCGCTTGGGTCTTCATACGGTTTTGGGCTTGCTACAGGTGTTCCTTCAGAATAGTAATGACAGTGTTGCGATCTTTGAGTTGAGTGTCTACTGCCATGTTTGCTGAGGTGCCAGGAACATAAGATAAAAGGGAGGGTGGAGGATACCCATAGACAGCCTCAAATGGGGTCAATCTTGTAGAGGAATGGTGATTGGTATTGTACCACCATTCCGCCATAGGAAGCCATGTGTTCCATTCCTTAGGTTTGGCTCCTGCATAACACCTTAGATATGTCTCTAAGCATTTATTTAGTGCTTCGGTTTGCCCATTAGACTGTGGGTGATAAGCAAAACTGAAAGCAAGGGATATACCCTGAAGATGAAAGAGCTCTCTCTCCAAAAAGTACTAGTAAATGTAGGGTCTCGGTCAGAAACGATTGTCTTAGGAATGCCGTGTAGCTTGAAGATGTGAGTCAAAAAAATATGGGCCACCTTAGAAGCTGTATAAGGGTGAGAAAGAGATAGAAAATGGCCATATTTTGTAAACCTATCCACCACGACTAGGATTACATTACACCCATAAGAGGGCGGCAACCCCTCTATGAAATCCATCGAGATATCCGACCAAGCTCTAGATGGAATGGGGAGTGGCTGTAGTAGCCCAGCAGGATGAATTGTCTCATGTTTGTTGACTTGGCATACCTCACATTCCTTGACTACCTTCTTGATGTCCTTCCGCATACCCTTCCAATAAAAATCCGTCTTGGCTCTTTGAACAGTTTTGTGGTAACCAGAATGGCCAGCCGTGGGATTAGAGTAAATGTAGTCGAGGAGTTGTAGTTGGAATGGAGAACCTTTAACAATCCACAGCCTCCCCTTCCTCAAAATCAGCCCTTGTTGTAAGGAGTAACCTTTAGGCGCAGAGTGGCCTTGTTGTAAGGCAATGAGTAAGGCCTTTGTCTCATGATCTTGTAAATAAGATTCCTTCAATTCAGCAACCCAAGATGGAGTTGGAAAGGAGATGAGGGAAATGGATAATTCCCCCTCTTTGCTTGGCTCTTCAAACCTCCTTGATAAGGCATCAGCCACCAAGTTCTCTTTCCCCTTCTTATACTCTATCACAAAGTCATACCCTAAGAGTTTGGAAATCCACTTCTGTTGGGAAGGTGTACCTACTTTCTGCTCCAAGAGAAATTTGAGTGCTTGCTAGTCAGTCTTCACCTTGAAGGATTATCTGAGTAAGTAAGGACGCCACTTTTGGACAGCCGAGATCGATGAAAGGAGTTCTTTTTCGTATGTGGAGAGATACAAAGCCTGCCCTTTCAAAGCCTTACTAAAGAAAGCTATAGGATGCCCACCCTGCATCAAAACTGCCCCTAGGCCTGTACCACATGCGTCGCACTCAATAGTGAAGGTTTGAGTGAAATCCGGGAGTTGCAATACCGGAGGACTTGTGACAACCTCATTGAGTTTGTTAAATGCTGTAGTAGCCAAGGGGGTCCAGGAAAAAGAATTCTTCTTGAGGAGATCTGTGAGAGGGGCTGCTATCACCCCTTAACCCCGAATGAATTTCCGGTAGTAGCCCGTCAATCCCAAATGACCCAAGTAGTCAATCTCCGAGACGCCGAACCTGCATTTAGAAGCCTTAGCAAACAGATTGTTAGTTTGTAAGACACCCAAAACTGTTTCCAAGTGTGTTAGGTGCTCTTCCAATGACTTACTATAGACCAATATGTCATCGAAGAAAACCAAGACAAATTTCCGTAGGAAAGGTTTGAATAGGTCATTCATTAAACTTTGGAATGTTGAGGGTGCATTGGTGAGGCCGAAGGGCATGACAAGAAATTCATAGTGCCCTTCATGAGTCCGAAATGCTGTTTTAGGCACATCCTCCGGTCGGACTCGTATTTGGTGATACCCGGATCGCAAATCCAGCTTAGAAAAAATTTGAGCTCCAAAGAGCTCATCCAGCAACTCATCGATGACGGGAATAGGATATTTATCCTTGATGGTGTCCTGATTTAAAGCCCTGTAGTCGACACACCTACGCCAACTTCCATCCGCCTTATGAACCAACAAGACCGGGGAGGAAAAAGGACTTTGGCTAGGTCGAATAACCCCTGTCTGTAAGAGTTCTTTCACAATCTTTTCAATTTCTGACTTCTGAAAGTAAGGGAACCTATAGGGTCTTACACTAATAGGTTGTGTCCCCTTAAGTTGGATTTGATGGTCCTGACTTCTAGGTGGTGGTAACTCCTTAGGTTCCTCAAAAACCTTCTTAAACCCTTCCAATAATTCCCTGATCTGAACAGGGCAATCTGGAATGTCAGAGCCCACTACTTGAGTCAAAAGTTGTAAGAAGAACCCCTTATTCTTAGAATTAGAGGACCTTAGAAATTGGTGGCCATCTTCCATAGTTAAACCCGTAGGGTGTAAACCCTTGAACAATGTGAGGTTAGGACTAAGACCAAATTGCATTGTCATGCGAGAGAAATCCCACAATATAGGTCCTAGGGTTCTTAACCATTCCACTCCCAACACAACGTCACAACCGCCCAATGGAATAAGGTAAAAATCTGTAGTAATGGAATGACCTTGCACCCTGAGAGAAACAAATTTACACATACCCTCACTCAAGATTGTTGCCCCATTCGCTACCCTCACTTGTAGATTGTGTGGTAGAATTAAACCCAAAGAGACCTTGTTGAACACAGATGTATCGATAAAATTATGAGTGCTACCCGAATCGATTAAAATCACAACCCTCTGATTTTTAATGACCCCCACTACTCGCATAGTATTAGGGTTCAATGAGCCAGATATAGCATTTAACGAAATTTCAGGTTCTAACATCTCATGAATAATAGGTTCCGACAAAGGTTCTACCTTATCAGAGGTATCATAGAAAATTTCCTTGGTCTTGTCATCAACAGATACTTCAGTTCCATGCAAAAGATAGAGTTTAGGGGCCTTACATTTGTGAGTGGGACTCCACTTTTCTTCGCAGTTGTAACATAAGCCTTTCTCTCTTCGTTCGCGCATTTGAGCTGGTGAAATTTTCTGAACAGGTACCAGAGTTGAAGCTTTGGATGTAGAGGAGTATTGAGACATTGGAGACCCCCCATGTTGGCTGGAAGAAGCTCCAGGCGGTCCCCATTGTTGCCGACTATAGGAAAAGGAAGAACCTTGAGGTTTAAAGGTTCTGCGGGAGCTGGACAGATTCTCCTCTTTCAACTTAGCCAAGCCAAAGGCTGCTACTAGAGTGCGAGGTGCCAATATCCTCAAAGGAAGACGAACCTCATCTTTAAGACCACTGAGATAGCAACTCAGTTTATATGCATCGGAGAGTCCACGGAGGCGGTTAGAGAGAGACTCAAACTGGGCTGTATATTCTGCCACCGTAGAGGTCTGTCGAAGCTTGACCATGAACTCCATGGGATCGTCATAGGTTGGACCAAATCGAGTGAGCAGAGCTTGAAGAAAAATATCCCAAGTAGGGAACTGACCTGTTTCATCTGAGTCCTGGAACCAAACCAGTGCCTCACCTTCCATGTGAAAGGAGGCGATTCGAAGGCGCTGGTACAGAGGAGTCTGGTAGTAGTCAAAAAACTGGTTAACCTTATATGACCAGCCTGCGGGATCTTCACCATTAAAGCGAGGAAAATCAAGACGAATACCCCTGGTACGAATCTGTCTGTCTCTGAAATTATCGTTATCGTCATCCTCCTGGAACCATCTCTCATCTCTTTCTTCCCTACGATCATTGTCATGGACACGCCTCTCTTGTCGTGCGTCTCTGCGGGGTGGTTCATGTCGTCTGTCTGGTGGGGGCTCAAGGGGTTGATTAGTCTGGTTTGCCACTACAGTACGAATCATCTCAGTGAGTTCATTAAGTTTCCCATCCACGGTGTCATTGACAACTTGCTGCTGAGTCCATTTATCTTGGCACTCCTTCACCAAGTCTGATATTTGAGCTAAACGAGTGCCGTCAGCCGTGGAGAGAAAAAAAAAATTTGGTGGTATGGAAGCAAATGAAGGGAGGAACGGAGGGTTCTGATACCAAATGTAAGGGGGTGTTTACTGGCAGTGCAGAATTACAGGGGATATTGTGGCAAAATGAAGGAAGGTTGAGGATGATAATGGAGAAAAAAAAAAAAACAGAGTGCAGTAATATTAAAGATAAGCTGCTTCGAGAGAGCTACTCTCCATAGACTCAGGTAATACAATATTCCCCCAAATCTCCCCTTCTACCCCTCTAGTCTAGCCCTTATATCCAGCATTCTGTTAGAAAGGATTCTAACAGAATTTCACCTATTCACACAAGTTGACAAATGACAGCATGAGGGGATATTACAAACACAGCAGCGTGAATACAAACATAAATTCAAGGTAAAATGACAAGGTAAATAAAATAAAGCATTTAAATGATAAGGGATGCCAGCTGTGCAGAGCAATCTTCTAGAGTCTTCCCCTTCCTCTTCACACGTGTCCTGCCACTGAGTGACTCCCCACCATGACCCAGCTCCACCAACAGCACCCATAACAGATTAATCAATCTTTTAAGGTAAGTATACAAAAAACAAATTAGTTTATGACGTTAAAAAGTTGACATAATCTGTTATGTCTCACATCACATCAGTACCAGCAAAAATATGATACGTGTAACTTAAAATAAAACAAAAAACAAAAAACCACTTAAAAAATTAAAAATGAGATATATATATATATATAAGGTTTTTTTTTTTTTTTTTTTTGAAGGAATATGAGAGTCATATAAGTTTTTATTTTGAAAATTTTCAAATATTTAAAGATAGCTGAAAAAAAAAAAAATTATTTAAGAATAAATTTATTTGTGGTCCATGTGGTATGTGGTTTTAACAAATAGTTCTATAAATTTTAAAAAGTGATTAATCAATCTTTTAAGGTAAGTATACAAAAAACAAATTAGTTAATGACGTTAAAAAGTTGACATAATCTGTTATGTGTCACATCACATCAATACCAGCAAAAATATGATACGTGTAACTTAAAATAAAACAAAAAACAAAAAACCACTTAAAAAATTAAAAATGAGATATATATATATATATATATATATATATATATATAATTTTCACTCTAAAAAAAAAAGAAAGTATATACTTTTATAAAATGGTAAATGTGGCGTTTAGGACAAGGTCCAAGGATGACCTCAACCGACTTAAAGATGATAAATTCCATGTTATCATCTCAGCCAAATTACTTATCTCCTCTCGCTATAGTTGGCTTTTGTGGCTAAATATGTACCCACCACCACCACAAAGCATCCGACGTCATAAACCCTAGCAATTGTGCCCAAACCCAAACCCCGTCTCTTCCAATCCTCTCTCTCTCTCATCATTTTCGTTGTGGGACTGCACGGAATAATTACTGAAATGGAAATACTTTCAATCCCTCTCTCTGTATGCCTTTTGTTTAAATGATTGAAGATTATTATGACATGGGTTTTCTGTTGGAACAAATATTTGTTTTTATTGAGACAGTTATCAATCCTGGTAGCAATTGGATTCAAAGTCTGCTAAGAATAAAAACGGATCAATAGTGGTAGACCACAAAGTGGGGGTGTGGGGGTCGTACTATCTCCGATGCCTGAGTGAGAATTTGAATGAGATAAGAGTATAGAAATAATAACAACTGAGAATAGTCAATGATAGAATTAACCCTTTATCTATCGTTTATCGGCTCCTATTCTTATAGAAGTTGTGAGTAAGTCCTTGTAGGACTCTTACTTGACTCTCTTGATCCGTAGGAGTGGTTTAACCGAAAAGGCGAAGATTATCCTTCAAGATAGTCTTTGGAGATTGCATGGAGATAATCTCGTGTATCTGGACTCACTTTCAATGAGATCTGGTTGTTATTCCTTATCTAGTTTGTTACACTCTCATTTGAGTGGTTTGAACCATAAATAGGCTGCTCTGATTAATATTGGTTTTGCATGATATGATACGTAATTGTATGATTGAGAGCGGACTGGGCAATGACTAGGTGACCGTGCCAAGATTGCAGGGGCTTGGGCTTGATCACTTAGTGAGTTGTGGGCCTTCCATTTGGAGTGGGCTCCTTACTTGGGTTTTGAGATATTTCTTGTATCAACGGTTTTCTTGATATTTATTTGCATTATTTATTGTGTCTTGTTTTTCCTGCATATGGAAATGTCAAGTGGGTCTGATGAAAAATGTGTATATGTTTAAGTATTTAAGTATAGGACTGGAAAAAGAGAAAAAAAAAAAAAAAAAAAAAAAAAAGGTGTCAAATTCTTGTTTTTGCGCTTGTAGATTGCAAGTAACTGCGTGTTGGTTTTGGTAATGGACATGAAACACTGTGTTCTTGGTCCAAATTTCTTTCTGTAGAACATGGTATGATTTTGTTACTGTCTGAAACTTTACTAATTCTTTATATTGTTGCCAAGTATTCATCCCTCTAGTTCTGAGCTGGAAAATGGCAAGGACGAAGATGTGCTCTTTGAGCGTGCTCGATTTCTTGGACACTGACTGCTCTGTGTATGTGTGTGTGCTCACTCGTACACGTGAATTGCCCATAAAATTGGGTATCTAATGGAAACATTTTCCTGTATTGAACAGTTAATATGGGGTGTCTTTCGCACCCGATAACTACGGTTTGAAGTGAATATATTGAGCTGTGTTGAATTATGAGATGGTAAATATGGTTATGCCAATCTGTAAATCTGTGTGACTGCTCTAAGTATGGCAGGTAATTCTGTTTGCTTACTCACGGGAGAAGGTTTCGTGGTTTTATGGTTTCTTGCTCTTTTTATTATCCTTTATACAACCCTAGTTTTCCTCATGTACTGGTAGATGTGTCAACGAAACTTTTTCAACTGTTATGTTCTTAAGAAAAAAATAATTAGTTTTAGGCTGTTTAGGAAATTTAGAATTACCAGGTGAGCTTTTGGCTTGCAACAAATGTACGTATATATGACTAATCTTGATTATGTACAAGTGATTGGTGAACCGAGCATTTTGCATCAGAGCTGCTTTTTAGAAAATGAGCCAGATGTGAGCATGAATTCTACACTTATTTATACCAAGCTGAAGCCGAATTGCCATATGGTTGCTTTAATTGGATTCATGAACTTTTGGTGTCTGACAAATACAGGACATAACCTAAGGCTTAAAATTGAGCTGGTGACTTGTGATCAGTTAACATAGCTCCTTTGTTGAACAAATTCAGATATTTCCCCTAGCCAAAGTGAGTTCAAGAGTAAGTTTTGGGCGCAACTGCTCTGACATTCAAATTTATGCAGACATCAGGTTTATTGTAGTGCAGCTTGCAACTGTTATCCAGGACCATTGTGGAACTCTCTTAAATAAAAGTAATAGCTGATTGAGAATGTAGATGTTGGTGTTATTGAAGAATTGCGTAGTTAATTCGCATATGTTGTGGGTACCAATTGGCACTGCTAATGATAGGAATCTTAAATTGATATGATTTTGAAAATTTAATTGAGTTACTGATCAAGCTAAAAGCATAGATCCATCTCAAACAGGGCCATTTGAGCTGTGCAACCTGGTTGTAGTCTTGAGCAGCCCTATAATTGGCTCATTTCGGCCCTTAAGTAAACTTATTTGTAATGAGCTTATTGACTGGCAAATTTTTGGTTAGGGGTGGCAAAATTGGTACCTGACACGACCCGATTACGACCCGTGGGTACCCGTTATACGATTAGCCTATACCCAAACACGACCCGTCTAGCTAAATGGGTAATCAGGTTTGACACGATTATGACACGAAAATAGCCGGGTAACCCGACACGACCCGTTTTACCCGTTTAAAATAATCGGGTCTAGTCGGGTAGATACGACCCGACACGACCCGATTACTAGAAACTATAAAATTAAAAAATAAAAAAAAAATAAAAAAATAAAAAATTCAAAATTGTAATAATAATACTAATACAATAATACATCAATATAGTCAATGCAAAAAATTGAGTTCCAAGAGATTAAAGGCTTTAATAAAGGATAAGAAAAAAATATATATATCGGAAAGTGACTGTAATTGACAAATTGTATTCCAAAAGAAATTACTAAACTCATAATTTCACCTAAACTTAAAAGTTAAAAGTTAAAACAAGTAAGTTCATTTATTATAAGTTCATTTATTAAAATAGTCCACTTATTATTTAGTCCCACATGTAACAAAAGTGTTAAAAAATTAATTTAAACAATGAAAATCACAGTTTTCTTGTTGGCTTTCTCTTTTGTTTGTAATTATGTATTAATTTATTTATTGAAGCAGGCTTCCTTGTCCCCTAAGTCTTAATTTCTTAAAGGTTGTACTAAAAAAGAAAAAGTCTTAAAGTCAGTAAGTTAGTAAACATGAGGAGTCCGCAAGGCAAAAAAAAAAAAAAAAGTCTTGAAGTCTGTAAGTTAGTGTAAACGTGAGGTGAGGAGTCCGCAGGACCGCAAGGCAAAAAAAAAAAAAAAGAATCTGGGTCTGGCGGGTCACAAGGCAGGAAAAAGAATAAAAAATCCGGGTCTGGCGGGTCGACCCGCCCAACCAGCCAGACCCGGATACTGTGCGGGTCTGACAGGTCGACCCGCCAGACCCGCACAGTAATCGTGTCTAGCGGGTCAACCCGCCAGACCCGGCGGGTCGACCCGCCAGACACGAAATTTTCGAGTCTTAATCGGATAGACCCGATTACGACCCGAACCTGATTAGCCCAAACCCAATACCTGTTTTTTCGTGTCGGGTTCGTGGGTCGTGTCAAAATTGCTACTTTTGGTATATTAGGAATTTTTAAATACTTGATCAACAGGACCCTGAATGAATATTTTAGGGGAGCTATTAACTCAATCAAGGTTTAGGTTGGACATGTTATACCACAGTCTCATATTAGGAAGATGAATAACCCATATTTAATGGGTGATTTATAAAGACACTCGTGAGTGCTAAGTATTACATTGCTTACTTACTATGTGAAAGTAAGCTTTATAAATGATTATAGGAAAGTTTTAAATTGACTAGCTATTTTAGGATAATAGCACAGATGTGTCTAGGCGCTTTCACTGGGTCGTTACAGGATGCCTCCCTATAATAATTAGAAAAAGAAAATACTTAATTTGTTGCTCATTAGCAACTCCTATTATTTCTTGCAAATGGTTGAGACGGGTAGAATGTGTGCTCTCTTAGTATCTCAACTCAAATAGGAATTTTGGGTTGCACTGTTGTGACTAGCTTTGTTATCTTTAAGAAAAGATGGTATGCCCAATCCTTGTTGAAATTCATAGGATCAGACTTCCTCAATGGTGAACACTCTTCTTCACAATTTGAGAATAATTTTTCTCATTATAGCAAAAATAGAAGTTTCAGTTAAAAAGGATGTATAGAATAACAAGTAGTAATGGTATAATTAAATTTGCAGCTATGCGCATTTGCTTGTTTTGAATGGTTTGCCTCTACTCATTGGTTAATTTTTCTTTTTCTGTGCACTTTATTTTGCAGATAAGGCATGGTACTAATTCTGAGCCAATGCGTTTATTTATTAGTGGGTAGCGTTTGACCGATGGCTATAGTAGAATCCATACTTGATATCCCGGTACAAGATCCATCAGAGGAGGAGTTCTGTTCTGCTAATTTGACTTGGACCAAGTTTCGCAATTCTGAACGTGAAGATGATGTTGCCCTCATTCCTTATGAACGTGTTGATGCATTTATAATTGGTGAATGCTCTAATGTGGAATGCCCAACTCGGTTCCATATTGAAAGAGGAAGAAAACGATCTTTGGGAAGCTTGAAGGAGTACAAGAATGATGAATATTTGGAATATAGGATGTAAGTTTATGTTTTGCTTTGTAAACTTCATGTCCTTTTTGCTCTTTTAATTATTTTATTTTTTGGTTAAAGGTAGATTTCCTGTCTTGCCATGTCATATACATTAATGTATGTAACAACCCAAGGAAAACTCTAGGCAGATCTGCTCTTTCACTTATAAAGTCTAGTCTTATTTTGTAACGAATCAATATGGGACTTGGCGAAAGTTTTAATGAAGAGATGTTTGATCTACTTGATCAAACCGTATGTATTGTATTAATATAAATAGAGACTTTTACATTTGAGAGTTTGAGTACATGTATATAACATTTGAAATTGGGAAAATTACCTTTTGCCCCCAATGAACTACAACACATTTTCACTTTGTCCTCATGAACTACCAACTGTGACAACCGATCTCTATGAACTACCATTTTGTGTCCAAAATCCCCCTTCTGCCAATCAAAGGCCTATTCCGTCAATCAAATGCGTTAACTCAGACGGTCAAAGTGACAATGCATTGTAGTTCATGGAGGCAAAGTGACAATAAATTGTAGTAAATGAGGGCAAAGTGACGGGTAGACCATCTAAGTTAATGCCTTTGACTGACGGAATGAGACTTTTTAACACAAAATAGTACTTCATGGGGTCGAGTGTCACAATTGGTAGTTCATGAAAGGAAAATGCCAAGGCGTTGTAGTTCATGGGGGAAAAAAGTAGTTTCCTCTTTGAAATTTAAACCTATACAATTTCAAATGTCTAGAGAGCTATAGGATAATAAGATAATAGAAAGTTGATGTTATCCTATCTTGTAGAGGCTGCTATGGAGATGGACTCTTTTATCTTTGCATTGTTAATAGAATAGGAGATATGCGAATCTGCCGTAGAGATAATGTCGTGATAATTGGCAAAGTTGTTAACACTTAGTACCTATGAGTGTTTTTATATACTATCCATTCCATGTGGGTTACTCATATTCCCAATATAAGACTAAGGAGTTACAAACCCACCCCCCCCAAACTCCCCCTTAAATCTTTTACATTCTAGTCAGGGTCACAGCATGCAATATTCCAGTACAACATTGTGTTACTAGGTTGCTTTAATACCATTTGTAATATTCTAGAGAAAGCTCTAGTCACATCTGCGCGACTGCGCTATCACTCTAAAATGACTAGTTAGTTTGGAGATTCCAAACTCCCCCTTAAATCTTTTACATTCTGGTCAGGGTCACAGCATGCAATATTCCAGTACAACATTGTGTTACTAGGTTGCTTTAATACCATTTGTAACAATCTAGAGAAAGCTCTAGTCATATCTGCGCAATTGCGCTATCACTCTAAAATGACTAGTCAGTTTGAAGATCCCTAGAATCACTTATAAAGTCTAATCTCACATATTAATTAAGGAACTAATATGAGACTTAGGACCCATGAGTGTCTTTATAATCTACTCTATGCAGGTTATTCATCTTTCTAATGTGAGACTGTAGTGCGATATTGTTTTAATTTATTATTATTTTTTTATAGATATTGTGGTGTTACATTGTTTACATTGCTCTCTAGATCTGGCATTTAGATGTTGATGTGATTCTAAGAAGATGGCTACTAGGCATCCCAACACTTTTTTCAAAATTCATTTTCACAAATGATCTGGACCCCACATTCATTTAAGAAAAAAATAATAATATAAATTTATTTATTTATTGAATGGACCAGGTCATTTGAAAAAGAAAATGTTGGGATGTTTAGTATTATCCTTCTAAGAAACTTTCCTTCTGTCTTGTTCTTTGCTTTTTAATTTTCAGAAGTTTGGACCTGATTAAGTGAGCTATAAAATACGTAGAAGTATCAATGACAACCTTGTGTTTGGTTTCTTTCTCTTTTGAGACCTTGTTATTAGTACTTCATACATACATACATGTGTGTGTAAAATTATGTAGTTTGAGCCATAACAGGTTCTAGATGGATACAAAAATGATATAAAATCAATGTTCTTAATTGACACAAAGCATCCTAAATTTCTAATGTTGATTTCTTATTTTGGATTCTTGAAGGTATTGGTGTTCATTTGGTCCTGAAAATTTCGGGGAAGGTGGGGGTGTATTACCTAGTCGAAGATATCGGCTACACCCGCAATCGTGCTGCTCGACCTCAATCCATGCGAGGCTGCACCTGCCATTTTATGCACGTCCATCACTTGCACTTATTATATATATTATAGTGTGAGGCGCCACGTAAACGAGTCTGGCTTTGTGTGCCAGAGATGCCATTGGCCCTGGTGCCAATAAAATTCCATATATCTGTAACGAGATTCAACAACAGAATTAATGTTTATGATCTATCTGGGCATTAATCCTGAAGAGAATGTGTTAGAGAAACACATAGCAAATGCAAATGTTAATAGCCTTGCTTCCCAGTATGTCCACAAACTTGGAATGATTATAAAGCGATCTACCCATGAGTTGGATCTAGATGATCAAGCTAGCATCCGGATGTGGGCTGAACGCAATAAAAAAGGCTATTCTTTTATCAGGATACTTGAAGCAGCTCCTTTCATTTTGGGTATTCAAACAGAATGGCAATTGCAACAAATGATCCGACGTTTGGCATAAAGAGGCTTGAGGTATTTAATTCATTGATTGTCATTTATACTAGTAGCTTTAAAAATTGAAACAAAGTTTTCCTCTAAACTGGGTTGGAGGAATTTTTTTCAACCTAGTTTATAAAAATGACATGTGTTTCTTTTTTCAAATAACATGAGATGCACATGTGTTTTTAATAGTAGGGACAAAGTTGAAATAAATTTTATTAAAAACTCATGGGCATCTCATATGTTATTAAAAAAAAAAATTAGGTTGAAGGAATTGGAGGAAAACTGTCATTAAAATTGTTAGTGGACAGAATATTTCTCTCATTTTTGTCATTATTTGTTGAATTAATGCAGTACCCCTTGTGCACGCTTCTTGCATGTATTTGATTCAAGGAAGCATGCCCTCCCTGTCTTATAGGGAGTGGCATTGAAGCAACCCCTCTAACCCCTTAAAAGGAGGTGGCCTTGATCTATTCCATGTTAGGGGTGGCTCCATAACAAAATGAGGTGGTTTTTAAAATTATTATTTGATTAAAATTTAATAATAATCAATCACAAGTTTAATGGTAATTCTTTTTGAAATGACGCAAGAAAAACTTCTAACATTACTCCTTAGCATCTATTTGGATAGGTGAGTTCTATGTAGGCTTTCTAACACATATTGTTTAAATTGTTAATAATTTAAATAGCAAATTACTAGAGATCCATATTTGTCGTTTGTGTAATTGGTAGGAGTAGCAATTTTTAACATAACCCACGAACCCAACACGAAATTAAATAGGTTGAGTTAGAGTTGACTTATATAATTTTATACAAATGCCTCAACATGATCTGAATCTAACATGAACCTAATACAAAATTTGAGGGTTAGAGTTTATGGGTTTGACCCGTTTAATTAAATAGGTCGGGTGAGAATTGACCTATATAATCTTATACTCATACATTGATACGATTCAAATCCACCAAGTGAACACGAATTGCCGCTCATAGTAATTGGTTCTCATTACCTGATCTAAATTGGTTCTGTTCTCAACAGAAAGATACCAAGTACAAATTTTGATTCCCAAGTGGGGCCAAAAGTATGGCTCACCACAGAAATTCAATGCTGAAACCAGAGCATGAAGAGCAGAGTTTGCCAATAGGAGTGAGGCAATCTCACCTTATCCACACTCCCACCACAAGCCAGTATTACATTCATTATCACATCACTCCTTATCAAATATCCATAATCCCAAAAACAACCACTAACCCACATACCCTCTCTTCACATTTGAAAGAAAACTGATATTGTAATCGGAGTTGCAGCGATGGCAGCCATGAACTCTGGTGTTTTGGCATGCAACTATGCCATCTCAGGGGCTGGATCGTCCGATCTTAATGCCAAGCTTGCTTCCATGCCTTCTGTGGCATCCCCAGTTGTGCCATCTCGCAAGTTGCCTGTGATAAGAGCCCAACAGGCTTCAGTCTCTGAACCAAAAGAATCAAAAAGGAATGAAGGAAGAAGGGCTGCTCTACTTTACCTGACAGCAACCCTCTTCACAACTGCTGCTGCTGCCTCCAATTCCTCTGCCACTGCTGGGGTTATCGAAGAATACCTTGAAAAGAGCAAAGCTAACAAGGTTTTCTATGTTGCTTTGTATCCATAATTTTTTTGTTTTATGCATATTCATTTGGTTTTCATTTCTGGTTTCTAAAGTGAGACTCGGGTCCATCTGGGATTTTCATTTGAAAATAGAGTTATACATTTAGTAAAATTGCAGTTTAGCTTTTAAAAATAATAATTTCTCTAAACGCTCTCTCAAAGGATACATTTTTTTGCAAGATCGCAATACAAAATGTACTCAACTAAGCTTGAATGTTGTAATAGGAACTGAATGACAAGAAGAGGTTGGCCACAAGTGGAGCAAACTTTGCACGGGCTTATACAGTTCAATTTGGGACATGCAAGTTCCCTGAGAACTTCACAGGGTGCCAAGATCTTGCCAAGCAAAAGGTTTGACTTTTAATTAAATGGGAATAGTTTATTTCTTGGTTTTTTTATACATTGGTTTTTCTCTGACTGTTTTGGTTTTTGGGTTGATGCAGAAAGTGCCATTTATTTCTGAGGATTTGCAGTTGGAATGCGAAGGGAAGGACAAATACAAGTGTGGTTCCAATGTTTTCTGGAAATGGTGAAAAGGGCAGTCTTTTACCCTTTGCTAGTAATTGCCCCCCACAAATGTACCTAAATTTCTATTGAAGAAACTCTACATCATTGTGTTTTGCAATCCTCTTTCTCAATTTCAGCTTTGTTTCTAAATACCCAATTAATGTTTGTTTTCCTAGACTCGACAGAGAAAACTAAAGTGAGTTTCACTTTTAGATGCCGGTTTATAGAAAATTTCCTACAACCTAGTTTGTAATAAATTTCTGTCCATTTGTTTATATGTCAATGCATGTCTTTTATGCCGCGATGAGAACTTAACCTCTGCAATAGAATCACAAGGCCTGGAAAGGTTGAATTGATAATTATATATGCTAATTATATCTTGGTAGCCGTACACAAGAACATAAAAGAGGAAGAAAACGTACTTGGGATTTACATTCATTAGCCTCTTACCCTTCTCTCCTTCTCAAGTTATTCTTGGCAAAACAAAAACAAAAAACAACAAAAACAAAAAGGAAAAAGGACAGAAGAAAAAAAATGTGGTTGGCTACTTGTAATGGGTTTTATAGGGTTCATACATATGTTTGGATTGTTGGGGTGTTAGTCATTTGTAATAAACTGGGATAGTTTCATTCTCTTACAAGTTATTACGATTAGTTTGTCTGTAATTCTGTATAAAAAGCCCAAGAACAATGTATGCAAAGAAAATAACTTCTATAAGAACATGACACAAACTAAGTTCTTTGTGCCCTCCAATAAAAATTAGACACATCAGAATATTTCACAAAATCAAATAAGAACAAAAACGGACGATTATATCCATTCTCCCCAAGTAATTCATAGTCATAGACAAACCCCATCATTTTTCCCCGTAGTTGTAAAACTAGCCCCACCCCAAGAGTCAGTGCTCCGCCGAGGCCTGTATTAATTGGATGTTTTCCATAGCGATCTCAACCGTTTCTTGAACTCAAAAAGAACTTTCAAACAACTTATGCTGAGGCCTCCATTAACGTCTTGATTACAATATGTAAGTTGTAAACATTTGTTCGATCTATCTGTAACGGGTTAACTTGCAAGGAACAAGATAAAATGAACTAAAATTGAAAGTATCCTCCAAAGAATGAATACCCAAAACTTATTGGTGCTGGAGCAGAAGTGGAGGAGAGGGCTGTGGGGTTTGGCGGCGCTCGAAGGTGGTCGAGTAGTGGGTCGGTAGGGTGGGCAGGGAAGTGGGTTTTCTCTTGAATGAGAGAAATTGGGTTTTGTTACCTGTGGGTGGCGGAGCAGCAGCATAGGAATCCGTCGGTGGGGTTTGGCAGTTGTCAGCGGTGCTCGGCGGAGCAGTGGCTCTACGGGTGGCGGTGAGCATGGGTTTTACGATTGAAGGGGAAAAGGATGGGTTTTGCCGATGGATTACTTGGGGATAATGGGTACAATCGTGTGTTTTCATTCTTATTTGATTTTGCGTAATATTTTGATGTGTCTAGTTTTTATTAGAGGGCACAAATGACTTAGCTTGTGTGATGTCCTTATAGAAATTATTCTCGTATAAAAATCATCCAGAAATTTAAACTACACTACTTTTATTTGTAGAAGAATCTCTGTTCTTTTAGTCAATTAAAACCATCAAGGATTGTGGTTCAATGGTTCCAAGTAATCCCCATATGGTTAGACATACACAAAGATATGGGTTTAACTCCAGTAATGAGAATCTTCATAACTAATTAACGTAAACCACATTGGATTCCACTTATGTACGAATATGATTGGATCTAGTTATGACTTAATTCGGCTTGAAGTAGCAAATGCGGTCACCGTATAGGCCTTCTTATGTCATTGGTTCCTAGTAGACAGTTGCTACTATAGTTACGTCTAGATAGAGTAGCTACTTTGATTGCCTATTTTTGTGTTTTTTTTTGTTTTTATTAAAAGTAAAAATAAATAAATGCTAAAAAGACCTCACCCTTTTTTTTGTTCCTCCCTATTTTGTGTTTTGCTTTATTCTCTTGATATCCTGACTTCCATGGAGGTTCTAATTTTTGGAAAAGTATATATACCCCACTCAAGGGGCACGCCAGCGTAATTTTTATTTATTTATTTATAATTAAAAATTAAAAAAAAATAAAAATTAGTTGGCGTGCTGTATATCATGGTCCCCCGCTCAAACTTACTCCTAATTTGTAATGTTCCTCCAAATCAAAGTTTGCATTAATGTCTTCTCCCCCAATTTACCAAAAATAAATATTCCTATAAATTTGAAAAAAAGAAAAGAAAAGAAAAAAACAAATAAAAATCAAAAAAGGAGAGGGGACTCAAAGAAGGGGTGGCCAAAACCACGTTTAAATGGCCAGGGGTGGCCTGCCAAAGGCTGTGGTTCGACTATCCCTCTTCCTGCCCTTTAATTTTTAGTTTTTAATATATTTTCTGAATTATTTTATTTTTGTTATTTAAGAAGACATTACACATTAAGTATTAATTTGAAGAGGTATGTGAAATTTTTCCTTCTAATTATTTGTTCCATTTGTCAAGGAGCTCACGTAAATCTCAGTTTTTCTTAAATCATTATTTTTTTCCCCCCACAATTTCCACTATTTGACAACTGTATCATTAAATAAGAAAATTATGTTACAACTCTCTTGGGCTTTTTGGGCCTCTTAACATGTGAGTCCCAATTTTTAATTTGATAAAATTAAAACCCGTGCTTTGTCATATTTTACATCAAATAAATTACATAAAAATACAATGATAACTCTCTGATCGAAAATAAATAAATGCCAGCCACGGCTAGGTGACTATTGTTACTCAACCATGACTGGGTGCTGTCAACCAGTCCCAACCATCTTTTTTTATGCTTTTCTGCCCTTTTCACTTTTTTAATTTTTAATTTGAAAGGTATAATAATTGTATTTTCATATAATTCCTGGTATCTATTTGGCAGAAAACACTAATGGAGATCTCAATTTGCAAATACTGAAAGCACGGGTCTTGATTTAATCAAATTGAAAACTGGGGCCTCAGTGTCAAAATTTACAAAAGCATGAGAGGGTCATGACATAATTTCTCTAAATAAATAAGAAGGGAAGGAACTTGAATCATCCCACATAGGCCAGAAAATGTTTTTTTTTTTTTTTTTTTTTTTTTTGTTATGGTCACTTTAGAAAGTGAACCAGAAGCAGATAAACAGGGCAACATTCAAATACTAACATGAGCTTCTCATCCATGAAATGATTTACAAGTTCTGTACGTGTTACATTTCACCTATGTATCCCTATACATGTTTCTCTCTCTCTCTCTCTCTCTCTCTCTCATGGTTGAATGTGTAGTATCTGTGATTAACAACAAAACAATTATGGAATTCAAGAAAAAAGTTTGTAACTGTAAATCAATTTATATATCTTGAAATTGTCAGAAAAACCTGTCAGGAAGCAAGTTCAAACTTCACAAGAAAACTGCTTGGATGCCAAAAATTGAAGGCTGATGATATCTGAACTGCAGTGCTGTTTGAGCTCAGAGGTACACCAGCTTGACATCCCACTCACCCATGTCAAGGAAACAATTTCATGTGAACTTCACAAGCTGTCAATCCAGTCATGCCCACAATGTGATCACTGATTCAAATCTCTCATTGCATGACTGCTAAGAAGTAGTTCAAGTGAACTCTTGAAAATTCAAGCCTAATTTTTCTCAATATGCAAAATCTGGAACTTTCCAAAGAAGTTATGAGCTGTGTGAACACCAGGAGGGAGAGCCATTGTTCTGCAAGTGTGGACATGGCATTGGAAGCACCTTACTGGAAAATCCTGAAACAAATTCACACTTCCATGTCATGGATGGAGCTAAGCCAAGAAGTGTGACATTTTTAAAGCATATCTCTTCAAATATTGCATCCTCAATGCCCTCCAGTACGGGCGCTTTTGTTGAATTTAAACTGATCACATTACATATAAAAATACCCTTCACTTTGGGGACAGCTTTGGGATCCCATCCTTCATCAGGGTGGTCATTAGAGCCTCTACTGAACCTTATGGGTATCTTGACTCTCTCCATGGTTATGTTGCTAAAACTGATATTTGCTATATATCCCCCTCTACCTTTATCTGATTTTATACGCACCCCAGCTGCTGAATCCCAAACATGCAAATCCTCAACAGTTACATTTGAAATTCCACCGGACATCTCGCTACCAATTCCAACCCCAGAACATGTCGGGGTAGTGCCGGAAACTCTCCTGACAATAATGTTGGAGCTCGGCCGAGACATGGTGATACCATATTGATCCCAACCACTCTTTACTGCTACAAGATCATCCCCACTCTCGATATAACAGTCTTCAATACATACATTGGTGCTTGAGTCTGCACCATTAAATCAGAAGTTAAAGCTCAAGAAAAGTATGTTTTACTCTCTTTTTTCTCTAACAGGACTGGTAGATAAGAAACTTAATGCAATGCAGAGTACAAAGATTGCAAGAATAGAAATGACATAACATACCTGGATCTATACCATCTGTATTTGGTGCATTGGGAGGAGCCAAGATTGTCATGTCTTTGATAACAACATTACTGAAACAAATACACAGAAAATAGTTAGTACATCTAAAGCATAACATGTCAAAGTAGCAGGGCAGAAAAACCAAGTGAATTCTCTCTAATTCATATGAGATTGTAATGTTTCATCTTCTATCACAAGCTCTGAATAAAGATTAGCATGCAGTAGGGGTGGCAATTTGCATTCGAGTTTCGGATTCATGTCGTGTCGATACATGAGTATAAGACTATATAGGTTAACCTTAACTCGCTAATTTCATATTGGATTCACGGCAGGTCTACTGGTCGTGTGAAAAATTGTCAGTCTTAAATGTCGTGTGTCAAGTTCGAGTCTTATCAAGACAGAGGTATAAGATTTTATAAGTCAACCATAACGCAACTCAATTTTAACCCGTTAATTTCATGTTAAATTCGGGTAAAATTTGTAGGTTATTTCAAAAAATTGCCAGCTCTAACATGCAAGGATGAGGCTATATCTTCTGGGACACTGGGTGAGATAATACAGGGCAGCAAGCATGGTTTCGCTATCTTACATTAAACCAACATGCCTATATTTTTAGCTCAAGAGAATTGGATCTTATATTATATCGCTCTTGGATATTACTAACCAATAAGCAGCATCTCAGGTCAACAAAATTTTCATGTACAGAAGAAATAGAAACAACATGATAGGAATAACTGGGGACAGGAGACACTGAACCTGCAGTAAACGGGATGAATGTTCCAAAAGGGAGAATTGAGGAAAGTGAGATTTGAGATGAGAATGTTCTGAGAGTTCATTAGCTCAACCAGGTGGCCTCTAGTATGCTCCAATGTTCTGTTCCACCAAAGTTCCCACCACATCCTCCCCTGCCCGTCAATTGTTCCCTTCTGTCCTGCAAGACAGCATGTGTTCAAACATAAATAAATAAACATATAATCTCAGCAGTTTTAGATATACTTAATAATTTTTTGTGGAATGAAAGATAGTAGAGATGCAGAAAAATTTTGCACACACTGTTGCCAACATGTATAGCTCAACAGCACCTACATGGCACAGCAGCAATTTGAAGTAAACCAAATGATACGAACTGAGAGTTTGGTTGCAACCATGACAAATTTCAATAAACTGACGTGAAACCTAGTCAAATAATTTGAAAATTAGTTAGTTTTTTTTTTTTTTTTTTTTTTTTTTTAACTGAAAGATAAAATAAAATAAAAGATGATTATTGTGCTTCACTGATAAAAATAAAAATAAAAGTTACATAAAAAAAACACTCTGCAGTTATCTAAACAAATCAATTTATATAAGCCTGATATCATATCCTGGGAAGTTCTGCTGTTTCCACTAGTATTCATGATTCATTAGTTAAGCTGTCTACTTACTATCACAGAGAAGTCGAAACATAATGACATGGAAATAACATGTGTCCACACAAATGATTAAGAGTGTTTGTTAATTAAATATAACATAATTTTCTTGATAAATCCAACATATTAAAAAAATGATTTATTTTGTTCAACACAATACTCAAAATAAGTCCTATTTTTTGTCCCATGTATAAAATGATTTTCTTTTTTGGATAAGTAATTGTAAATTCATTAAAAAGTGTAAGGTGCAATCCAAGTACGTAAGAAATATATAAGAAAGAAGCCTAACAAGTAGTGGAGAAGATATCTAAAAAAAGCATGAAAATTTGAAAATTTGAAAAACTACAATATCAGGCAGCAGCCTTAAAGAAAAAATTATTTAATTCCACTAAGGTCTTCTCATGGTCTTCAAAATTATGACCATTTATTTTCTTCTAAAGACACCACATTAGACAAAGCGGAATCATCTTCCAAATTGTATCAAGGCAAAAGATCTACCACCTTTCTAGACATAAACAATATTCTAAAAGAGCACATGCAATCTCACAAAGAAGTAGAAGATGGTCTATCAACTCCTCATTGTTCGTACTCATGCAACACTGCTCAACCGCAATAATATTATAAAATGAAAGTAACATAAGCATTTAAAAAAAAATAAAAAGAAGATGTGACATTTCATTTTTATATTACACATAACAAAACTATGCATCAAAAGGGGGGAAAAAGAAAAAGGTGGGTAGCATACCTGTAATTACAACATTAGTGAGACCATCTCCATGTATAAGGCTTATGTGTCTTCCTCCTAATCTCTCTCTCCCTCTTCCATAAGAGGGCAATGGCTCTATTATAGGCCATTCTTCCGGATCCTATAAATGATAAATACAACAGAAAAAAAAAAAAAAAAAAAAAAAAAAACCAAGATGATTTAGCAACTTCCTGAAATATAATCAGAAATATAGTTTACTAATTGACCACCACTTTTCGTGTTTAAGCTTAAACTCACATTACACATATATGATAAATTACATATCAACCACCACTTTGGTAAGTGTAGCAACCCAAGAAACCAGTAAAGTCAAGAATAAGATTTAGCAACTTGCTGAAATATAATCAGAAATATAGTTTACTAATTGACCACCACTTTTCGTGTTTAAGCTTAAACTGACATTACACATATATGATAAATTACAAATCAACCACCACTTTGGTAAGTGTACTGTGTAGCAACCCAAGACACCAGTAAAGTCAAGAATAAGAAAAGCATTATTAATTTGTATTAATAATAGAGCCGGTTGTTTAATTATAAGGACATAAATTTTTGTTAATTATAAACGAGGATTTGTTTATCAGAAATTATTCAAATGTAGGACTTGTCTTGGAATACATGAAAACGGACGGCCAAAAAAAATAATAATAATTCTGGTGGGTCCCTTTAGTCCCACATTTCCACTTTCCTACACCTTGTCCATAGAAGTACACGCATGAGCACGACAAACATGACGGCCTTTCCTTTAGTCTCAATCCAAAGTTACCGCCCCTTCGCAACAAATCATTCCATTGTGCTCCAAACAGTTAATGCTATATGTAATATGCATATAATTTTGTGTATTTAAGTTACTCCATTTGTAATTTCAAATAATAATTAGGGTTTAGCCATTGAATTGTCAAAAATCTTTTCAAATTTCTCTACCATGATTGTCACTATATTAAATTTTTAATTTTTTTTAATCTCCTTCATCAACTAAAATTTTTCGTTGCATAAGTATTTTTATAAGGGAAATACTAAGTGTTTTTCTAATGTTCTTTTAACTGTAATGTGGCTTTTAAAATGAAAAATACTAAGTATTCTTCTAATGTTCAACTAGTGTCATCCCAACTGTGATATAGATTTTAAAATCACCAATAGAAAGTCAATAATGATAATCTCAAATTCAACGATAATTTTAAAAAGCACATCACAGTTGGGAGGACATTAGGAGAATACTAGAAGAACACCTAGCATTTTCCTTTTAAAATTATCGTTAAATTTGAAATTATTATTATTGACTTTTAATCTATTGGTGATTTTAAAAGGCACATCACAGTTGAGAGGACACCAGAAGAACACTAGAAGAACACCAAACTTTTTTTTTTTATAAATACCGTTAAATTCAGGCCAACTCATTAATCTTTAATTTCTTCTTTTTTCTAAACCAAATAGAGTATTTTGATAATTTTGTCAAGTTTTAACATAAAAATCTAATGGAGAGAGCATTAAAAAAATTCAAAACTCGATACACTAAATTGAAAAAAGTTGAACTTTTTAAAAGAACATTGAAAAGTGATGGTAAATCAAGAGGTTAAGTGAAGTTTTTCCTAATTATTATTATTAATGTTTATTCAATCTGATTATAAATACTGTTATAAAAAAGTAAATATAAGAATGAATACCGATGATAATTATTCCATATAATGAATATTGATAATGAAATATTCAGAATAATACCTTAAAAACTGTTCAAAGTATTTAGGGTTTTTTCATACGTGCCTGGGAGCCAAGAATCACAGCGCCCTCTTGGAGAAAGAGGGTGAAATTACTGGTGAGGTTAAAGCTGCCTGTGAGCCACCTCCCCCTCGGCACGTTCAGCTGGGACCCACCTTTCTCGCCGAAACCCTGCATGTGCCGTACCGCCCTCCGAAACGTTTCGGTGTTGGACGTTTTCCCGTCGCCAACTCCCCCGAACTCCGTGATAGACATCACCACCTTTCTCCTCGGCACGGCCCCGAAAAACCCGGCGCATGTCCTCGGGTCATCCGCGACGTCACAGGGTCCGGTCGACCCGGATATCAACCACTCCGGGAAAACGGGTCTGGTTGAGAATTGGACGAGCAGTATCGCCAGGAGCGTGAATAACAGAATCAGCGGCGCCCATGAGGGTCTGACAAAGTTACCCGTCAGTACACCCCACAACGGTTTTGCGGAGTTCATTTCTGAAGGGAAAGAGACGTTTTGTATTGGTGGTGAATGGAACAGTGCGTGTTAGGCACCGGAGAGGAGATTTGAAGGTGGGGATGGAAGAAAGAGATCAAGGGGCGGTGCGCATTGCGCGTGGCGCCTTACAGTAGTGTGGGGTCCGGTTCGGAAAGTTCAACAGAGATCCATTCGATTTGTCCGGTGTGGACGCACGGTTGATGATCGCATGCGGACAAAACTATTTCATAAAGAGAGTTGGCCACTAGGATTCGGAAATGTTTGTTTCTTACAGCGTGGTGGAAGATGAGTGGCTGTGATGGGAAGGAGAGGGGATGCTGTCGACGCGTTGGACTTTTTTGGGTGAAGGTGGTGAGAAAGCAAGAACAACCGCTCTTCACGGGGGACTTTTGGGAATTCGACTAATTTTTAAAAAAGGGTTTTGATAAGACGTGCGTGGTGGTGGATGGTTGGGCTGTAGTGATGAATGACACGTGGTATTTCGATACCACAGAAAGGGCAATTCTCCAAGTGGGAGTTATCATTCCCTCGGCTTTGAGTATATTTTGTGTGTACATTGGGGTGATACAAATTGTATATCATACAATATTTAATTGATTAGCCGTGTCTACAAATTTTTCTTATTATTAAAAAAATCTAAATCAAAATTAGGGGCAAAGTGATAATTAATAAATGAATAGTGGAGTGGGCTCCATAGAAAGGCTCACCAGAAGAAAGTCCAACAAACGGTATCAAACCCAAGAGAAGAGGCCCAATGCCATACGAATTAGCCCCAGCTGACCCAGGCCTGCAAAATGAAGAACAAGCCTCATATCACTCCTAGCTGAAAAGTCCCGTAGAGTATGGAACGAGTATCGTTCCCACCTAACTAACTTTCACGATAAATAATATTTGAAAAGTAGTTAAAGAGATATGTCAAACTTCTAAATCAGAAATAATTAAGGTAGTTCCGAAAATCAAGGACGCGCAATCTTAAAGAGGAAGGTTGTAGAGTCCTCCCATGACACGACAAAATGCCCTTATCTAATCCTAGCCCCAGCTATAAATACTTAGGGGCTAAGCTTCACAAGAGATGTTGATATCTCTTTGCTCTTTATACTCTTACGCTTATATTCTGATTATTCAATATTATGTTGTGATCTAATCTCTAACTTGCACTAGAGGTGGAACAGCAACTATTTCCCCACTTTGTTTCCGACTCTGAAAAAATTATAGTATAAAATACATACATAATAATCTGACATTCAAGACCTATCTGTGACATCAAAATTCGCTAACCTATGACTAATTTTCAGTTGTAAGAGCAAGTACTTAGGTAGCAACATCCTCCTGCCGAAACTCATCCTCCTCGACTCGCAAGCTAAAAAATTATTCACATCTTCAACCCAACAAGTCAGGACCACAAAATATAGGAAAAAATAAAAAATAAAAAGCAAAAAGCATAAAAGTCCACAAAATACTATCGAAGGAAGGTTGTCGGATGATTCTAGCCAGAAAGCGAAAAAACCATGCGCAAGCGCGTGCAAGTCAGCATTCGCCGCAAGGTCACCGGAATCAAAAGCAACAGGTGCCGTTGGAAGTAGATGGGGCTGGTGTGTGCGGTTGAGTGACGCGTGTCAAGGTGGGTCTGACAAAAGGACGTAGATTAAGCTTGTAACCAAAAAAAAAAAAAAAAAAGAAGAAGAAGAAGAAAGAAAGAGAAGCAAAAAGAAAAAGGGGGAAGGGAGGGGGAGAAAAGTTCTCCCCCCAAAAACCTACTTTTCATATCTTAGCTAATTAGTCTCTATAACCCCATCTAACAGCTTATTTAAAATTTTCTTTATCTTATTAAAATAATTTTTTATAATTTTTATTTATTAATTTCACTAAAAAAATCATGTCCACAATAAAAACACCAAATAAAACAACCGATCACGATATCGGCCATCTCCAAATTAGAATTCCCTTTTTTTCTTTATCTAAATCACAAATCGTCGGATAGAGAAATTATGGATTTGAAAATTGCAAATTGCATGGTACCTCCATGGACCTGCGGCACTATAACTTTCACTCTTTGCTCTGCATTCACATTGTCATCTGAACGATATCGTAAAGATTAAGCTAATAGGACTTTAATACCATCTCACGTTGATACAGACTCAAACTCTATTTTAATAAGTGAAGCCCAATACATAAAATATTTAATTTAAATGGAGAGAGACCACTTATCTCAAAATCTTAAATAGACAAAAATAAATAAATTTAATTATTTAATTTATACTTTATCAAATATGAGAATCTACTCCCACTTCACGAATAGTCAAAGCAAAGAAGCCTTTTGATTAGCGAGTTTTTCAAAGATCATCAAAGGCTTGAGCACCAAAGCAAAGATAAGGGAAAGGAACAAGAACAGGCCGGGTGAATGGTTCTGTAAAGAAAGTGATAAATGAGAAGAGGAAGAAACAACAAAGGTTAAAGAAAGAAAGAGAAAGACACAAATGAGAAGATGAAGAAACAAAAAAGTCAAAGAAAGAGGGAGAAAGTTAGAGAAATAATTAAGAGTAAAGTCCTCTTAACCCATTCAAATTAACTCTCTAATGACAATCTATCCCACAACCTATCAATTGCGACAATTTATCCCTTAAACTACCAAAACAATGACAATTTACCCTCCAATGTTAGTAAAATCACTAAATTACCCATATAAAATTTTCAATAAGGCAAAAATACCACTAAAGTTTTGAAAAAACTAATTAAATATATTTAAAAATTAAAAATATATATTAAAAAATTAAAAAGGTTTGGGGTGGCCGAGCCACCCCTAAAAAGATGAAGAAACAAAAAAGGTCAAAGAAAGAGAGAGAAAGTTAGAGAAATAATTAAAAACAGATGCTCTTCGAGTGTGCTGTTGTTTGGATTTCATCGTTTGCTGCTTCAGAATAGTGTAGTTGCTGTTAAAATTGATTTGAGTTTGTTTTGCTTTCGTTTAAACTGTGAAGAAATTTGTGAGTCTAACTCATCTTATATATAAAACCAGTTCAATAAGAGAGGGTTGTTCATTCCTTATAAACATGCTCAAGATCTTGTCCACAAGCAATGTGAGATTATTTCTCAACACCCTCCCTCACGTGCATGCTAGTATTTTTTTTAAAGATAAATTTAATCACTTATTCATTACTTTAACACTCTCCCTCATGTGTGGACTAAAACTCGATTTTAATAGGTGAGACCCAACACGTAGAATATTTAATTTAAATAGGGTGATTTGACGGAGTCAAAGTTTGATCCCATTTGGCTTTAATACCATGAAGAAATTCGTGGACGTAATTAATCTTATAAAACGATTCAATTAGAGAGTGTTACTTATTCCTTATAAACACGCCCAAGATCTTATCCACATACAATGTGAGATTATTTCTCAACACCCTCTCTCACGTGCAAGCCAATTTTTTTTTTGTTCTTATCATGGGATAAGTAGTGTGTGCCCTATTTGTTCTGTGCTAAGCTTTGAGTTTGCTACTGCAGAGTCGAACGTGTGTTTTTTCATCATGTCATTGCCACGACAGCTTTACAACAACTAACAGATTCTTTGTTCTATCATGACAAGATGGAGGGAGAAGAACTAAGGCCCACCAACCACCCCTTGGCTAAAATGGGATGGTCAGACCACCCCATTTTTGGCCCCAAAATGCCAAAAAGAAAAAAAATGGGGGGAGGGGGTGAGGGGATCGGGTGCATTTGGGGGTGGCCGGACCACCCCCAAGGGGTTAGAGTGGTTTCGGCCACCCTATACTGGCCGTATGGGGTGGTCGAAACCACCCCTAGCCCCTTGGGGGTGGTCCGGCCACCTCCAAATGCACCCAATCCCACCCCCCCCCGCCCCCCCCTTTTTTTTGGCCAAGCCACCCCATTTTGGCCAAGGGGTGGCTGGAACCACCCCGATCTTTCTCCTCTATTTTTTTTTTTTAAATATATTTTGCTTGAAAAAAAAAAATTTAATATTGAAAACTGTGTACACTTTTTACTGCACATGTGAGAATGGTACTGTACTTGGTACTGTTCCAACTACAGTACCGTTTCGCGCTGTTGGCAAACGGAGCCTAAGTAAAACCATTTATGGGTTTTTCAATTGGGTCCTGAAAGTCAAATGGGTCGCAGACAAACCGACTCAGAACTCGATCGTTGTGCACTTCTGCTCCTCTTCTTAATGGGCACAATGTCTTTGTCCCTGTTTGCCTCTATGTGGTTTTCAATAACCCCAATAGTTGTGCCACTTGCTCAACAAATGGCGGTCAAGAAGGAGGAGAAGAGGCAGAGTGTTGCAGAGGGATTGAGCATTTGGAGCTTTGGTGTATGTGTGGGGGTGAGGATGGGCCTTGTGCTTGTAGTGTTTGTAAGTATATGAAGTGGTCCTTGGTTTTCATTTCACATGAATAACAATTACAGAGAATTTACTCATTTCTCCTTGTCAGGAGATAAAGCGGTTATGTAGCTTTTATCAAGAGTACATTAATATACATAATTGAACACAACTCTGCTTCAAAAGCCTAAGTTAATGGGCTAAAGTTCACTTAGGTATATTAAGTACTCTTTTCTTTTATATTTTCTCAACGTACGACTCAACACTTACAAGTGCACTCACAATACTCCTAAATTATTGATAATCATACCTGTTTCAAATTTTTCATTTTCTTATCAGGCTTTCTACCAATTCAACTGTATTGTAATGCAATCGGGCATGGAGTTTTGGATTCAATTTAATTCAGTTTAATGACCCTAACCTCTTATGATCCTTGATAAAATGAGTCCCAAGACGTCAAACAAATAGCTCAACTACAACCATCAGGGTCCCAAAAAAGCCCCAAATAGGTAACTAGGATCCTCTTCAATTCATTTGAACGGGATAATATCTAGTTCGTCATATTGAAGGGGTATTTTTGTCCTATTAAAAAGTAAAAAGACAAAAATACTTCTTCAATATAACAAAGTAGATACTCTCCCGTTCAAATTAATCGGAGAGGATCATGTTTCCTAAATAGGGCCAACTTCTACTTAAGCCCAAGGAGGCCTAAAAGAGACCTAATATAAGGTATCTTCTCTCAGTTTTGTGCCCCACTCCCCCCACATTAAGACACTGACTTGGGCGTTAGAATGCCTTCAGTTTTTATGACCCCAGGCCTACTGACGACCCTTAGCCCCATCTTAGTTTTGCAGTGGACAAGCAGTCTAATCCGTACGCGGCCCGAAAAAATGAATTAACAATCCTGTCTCAATTTCCAGATTACTTTGGTTCTTGTTATTGAAGCTGTGATAGAGAGTCAGATCATGGTTGAGAAAACAACAAAAACAAACATAATAGAGCCAATCAATTAAAACATCAGCAAACTGTTCACTTTATTAAACATCATATATATAAAATTGCCTTGCACTTTAAACAGGAAATACACATATATGCCATATCTATGGGAATCCTAGTCAGGAGCCACAATTTTTCTTTAAAGCTCCCAAAATAACAATTATTTCTTAATCATTACGCTTAATCAAAACAAGTAACATATATAGCTAGACATGAACATCACCTAGTTGGATATCCTTGCCCTTCAGAGGAACATACTCCCCACGATAAACCTCCAGATAATCCGCCAACGAAGACTTGTCAATATTTTCATGGTGATATGATTTGCAGACGAAGTAGATAACCGTTTGAACAACAAGACCAAAGAGAAACACCGTGCACACTAAGAAAAAGCAAAGAATCCCGATTGGGATGCTTATTCCCATATTTCTTCTCCCCATATTTAGAACAACTAAACTCTCAAACAAAAACTCAACTCCCACGAAAAAAGTAGTAATCGTCAAAAACAGGGCAACCGCAGCACCCATCTTCCCCTTTATCAATCCCCTGCTCTTGATCATGGCTTTAATCCCATACAGATCCTCCAAAACTGATATAACGCTTGCCAAATGCCAAACGATGCTGATATATACAAAACCAATTACGTATAAGATGACAAGAGCAATGAAAATCGCAATTCCAATCTTATATAATCCATAATAGCGTGCCCAGAAATAGAAAAGTGAAACAGAGACGAAGTTGTAAAGCAGAACAATGGCGAAGCTCCATAGGAAAGTGACCATAAGCCTCTTCCAAACCCTGGGGACAACGCTCATGATCTTCTTGAAGGTGATATCCTTTGCTGTGTATATCGATGCGATGGTGTAAACCACTGCGGAGGTGGAGAGAAGGGCGAGGATGAGGAGGAAGGTGAAGTAGAAGGCTTTGAAGAGCCAGAAGGCAGCCCATTCGGAGGAGATGATGTCGGAGAGCTTAGAATATGTTCGGGAACCCTTTAGCGTGTAGTCCAAGGCATTTTCGTTGTTGAGGATCTTGATGAAGAGGAGTTCGGTGACTTGGATGTGAGCAAGGAAGATGAAGGAGAGTGGGAGGATGAGAGCCAGAGTGATTTGGGTGAAGATTCTCTTCCATGTGAAGATGATCTTGAAGGACTCCTTCAAGATCCCAAAGAAGCCGAGAAATTGTATATCTTCTTGCTCTCTGTCCATTGTCTTCTTTTTCCTTGTTTGCAGTGGGTTGGGGATGAATGGGGGGAGCTTTATAAATTGTTCATAGGGTCATGAGGACTTGACTTCAAATTGACAAATTGCCCTTGGTCTATCTTTGAATTACTATAATATTTCCATTAAGCCATTAAGCAAAAGCACAAGTGATCAAACTTTAGGTTCTATTTGAAATTTGTTTCAATGGCTTCAATTTGAAACAATTTTTGACATTTTGCTCGCACGAAAAATCAGTGATCATAACAGCGATAATGACTGGCAAAAACTGAAAATCTTCCGCTGCGGCGAAAAATAATTGTGACAGAGTATGTGAAAAGGAGAAGCTAAAACTCAAAAAATAATTTACAATTTTTTTTTTTTTTTTTAAAAAGAAAAACCTATTTTACAGAGATTAAAGAAGATTTTCTGATTAACCGAAAATGTTTTTAGTTTGGCCACAATTTTTGATTGGACCAAACATTGAAAAAACAAAAAAACAAAAACAAAAACAGACAAAGCCTCATGGGAGAATTTTGACAAATCTAATTAAGAAAATGATTCGCTTTAAAAATTAAATTATTATCAATGGGATTTAGGTATTGGTTAGAAATTTGAATTGTTGGCTCAAATGGTTATATTTTGTTTGTTTGTTTGTTTGTTTGTTTTTTTTTTTGACATATTCACACAAAGAAAGAGAATGAGAAAAATAATTGAACTAATGACATTCGCTTTATGAGGCATAATCTATAGTCCTTGGGCTCAAATGACAATTAGTAAAAGAAAAATAAGGAAATATTGGGTGGCCCTTAGCTAAGTACATATGCCTAATTGAGAAATTTCTATGAAATGGGAAAAAGGGTGAATTCGTAGTTGCAGTTGAATTATGGCCCCATTCCAGTGGACCCATCAAAACCCAAGTAACAAGTCAGGAAAGAAGACAAGGAACGTTCCTGTCTATGCACCGAGAATTTCGTGGACTTTTCATGGAGTTGACCAGGTCAACGCGCTCCAACTTTGACTGACATGATTTTCTTCGGCGCCCCAATTTCTACACGTCTATTGGCTCTGATCACATCTATGGTCTATCTCCCCCTGGATAAAGATGTGCGGAAAAAACACGACAATAATTGTGGAATTGGGCACAAAGTTAATAAGTATCTGTTTGGTTCTCGAGAAAGTTCGAGGGAAAGCCAAGGAAACTGAAACTCGGATTCTACTGTCTTTTGCTCAGTAGAATGGAAGACACGCGCTCTCCTGGGCCCCAAAAATATGTGGAAACAAAATTAAGAAGTACAATATCTTTTCTATTCAGACAACATTATTCTCAGAAAACTGACACAGCATAAGTTCTTGTATGACAAAGGAAATGAGCTTAAATAATCCTCTCAAATTATCACCATATTGTGAATGTTCCTTCAAACTATCAATGGTGTGAATGTCTCTCCTAAACTATCAACAAAATGTCAATATCAATCAAGACTAGGAGCTACCAATTTAAGTACAATTATTCTAATCAAACTTGAATCATGCAAAATAGATCTTTGGCTTCTCTTCTTATAGGTCCGCTTAAACAACGTGACAAGCCGCAAATACTACGTAAGCCTAAGACTTAGGATACGTTTACTTCGATGTAAAATGGTTTTTAGAAAATAGTTTTCGCATTTTATGGTATTTACTGCGACGTAAAATAGTGGTCAAACCGAAAATGATTTTCGTTTGACCAAAAAGCCTTTACATTTTTAGGAAAATGGTTTACAGTTTTTAATTTCGTAAACCATTTTCCCTTGCTCATTGACACCCTAAACCTGATGCTCTTCTAATTAGAAAAAAAAAAAAAAAAAAAAAAAAAAACCGACGCTTTCTCCTTCACCTTCACTCACAGCTGCAGTCTTCTCCTTCAGCTTCACGCTCAACATGCACAAGCTGCACAGCTCCTCTCTCTCTCTCTCTCTCTCTCTCTCAGCTTAGCTTCACTTTTCAAACCCGACGTAGGTACTCTCATCTCTCTCTTTCCTTGTTGAATCGTATGTATGGAGCGATTCAAATCTACAAATTTCTCTTGGTAGGAAGGGAATTGATGACACTTAACTTCAAATCAAAGTGAGTGGCATTGGTAGCCGGCAACACTATACATGTTGGTGTGTTGGTAATAGTAGGTGCAAACAGCTGCCTAAGGGACTTGGGTGGACGTCGTTCTCCCATCTTAGCAGACTTGCCGAATCAGACTCGGAAATTTGAGAATTGGTAGGTGAGTTTGGTGGCTATCTTAGATATTCTCTCTCCGTTCTTTCTATCTCGGGATCAAAATTAGTTAGCTCCAGATTTAAAGATCTACGACCAAACATACAAATAGGAACTAGCAAACTCAAAATTGAACTGAATTAAATTATACTAATTTAACTAAACACAATTGCAAACAGAAATTAATGCAAACAGAAACTAAAAACTCACAAAAAATGACCAAAAAAATGGCTAAAATCTACGGAACTGCTGCAGATGCTGCTCACTGAGTAGGTGCGCTCGAGTGCAGGTAATGTAGGATCAAGCGCCTGTGCGCTAATCTGTAGGTGTGATCGAGCTGATGATCGTGCGCAGGTGCGCACAATTCAACTATCTGGTGGAAACATCTAACGGGGATTTGTTGCTACTACAGAGGTTCTTCGAATCTTTTCTAGCTGGGGGCAAGGTATGACCGGTTATTTTAAGGTGCACAAGCTAGTGCTAGATGATGAAAGTGGAAGAGTGGTGGAGCGGGTGGAGGTGAAGAACATAGGAGATGATGGATTGTTCGTGGGAGACAACCAATCTATATCTATTTCAACTTCTGACTTTTCGGATTGTCGGCCTAACGGCCCTAACTCCATATATTACACCGATGACTACATTACTGCATATGAATATAATCCAGATGTGCTAATTGACATGAGTATCTTCAATTTAGAAGACGGAAGCACTAGACTACACTACAAACCAATTCCTGCCCACAAGAATTTGCCTCCCCCAATTTGGATACTGCTGTTAGAAGACAAAATCTAATCAGATCAAGCATATCCTGGCAAGGCAACAATCCCATGATTTCTCCTCCATGTTTCATGGGATTACATATTACTTTCCATCAACAGACCTACAGCATGTTAGATTATATTATTTCCTTTGTTAGAATATTTTATATTTCCTTCTTTAATTTCTAATGTAGGGTTTATTTCTTTCCTTATGTATTTTAGGGTTTAATTTGGGTTTCTTGGTCACTAATCACTGTCTCTCTATAAATAGAGACTTATGTAATATTGATTGGTAACAGTGTATATACAAGATATACAAGATGTAGCCCATACGTCTCACTCCGCTTTCGCGCTCTCTTTTACTTCTCTTTTATATTTTAATATTTTAGATTTTATATATATTTCTACATGGTATCAGAGCTATTGGCTTACGTCAATCGATCCAATGGTCCTGTTCAAATTTTTTTTTTTTTTTTTTTTTTTTTTTTTTTTTTTTTTTCTTTCTGGTAACCTTCCTTTCCTTCACATCACACACTACTGGCACAACGCCGGTGTCCATTCTTCTCAACCACTCCCGGCTCAATCAGTTGCCCACAGCGCCTTAGCGCCTTGGCCGTTAGAAGGACCTCTTTGGCACCGTCAAGAAGATTCTCGGCACCTACGTCTCCATCGGATGCACCGTCGACGGCAAGGACCCCAAGGACTTGCAACCACAGTCTGAGATCACCGACAGCAACGCCCACCACTGCCTTCCATAGCCCACTGCTAGCCGTGCCTCGTGACAAAACCACCGCGTCGTCCCTACTGGCTGTCGTCCATCAACCCACCACCGCCGGTTCCATACAAATCCACCACCATCAATCCACCTCATCTTCGGCAGTCCAGAACCTTCGCACCATCATTGTGCTCTTCTCCTCCACCAGGCCGCGACCCAGAAACGTCAATCAGACCACGCTGCTCAGCCACTCCTTCTTCTCCTTTGTCTATATTTTACATGTTTTTCAATAAACAACACCATCAACAAACATCTCCACAAACACGTCTCCAGATTCATGCACAAAAGATCCAATTTGTTCAACTCCATCGCACCTCCATTGGACGTTCTCGAAGTACCTTGTGCCAGTGTCCTTACCTCCATCAGACGTTCCCAGACTACCTTGTGCCAACGTCCTTTCCTGTACTAGAGACCTTCCTTCCATCGGACATTCCCGGACTACCTTGAGCTGGCATCCTCTCCTCCATCGGACGTTCTAGGACTACCTTGTGCCGGCGTGCTTTCCCTGTACTGGAGACCTTCCCTCCACCGGACGTTCTCGGACTACCTTATGCTGGCATCCTTCCTTCAAGCCACCTCCGTTGTAGCACAAACCACAAATTTGCCAATATATAGAGAGAGATAAGAAAGTAGAAGAGAATTGTCGGGTATGCAAGAAAAGAGGAAGAAAGAGAAAGTGGTATGTGTTTGCACATGGGATGTTTGTTGCACATGGTAGCCGAAAGGTGAGTTAAAAGTGAGAAGAGAAGTGATGGGAGTCATTAGAAAAAAAAAAAACAAAAACAAAAACAAAACAAGACAAAAACAAAAACAAAAAACCATTTTTTTGACCTTGAGGTAATATCCAAAACCCAAGGTTCATTTCAACCCATAGTTTGTCAGTTTCAATATAGCCCATTGTTGGCCCAATGTCTTGGCCTTGTGGTAATACCAAAAATCCAGGCCTTTTTCATGTCTCTCGCCTAGGTAACAACCAAAACCGGGCTCATTCAAGCCTTGTTGAATCTTGCCATGGTGGTTTATGGCAAGATTCAATCAACAAACTGCCAATTATTTTTTGTTTATCAAACTAAAGGAAGTTCTTACCATCAATTTGCAAGGGAGCGTTAGAAGACAAAATCTAATCAGATCAAGCATATCTAAGCAAGGCAACAATCCCATGATTTCCTCCTCCATGTTTCGTGGGATTGCATATTACTTTCCATCAGCAGACCTACAGCATGTTAGATTATATTATTTCCTTTGTTAGAATATTTTATATTTTCTTATTTAATTTGTAATGTAACGTTTATGTCTTTCCTTATGTATTTTAGGGTTTAATTTGGGTTTCTTGGTCACTACTCATTGTCTCTCTATAAATAGATAGTTATGTAATATTGCTTGGTAACAATGTATATACAAGATGTAGCCTATACGTCTCTCTCCGTTTCCACGCTCTCTTTTACTTCTCTTTGATATTTTAGTATTTTAGATTTTATAAATATTTCTACAATTGCCACCTATCTATGTTGCAAGGGAAATAATGTTTGACCAATTTTAATTGGCATATATACTTAGATTATGCTTTTTCTATTACATTATGTTTGAGCATTATTCCAATTGTTTTTCTATTATATTTGTTGGTGTTTCACTTTATTGTGCAAATTTATTTAACTTGCAAGTGCACGAATCGTTTGTAGTTTAATGGATTGTAAGTGCGAGATTGAACCCATAGAGAATTCTATTTTTGAAAGATCAAATTATATCTAAACTAATTTACCCTAACCTAGTTCCAAAAGAGTTTGAATTTTGAGTTTTGAAAATTAAAGGATAAACATAAATTAAATAAAATAAAACAAAAGATAAAGACTAAGGTTTGGGAATCCACACTCATCGAATCATAACAACATACTCCATGTTCATCAATATTTATCCGAAGTTTTCACAATTAAAATCTTAGATATATTTTACTATGCTTCAACGGTTAATCAAAACCATCCCATGTATCCATTCATTGCACAATTCACAAAAAGAATCCAATATAAATTAAATCATCAGATGTATCTGTAAATCACAAAAGATATCCAATTTTAATTGAAACACCTAATGTATCCGTAGAACAAATCACAAGGGATATCCAATTTTTAGCCAAATAAAATCAAGCAATCAACTGTACTGAATTATTTCAAATCATCAAGTATATCCTTGAATCACAAAAGATATCCAAGAATCTTTCAATCCAATTGAAAAGAAGTAAAACAATTGAAATATAAAACTCAATAAAATCGGATAAATAAAGACTTACATAAAAGTGATGTTGTTCTTCATCGGTGAGGCTTCATACCCAACCTTAGTTGGAAATTTAGCTCCACATAAAAATAAAATCTAAACTTAAACCTAAACTTAAAGAAAAACTAAACTAAAGAGAAAAGCGGTAGAATTTTGCTCTCTGGACTTGTGTATCTTTTCTTGAATGCAAAGAAGTCTATTTATAGGCTTAAGAAATTCCTAGAAGCCCTATTAGACCTAGATAATTCGGAAGTCTGTCTCCCAGTCAAAATAGAAGTCTGAAATCGGAATAAGATTCATCCAGATTTGTGTCCTTTTACTGCGAGTCAATTTTGGCATAGTAGCCGTCCAAATTAGGAAAATTCTATTTCACAACGAATTGTATTATTTTGAGTCAGCTTTCCAATACCATATCAATCACTTCAATCAGATATTTGAGCGGAAAGTTATGGTCAAAATACTGAGATGTGTGCAGAATCTGAATTTGAATCCAATCTGAAATTTTATCAAATCTGAACTTTAAGCCAATATGATCTTGAATCCAATTTAACATTTTTTTGGATTTGGTTAAATTTAACCACATCATCTAGGTCTTCTCAAAGTATGCTTTCTTTCAGACTTTGTATTTTTCCCTTTAAAGCTGTAGTTTTTCTTCAACAACCTACAAAACACTAAAAACACAAAACTAACACAATATTAAATAAGGACACAACTAAAGGATTAACTAATGTAAATAAAGGGGTCCAAATATGAAATATTTGGTACTTATTACACTTCATTCTAGATATTGAATGAATCATCATAAGGTGGGCAAAAAATTGCATTTTTAAAAAATTGTGATTTGAAATGACGCTTTTTTGTTTTTTTAATATGAAAACGCACAAATTTTAAAAGTTAAACTGCGATTTTAAAAATTAATTCACGATTTTGTGGAACACTTTACGACGTTTTTAAAATTTACTTTTTCAAATCGCACTTTTTGAAAATGCAATCTCAAACGAACCCATAAGATGAATCTATTTATAAAAGAGGTTTTTAGTATAGTTGGTCTTTTTATTTAATTATTATTATTATTATTTAATGAAAGAGGTCACTCCTCACTGATAGGACATATCTCGTTGATTTTTTTTTTTTCCTTAGATTGACGTTCCTTCTATAACGATAAGTACCCCCGACCGCACAACAAATTTGGTTTTTTATGTTACAGCATGTTTTCATTGATGACTTAAGTGCTTGCTAAGTTTTTAAGCATATAACAGATTTGGTGTCTTCTCCTTTTTTTGCAGTGGGTCTTTTTAGTTTTGGTTTGTTTTAACGGTTTCAAAATGTTCGATTTGAAAAAATAATGATTTTAAAATGTAATTAATGAAAATGAATTTTTTTTTTTTAAAAAAAATAGTTAACCGTTTGATAAAAATGCAATTCGACCAATAAAATCGCGTTGCATGTTTTTATGTGCAATCTGAAACTCCTACTGTTTTTTTTTTTTTTTCCCAAACACACTCTCAAATGATAAAATTTCCACAATTTTATTAAAAGAACATACTTTTGGTGTGCGAAATCGTGGGCCAAACGAAAATTTCATTTCATATCAAAGCTTGATAAACTTTTCCATATAAAAATTTCATTTCCTTTTAGTGGATTTTAAGTTTTCTTGGACCTGTTTGCAGTTTGTGGGAGGCTTTGATGCGGAAAGCATGAAGGCTTTTGAAGAACTCAGGAGCCGTGTCCATGCACAGGTGGACTGTAATTCCTTCGTTGACTATTCTAGCTAGCTAGTTATGTATTGCATAGATTGAGATATTTAAATACATTCCGTGGTAAAACGATTGGAAGGTTTTTAGCTTTGTGTCCAAATGAAGACAGAAAAGGGAATGGAAAAGAGAGCATGCATTTATCTTGTCGTCATCACAATTGCCGTCGATTTATTAACCCCAACTCATTAAAAGTTTATTATTTTATATGTTTACATATGGGATAAGCCTAACAAGGTGGTGATATACTAAGGCTAATTACGGTAATCGATTCATTCTACAATTGATATAGTATTATTGTATAAACAATTAATTCATTTTAATTGTTTATACAATTAAATCATTATAAACAACTAGTTCATAACCTGCACTATGTACGGGATTCTTCGTTATAATTTAATTTTAAAATTTAAATGCATCTTTATTAATTGTACAGAAAAGAGAAAATGAATATATGTGTAGGCTTAATTACTAACACTAAAGGAATTAATATAGGGAATAAATAAGATAAAACACAAGAATTTATGTGGTTAACAAGAAAAATGGTGTAGCTTCATACGTGACTTCTCAAATTGTTAAAATTGATATTTGATTGCGTGACGTCTATAAAATGATTCACCCTCACTACAAAAAAAGCAGGCTCTCCCAGGGCCCAAAAAACGCAGTGGAAGAGAAAAAAAACGCCGGGAATTGTATTCCCGGCGTTTGGTATTAATGCCTGCTTAAACAGCGTCGGCAAAGCTATTTTCCAGCGTTTTGGGCAGCCGTTGGTGAAGAGAATATAAAGGCCAGTGTCTTCTACAAATGTCGGAGAAGGATTATGTGCTGACGTGATTTGTCGACGCCGGCAGAGGAGGATGCCGTCGTTTTCTGTAAACGCCGGAGAAGGAAGTTGTGCCGGCGTTTTCTGCAAACGCCGACACAACTCCTTCTCCAGCGGTTGCAGAAGACACCAACATCCTCCTCTGCCGGCGTTCTCTGTCGATGCCGGCAGATAAGGATGCACCGGCATCTTCTGCAAACGCCGGAGAAGGAGTTGTGCCGGCGTTTGCAGCTCCGGCATTTGCAGGAGACGCCGGCGCATCCTCCTCTACTGGCATTGTCTCTGATTCTACTTGGCTTCATAAGAAAATAAGTTCCAAATGCTTTTTCTTCATTTTCTTTTTATTTTTTATTTTTTATTTTGGATGAATAAGCACCTTCATTAAAAGTAAGACAAACCAAATACAAAGTATCACCGAACACAAGCCCTTCAAAAGGCATAAAACAAAGCCTCACAGAGGCTGAACACCAACAAAACAAAACACAAAGCTGCAAAACATACTAGCAGCATAACAAAACAAACCAAATCATGAACAGAAAAACCAACTAAACCAGAGGAGACCAACTAGTAACTATATAACCAATATTAACAAAGCAAGTCTGCTGGTATATTCCATAAAGAGCAAAGCACAAAAATTTCCCCAGTTTTTGAAAACTTCACTTTTCTAATTACTCTGGTTCTAACTTCCCACAGAATTTTCTTCAACAATTGCTCCTCTGTTTTGGGATGTCCTGCATGCTTGAGTTCATTTCTATTGCAGCAGATGTTGTAGACAGCAGACCCCAAAGCCAAACGACAAAGCACAGCTTTAAAGGTTTTAATACCCCATTCACTGCACCCCATTTGCAAAACCTCCTCCCATATTATAGGAGAATTAGCTATTCTGCATCTAGACAAACAGAACCTCCAATTTTTCTTCATTTTCTTTCCGAGCTTCTGTTACACTAGCAAAGTACAAGGCTATGAGGCGAGTTGATATGTGGGTGCAAAAGCAACGTACAGATTGCCTCCCAGATTTTCTTGAAATAATGCAACAGAAAACAAAATTAAAAAACATAACAGAGGAAATCAAAACCAATGCAATCTAAAGTAATAGGAGAAAACCCTTCAATTATCATGTCCCCACACACTCATCATGCAATCTCATGGACCTGTTGAGAATGCTATGATCTAGTTCTTGGCCTATTAGAATTATAAAAAAAATTAACATATCAAGACTTACGACCATAATGACTCAAGCTAGATCTATAACATTAGAAAAATGATTCCCCTCTATCTTTTCAAAAACTCCAGACCTTTTCATTACAAAATTAAAATAAGATTATAAAAAATAACAAAAATAAAGTAAAATAAGTTTATACAAGCCGCACTTAATTTCACTCATTTAACATTCAAGCCTATATTTCTATTCAAACTCGGTTCATTTAATAAACAAACCAAACTCAAATCTAGTTGATCAAAGTTCGAGTTGTTTATAAGCAGTTGGGTTCATTTAAAGCCCTATACACCAAGTTTCAACCAAAAAACAAATCTTGTTCACAACCATATCCAAATCCACTACATTACATGTATTAATTCCAACTAGAGCACCAAGAACCCATGTCATCAAACAAACAATGCAACTACACATTTTCCTAGCTATTACTACTCATTTGAAGCCTAATTTCTGCGGTCAGTGGTCCCTGGCCTAGCTGAGTAGGAAAGCACAAAGAAACTATTCACTCGACTAAATATATTATATGAATAGAATTATATTTATACCTTATTTAAAGAGAGACATACCACAAGATCACTTTCAAAGCTCAAATAATTGAACTGACGCAGCATCTTCTCAAACATAACAAGTGAATAATATGCCTCTCCAGAAAGCAACAGCAATTTCCTCAAAAACATCTAGTTGCCTACTGGTGACAACACTGATGGCAGACTGTAAAATTTTTCTAGTCACTGGCAGTACCCTATTAACATGTTTTTGAAATCCTTTCTTCATGACCTCAACTAGTAATCCCAAGACCTGTACCAACACATTCAGAGACTCAACAATAAATATTATAAAACAAAAGAAAGCAGATTGAATGAGCAGCAATATTTATTAGGATTTCTTACTAAAGGCCAGGTACTTCTCAACATTGAGATTCAACCATAGCAGATCATTAAATCTCAAATACCAAGTTTCGCAGCAACCGTGTGAGAGCACCAAAAGCGAGAGAGAGACTCAAATGCTCATGCATACATTTATAATCCCGTAACACTCAACAGAACACCATATTGAGTTTAGAATGCAGTAAGGCTACATATCCCATTACTCATCAAAAAAAAGGTTACATATGCCATTCAAACGTACCATGCACCTCCCATTGACAAGAGCAGATGCCCATTCAAGTAGACTGTTAATGTTAGTAAGGATACAGCCCGGGCAAGTTAGCCCAGACCAACCTTAAGGCCAATCATCAAGCTTGGCCAAGCTTGAATTGGGAATTTTCAAGACCAGTTTGGGCTTGGGCTGAAAATCCCAGGCTAAATTTCATTTGGGCGGGGCTAGGGTTGAGGTTCCTAAACGCCACAGCCTAACCCATAGCCCAACCATAAACCAGATCCGTAGCTGAACCAATTCATGATGCAATACTTTTTCATTTGATTATTTGTTACTGCTCAGATAAATCTTGCTTATGTGACTTTGGTTTACCTATACATTTCAAGTTAATGGTTACTTAACCTTTTCCCGTAAATATGTCTCTCAAGTTTATCAGTAATGTTAACCATAAATATCTCACAGCCCATCAATATTGTTAAAATTTTGAATTGCTAATTATGATAAGGATAATATAATCAAAATAAGTGATATAAGTTATTTTTCTGATGAAAAACTAATTACCAACGCAATTTAACCTAACCTGAAAATATGTTTATAGCCCAACTCAACTTACAAACTAGCTCAAGCCAATCCCACATGCAAGCTTGGTTCAGGTTACGTTAAAAGGCTTGATGTCAACTTGGACCGGATTAGGATTCAAGGTTGAAATACTTGGGTTAAGCTAGGGTTGGCCTGACCAAAATGGACAGCTCTCTAAGTCTACAAACTTCAAAAACCAATGCTTCTCTAACATGGTAAAAGAGCCAGGTCATCTTTGGTCTTTGGTTCACGTCTATCAACTCTCAGTATCCCACTTTCTTCTTCTTCTTTTTTCAATTCAATTCTATCAACTCTCACCAATGCCTAATACACAATGTTCAATTACTTCTTAATAGCCTAAGCTGTTGGCCCTTAGGTATATACGCACTACGAAAAACAGTTGATTCAACAGTGGTTCTTGACATTTGCCCCCACATTGGTTAGTTTGAGCGGCCCAATAACTAAATCATAAATTCTAAACAGTTCAAGCGCATGCACAACAATGGCAAGAGCTATTGGTGCAACAAAAAATGTTTTCGGGAACATTTTCAAAGTGTCAACCAAACACTAGAAAATTAGTAGTTTTTGTTGAAATTGTTGTTAGTTTCTTAACATAGGCCAAATTTCTACAATTCTAGATATTAAGTAATTTATTGAGTATCCTGATACAAAAATAAATTTCCAGTTGATTCCTTCGTAAACGAGAAACACACTTTTGTTTCATAAATCTTCACTAGCATTTGACTTATTGTATTAGTCAACTTACATATTTTCATCTGTTTTATTTTATCTACTACTATACATGAATTACATTCTACCATATTGACGAGAGAAAGAAAAAGCAAGAAACATATGTTTGATAGGAGTTACAACTAAAGAAGTGAACGGTCCTCCCAAATCAAAATTATCCACCTCATAGTGCAATACTGCAATTCAGAGATTATTACTTGTGCAGCAGCACTCCACAGTCGCTGTGTCTCTCCCGAATAACAAGATAATGTGTCCTCAAGAATGTAATCAAGTGAACGTGAGCTTACACACCCAAAGAGCTTCTTTATAGCTGCACCAGTCATGGAACGAACCCTACTATCTTCACCATTGGCTAAGCAAACCACCAACTACACAAATAATGTCTCTGATTGCTCATCCACATTTTTACTTGGAAATTTGACGATGATTACATGAAGCATTTCACGGACAGCTTCTCTTCCAGTTGAATGCTCATGTCTGCAAGAGTAGTTAAGTCATTTCCGGACATATAAGAAGGAAAATTAAAAGAGTTTAAAAAAAAGGGGCAAAATACCTTTTATGATCAAAGATAAATAAATAAATTAAATGGTTTGGATCTGTATTAGTGAACCCTAGCCGTCTCTTTTCTCTCTAGCCGCCAGAGAGAAAAGCGAAAGCCTTCAGCCACATAGGGGAGGAGGGTTGGCCGTTTGGCCGCTGCCCTCCTCCCCTCGTCCTCCTCGCCCCAGTGCTAGTTATTTACCTGATGCCCTAGCCCCGGTGCCTTCTCTCTTCCCTTTCCTTTCCGCTCCTTTCTCCCTCTGTTTTTCTCCATTTTTGCTCCTTCCCAGCCGATTTTCTTCCTCTGCCTTCATTTTCTGCAACGGACTCCTTGGCCTTGTTTTGGCTCTTTGTGGGTTCGGATTTTGTCTGTGGTTGCCGCCGACCTGTGTCGCCGCTTCGCTGCCCACTATTAGGGTTTTCTTTCATGCGTCCCCACCGCGTTGAGCTCCCACGCCCCTTACGCGGCGGTTTTCGGCCTGCACAGGTTCGGCTCCCTTCCGGCTATCGTCTTCCCACTTTGTGCTCATTTTCCTTGTTCTTTCCCTGTTTTGGTAGTTCTTTGTTGTTTTTTTCCCTTTTTTTTCTTGTTTGTGGTTGTTTTCAGGTCCTGCTTTGCCGGTCTTCTCTGCGTCTGTTCGCCGCCCACCGTCCACTGTTGGGCCTTTTGATGAGTCCCTGCCACGATGAGCTTCCAACGCCCCTTCGGTTTTCGGTTCTCGACGTGTGCGTGATCGGAGTGTGATGTCTATTTTCTTGTTTTATTTCCCTACTCTGTTGCTTCTTTAAGATGTATTTGTACTTTGGCGTATGTTTTTCCCTGTATTGTTTAATTTCTCTGTGTTCGGATTGTAATAAGGCTCTTTCTTCTCTCACTCGATCTATGTTGCCTTCGGGTTAATTAGTTTTGGTCCAAACCTTTGGGTTGTGGATGTGATCATTATCCTGGTCTTCGGGTTGAGGAGGAAGAGTTTCAGCATGAGAGTCTTTCCGCTCTCAGGGTCGAGGAATAATTACTATCCATGCATTTGGTTGAGTCTATTTGTTACAAATCTAGTATTAAATCTGATTTTAGTCATGGGTTAGCAGATTGGTCTCAAATCTTGTACTAAACCTAGTAATCTTGTAGCTTTACGCTATGGTTGCTTCAGAGCTTTACACTGTGATGTAAAGCTTTATGCTCGTAGTATTATTGAATGAAATGTTATGTTTTTCTCAAAAAAAAAAAAAAAAATACAACTTAGTGGGTATTTAAAGGGAGGCAAATCTATATATGAATTTAAGGAAATATCCGAGAAGATATCAAGAAAATAAAAGGAAACTACTGGAAAATAACAAAGTCTTTAGCAATATTTTCCTTCTCGAGTGAGGGAGAGATAAGAAGAGAGATCCATGTGGGGGGTTGCTTACCAAAATTGGGGAGTCTGGAGAGATCCATGTGGGGAGTCTGGAGAGAACGCTGCAGTGAATTTAGGAGATGAGAGGGTGGATTTGCAAAAATTGGGGAAATTTTGAGAAGGGCGGGTAAATTAAATTTTCACCCATTTCGGCAGCTAGCACCAAAAATTTAGGTAAATGTCTATTTTAACCTTTGTTATTATAAAAATATCCTTATATTTCAAGGGTAATTGAATAATATGTGCAATTTAATAACATCACAATAATCATTAAATATGAATATTAAATAATAAAATCCTTATATTTCAAGGGTAATTGAATAATATGTGCAATTTAATAACATCACAATAATCATTAAATATGAATATTAAATAATAAAATCCTTATATTTCAAGGGTAATTGAATAAATATGTGCAATTTAATAACATCATAATAATCATTAAATATGAATATTAAATAATAAAAGCGAATAATTATTAATGTTTAATCATATAATCATTAGATCATGTTCTATAAAATCGAAAATTGTACGAATTGTTAGAGATCATATGATAATACTTAGATCATGTCATCACATACTTAGGAATTATGATCATTATGACTCAAAATTATCATATTATTATATGATAATCGTTAGATCATATTATCATACTTAGGAATTAATCATATTATTATATATATGATAATTGTTAATTAGATCATATTATCATATTTAGGAATTATGATCATTATGACTAATATTGATCATATGGTCTTAGATCTTGGACAACATGATCTAATGATTCATATGTAACTAATGATAATACTAAGATGTAATGATTATATTCATATCATATAGTAATTATATCAATCATATAACATATGGTCTTATGAGATTCATATGATCATACTTAAGAATTTGGATAACTATGAGTCATAATGATCATACTTATCATAGATAATCTAATAAGTCATATGATATATGATATTATGAGGCATTAAAAATTTGAAATATTATCTTAAATTCCATTAAACACATTCCATTGAAAATTGCATTAACCAAATTCATATATCCCTAATTGAAAAACCCAATACAATATCTAGTTATAAAACAAAAACCAAAACCATAATATTGTTAGCCTCCAAGTCATGTCCAATGTAAATATAAAAACTATTACAATCTACTACATTTTGCATCATTTGGTCAAGTGGAATGAGTAAGATCTTTCATCATTGCCTAAAGTTTTCAATTAGGGGTCTCAACTCTACCCTCAATGCTGCTCTTTCTTGTGCATCTTCCTATATACAATAAACATTTAGAACATAGTTGACAAAACCAAATGAATGTAATACAACATAACATAATTTAGGAAATAGATGGATTATAATTTAATCTCTCGTTGTCACCTCAACTCTACTACCTCTAACCTTAGTGCCGTAAGTTCTTGTGCATCTTCTGATGTCGAAGCACAGGCAATAGATTGTGAACTACCATGACCCGGAAGGGATGAAGGGGTAATCCCTAGTCCAAACCCACACATGCAACCATGATGTTCCTTACCCAAAGATTTTGAGTAGGCATCATTATGATGGTACATCATGCTGCCTACTTGGGTACCCTTTTGCGAGTTTGGAGGCTCCTGCATTATGCTTTCCTCAATTTGAGACTATAACCAAGTGAAGCCATGAAATACTGTAGTAAGCACATTAAGCTTAGTGAATAAATAAATAAAATTTAAAATAATACTAGTTAATTAGCTAGTGGTATTAAATATTACTTACAACAATTCGTCTTGTCTCCTCGTTCACATGCATGCCATCATTATGCTTATGTGTGTCAACAATGATTGCGGGCCTGGTTGGTATAGCCCCAGCAGATTTCCTCTACACATTTCAATTTATCACGTTTGTAAGCAAAATCAACAACTTCAATTGTACTACTAACTAAAAACTAAGTATCATTTCGTTGGTGCGTCGAGCAAAGCTTTTTGGCCTTGATATGTGGTGGATTTCTTCCTTTGATCGGCTCACCTTAGCAACTTGCGCCTTCTCCTACGTTGTCAATATAATAGTGGCAAACATTTATAATTCTATAGTTGCTTATAAATTATTTTTATAAGTTTGGTACCTGAACTTTTCCATCTTTCCAGTAGTTTACAAGATTCGCAAATTGCATGATGTTAATTTTGGTTGAGTCAGCACTCGCCACTATTTTTGCAGCAGTTAATGAATTGCTAAAGTGAGTAGTCTTCAATTCATTCCGATAGTCCCGCAATTGCTTTCCCATATTTTGCAATACCCACTTTTTGATTTTCGGGGCTTGGCGTTCTGGTATGAAGAACTTTTTCTACAATCAAATAAAAAAATTAATGATGTTATTGTTGCAATTTTTAAAATTATTACAAAATATATAGAAGACGTCAACATAAAATGAAATTTTCATACTTGTATTAAGTTCCACGTATCCGCCTTGTGTCTATTAGGAACTTTCTTCCAATTCACAACATCTATAGGCATAATGTTCATATCCTTAACAAGTGTGCCAGCGAAAGTACTGAACTTCCCGCCTTGATTGCAAAGTGGCTGACCCAAGGCATTAAATTCAATGATTACTTTTTCATCCTCCGGTAAATTCCATATGCCTAGCATGCAGGTAACACCATGCCTTCTGTTGTGCCTGCAATGTGTAGGAAATAAAATTAATGTTAAGAATTTGGAAAATATATTTCAATTAATTTTAAAAATGCAACAATATGTTAAACATACCGCCGGTGTCTACCTCCCCAGGCATGGGAATTGTCTGCTCAGGATCCTCATTAAGTAGAAAAGCCCCTAAATCATCGTTGCTAGTAGCTCCTTGGAGTGAAGCTCCATCGCCTATGGAATCATGTTGTAACACAACACCTCAATGACATACAATATTGTCCGCTTTTGGCTTCCCCAAACCAGACTTCCCAGGAGGCCTCCCATCTTGGTTCTACTCCAGCACTTCCCAGGAGGTCACCCATCTTGGTATTATTCCAGCAGAAGCACGCTTAACTGCGGAGTTCTGATAGGATCATGACCACCACGGCTTTAAAACGCGTTGTTGTCATTAAGGGTGTAGTATACATTTAAGCACATCTTCATCTCCATACCCAGGCAATGTGAGACGTCACAATCACCCCCTTCTAGGACCCAGCGTCCCCGCTGGCGACCCCCATGGGATTAGCCCATTCTTGGCGTCCATCCTAGCGAGTGCCCACTAGCGATCTTCATGGGCTTATGCACACTCCCCCCATCTCATACTAGGCAATGTCTCAGATAACATTTTGTAACACCCTACCTCAATGACATATAATATTGTCCGCTTTTGGCTTCCCCAAACCAGACTTTCTAGGAGGTCACCCATTCTGGTACTACTCCAACAAAAGCACGCTTAACTGCGGAGTTCTGATGGGACCATGACCATCACGGCTTTAAAACGTGTTGTTGTCATTAAGGGTGTAGTATAAATTTAAGCACATCATCATCTCCATACCTAGGCAATGTGGGACGTCACACATGTTGTGTAGGGGCCTCCATAGGCTGCACAGATCGGGTAGTCCTCAATCGTTTGTTCGGGGCCATATGCCTACACCAATCAACATCATATCAAACTAATAGCACCAAAGTATGTAATAATCACAAAAAAAATCATCACCAATCATGTGAACACTTACATCCACACTCTTGCATGGACAAATGAACATTTCAAAAGTGAATACATAACGATGACTATGTTAAGCCATCCTAACTTTCATCATGATGAATTTCATCTCTCAAATCCTCAGGGGTATCAAGTGTTATTCCTTCTATGCCATTTCGATCATATACAAGATTATCAATGACATCCTTAAGTACTCCTTCAATGTTAAGGTTGGAAGGTTCATTATCATTATAGTCATCCACATCATTTTCATCCACGTGCCCTTCACCAGCGTCAAATACGTCTCTTGGTTTTATCTTCACAACAACAACCTAATTCAGGTTTCTTTCATCAGCTACATAATATACTTAAGAAACTTGGGAAGATAATACGAATGGATCATCAATAATCTGTTCCCCAGTGTGTGTTAGACGCGAAAAATTCACAAGGCTATAGCCAAAGTCATCAATCTTGTAACCTCTACCTGGAGCAATGTTTGTCCAATCACACTTGAATAGTACATATCGAGATCCATCATAATATTGAACCTCAATGATGCGTGTTAGTTGGCCGTAGTATGCAGTGTCATCTTCAAATACACAAACTCCACTATTTTGTGTTGATTTGCCCTTTTCATAATCTTTAATGCGAAACATCACGCCATTCACAACATATCACTTAAATTCTTTGGCCACCTTTATAGGTCCTATAGAATGAGATGCAATTTTACCATCAATTTCATTTCTATGAAAGTCATCCATGTTTTGAACCTGATATTTGCACATTGTTATTTGCGATTAGTGTAACAATTAAGTGTGTAATCTCGTAATATTAGTTATTTGAATTAAAAATAACACTTACATAACCCTAGAACCAATCACAAAATTGATCTCTGTGCAACTTATCTAATTCATTTGTCATTCGTCGATTCCTATGATTTCTCGTCTTTAGCTCCTCCTTGTGCATCCTATATTTGTGGGTGGCACCACAAATTCATGTTATGATTACTTTTTCAAAATGTAATGAATTTCTAAGTGTACAAATTAAAAATGAAACTCACATGCAGAATAGAATGAAATCATCAGAGTTGAAGAGTATTTATCGATGTGCCTGAGTTAATGATTTTTCATCAAGATTGAAACTCTTGACCTCTCCTCTAGCATCGTCATGGTTTCTAATGGGTCTATTGAATACCGTTCGCGATGATTCCAAATAACGCGAACAAAACGTCAATAATTCCTCTTCTATGGACACTTAAGCAATACAACCTTCAGGTGATGCTTTATTGCGTACATAACCCTTATATCGAAGTAAGCACCTATATTAAATAAAGTATATAAGTATCATGTCAAATAAGAAAAAAATAATACTAGTTTGCAATATAATAATTTCATACCTTTCAAAGACATACATCCATCGATAGTGAACGGGTCCACCTAGCCTACATTCAGTAGCCAAATGTATGAGAAGGTATACCATCACTGTGAAAAATCCTGATGGGAAGACCATTTCCAATTGGTATAGTATGTAAGGGATTCGAGACTCAAGTCGATCCAAATCTTCCAATTTTAGGGTTTTGGAACAAATCTCTTTAAGGTAACCAGACAACTCAATTAAAGGTTTCACAACCTTATTCGGTAAGGATCCGCGCAAAGCAATTGGTATAAGTTGTTGCATTAGAATACGGCTATCATAACTCTTCAAACCTACAATACTATATCCTTCAACTCTGATACAACGTGACACGTTTGAAGCATGTCTATCAGGCATTTTTACATTCTATATAACTTTTAAGAAGTCTGTTTTCTCCTCCTTAGTCATTGTGAAACAGGCTGCGGGCAAATACGTCTTGTTTGCACCTTTAGGAACTGGGTGAAGTTCAGGTCTTAAACCCAATTCTTTTAAGTCCAAACGTGCTTTTATGTTATCCTTTGTTTCGTTCTTCATGTTCAACAACGTGACAATAATATTGTCAACAACATTTTTCTCTATATGCATTACATCAAGATTGTGGCGCAACATATTATTTTTCCTATAAGGCAATGTGAAGAAAATACTTCGCTTCTTCCATACTGATTGCTCATCAAGACCCACCTCTTTCCTAATAGCCTCAGCGACACTATCAACAGCTTGAACTTGTCTCCATATTTCATCGCCAGCTAGCATAGGAGGTGGATGATCCAATTCTTGGGTACCATCAAACAACGTTCTTTTCTTTCTCCACCTATGATCCATTGACAAGTATTGTCTATGCCCTATATAGCAAAATTTGGTTCCATATTTTAACCACTTAGACTTTGTATTACCCATACAACAAGGACATGCATTCCGTCCTTTTGTCCTCAACCCAGACAAATCACCATACGTAGGGAAATCATTTATTGTCCACATCAAGGTAGCACGCATCGTAAACATCTCATTAGAGGATACATCATAAGTTGGTTCTCCAACATCCCACAATTCCTTCAACTCTAAGTAAAGGCTCTAGGTACACATCTATTTTGAAAGAGGGTGATTTTCGGCCTGGGATAATCAACGACAACATTAAAGATGATTGTTTCATGCACATCCAAGGAGGTAAATTGTACGGTACCAAAATAACCAGCCACGTACTGTAACTTGTACTCATGTTTCCGAAAGGATTAAAACCATCTAATGCTAATCTAAGTCTGACATTGCATGAGTCAAAAGCAAAATTGGGGTACTGTGAATCAAATGCCTTCCAAGCTAAGGCATCAGCTGTAACATCCCCAGCCCGTTAAGGCTGAGTTTGCCACTTTTCTTCTTTTACAACGAAAGTTTTTGCAAAGATCTATAAGGTCTATCAGAGTACTTGATTTTAAAGGATACGAAAAATGTATAAAACATTATTCAAGAGATTTTATTACAAGCGAAATTAGAAAACATTAAACTTTAGTTGCGGAATATCATATCATTACAATAACTTATATGAAAAGACTTTGAAAATTAATAATTATTCCCACCCCATTCCGGCCTCCTATTCCAGCATCCTTTCTACCTGAAAACAAGAAATAAAACTGAATGAGCCCAAAGGGGGCCCAGCAAGTAAAATCCACAACCATAAATAGTTTTACTCCTTGTTCTCAGTTTTGAAAATCATTTTCGCAAATAAATATAATTCTAGCCATAATAATATCTGTATGTACGGTTGCATCTCCCGTAACATATACATACTATTACATCTAGTAATAGATCATCGTTGTAAATCATCTTTATAAATCATCATCATAATGCATTATTATAAATAATCTCTGTAAATCATCATAGCATATCATCGTTGAAAATATAGTATCATTTTCTCATAATAAGGCCCATGTACACTATTACCCCTGTGCACGAGGGTTGCGGGTCCTTGTGACCATGGCACTGAACTGTGGCCACAGCCATGCCCGACCGTCAATTAACTCTTTCTTGGTGCACTCAACGGTCTAGTTGATGGAATACCACCTTCTGGCATAGCCTCCTTCAGTGGTTTCGCCTCCATCCGAGTATCGGTACCGAACTCTCATCTTATCTTATCTTGGGGCCAAAAATACTCTCCTCCATACATATGCCCTCATTTCATAAACATTTATCTCATCTCTTGTACTTTTCTTTGTACTTATTTTGATGCATCTTAGGGCAACATGTAGGAGGGTTTATCATCATTTTTCTTTCTTATAATCATCATCATTTCTCAACTTTCTTTTCTTAAAATGGAAACTTTTCCAAATATAAACTTGTTGTACTTAGAAAGCATTTAAACAAATAGAAACTTTCTAGATAATTCTTTTAGAAATTCTTCATGCATGCAACATAACTTCATAATACGTAAATAAAATAATCATTTACAATTTACTAAAGAATGAATAAATAGCATGACATGAAGTAACTTTTAGAAGGGGTAGTGAATTTACTTACCTCTAGACTGAAGCTAAAAGTGGTATGAAGGAATCCAGTTGCTCCAATATGACTAACACCACTAGTATATCTTTTGAAACGAATTTCTAAAGTCCGCTATCTCTTGTGTTCTTTCTTTCTTGTAGCGCTTGGTCTCGCCCTTTCTCTCTCTGTTCTGAGTAAACACTCTTAGAAAGAAGAAAGACCGAGTAAAAAGCGGAAGAAGGAAGAATATATGCAAGAGATGGGAGAGGAGATGAGTGGTGAAAATTCTGAAGGAGAAGAGCTCTATTTATAGGAGAAAATCAAACACTATTCTACCGTCAATTTACAATTATACCCTCATTTTACTATTTCACCAACCCTATACTATTTCACCAACCCTATACTATTTCACCAACCCTATACTATTCTACCTTCAATTTACAATTATACCCTCATTCTATCTTCAATTTACAATTATACCCTCATTTTACTATTTCACCAACCCTATACTATTTCACCAACCCTATACTATTCTACCTATCCTATACTATTCTACCTTCTTATTCTACCATCCTTATACCTACCATTTACTATCTTATTATTTCACCAATTACCATTCTCTAATTACCACTCTCATAAATTTCCCAAGAATTAAAAATCCTTAACTACAATGGATATTAAAATAACATCATTATCAAAATAATCTATTTAAATAGCTTTGAAAATTCTGGGACACTACAATCTTCCCTCCTTATTAGAATTTCGTCCTCGAAATTAAAACCTATAATATTATCGTCCAATCTTCAAGTTGAGGGATTCAGATAATATTCCTTTCAATCCTTCATCAAAGCTTACTCTCTATTATCATATTGAAATTCCATCTCCTTCTTCTATGAGTAAATCTTATTCATAGTCTAAAGTCTCATTTTCTGCAATCATTCATCAATTCACACTAAAATCTTACCTCAAAATCTTTTCCATTGTTTCTTTCCAACCTCAATAACAACAATCGAGTTATTCATCAACAGTCTACAATCAAGGTTTAAACATCAAATTAATAAATCATGTGATCAATAGTTCATACCTCCAATCATCATAGTCCTCATTTCAAGCCTGCAATAATTCTCTCGATCTAATTTAATCAATCTTATCAAAAAGGTGTAAAAATCATCCCCGCCTATATTCTCTTTAGTATCTCAGTATTCCAAATCATGCATACGAAATTTTAATATGATGCTCTAATAATTATTAACTTCTCACCATCATAAACCTGTAAAAGTAAATAGCACCAACATTCTACAGTTTATATTTTCCAAAAACATCATTACATGAATATACCTCAGAAGTGACATCATAATTCGATTCATTCTAAATACACAACCGTTTCTATTTTCTCATCCCAACTTTTGTGTTGATGCTACAATATCAGCGAAAATCTTTCAGTACTACATCTTTACTTGATAAATCATAACTCAACAATAGAAACTCGTAATTATGATTTCAACTCAAACGAAATACACGATTACATCAAATGTAAGATTCTCATCCATTCTTGACTAATACATATTGTGCTTGCTGCGTTCTAGAGATGAAATTGATAAGCAAGCAAAGTAGGATATGGGTAAGTTTCCAGGCTGGAAGTTCCAAAGTACACATGCTATAATTTCTTTCCCTTGGGTCTTGCAAGGTCAAGAAGAGAAAGAGAGAAAGATAGTCCTGTTGCTTTCTAGAAATGAAGATTTGAAAAGTATTTCAGGACATGGCATGTATGTGAGACTTTCAAAATACCCACATCGGATGCTCTCTCTCTTCTGTCATTTACGAAGACTGAGAAGGAAAGAGAGATATTTAGCCTGAGAAGCATGATCAAGGATAATCTTGCTTCATCAGGACATGATCAACGATAATCTTGCTTCAATGGTTTACTACTGAGAATCAAATCGTGAGGCTGCATTTTTCTCTTGAGGATACGCTCAACTAGGAGGAAAAGTCGAGCTTTCATTGTATGGAAGGCTATTAACAGAAGATTTCAGGCGAAGGGGTATGATCAGAAGGCATGTGTTGCAATGGAGAAAGAGGTGGGAATTTATAGAAAAGATTTCTGGTAATGAACGAGCGCGTGGTGCGCGTTGGCATGACAATTCATTCAGTTGCCCACGCATGGTATTTGAAGTCGTTGATTGAACAGTGGGTTTGAAAAATGAGCTCAGTCGAATTTATGACAGGAGACAAGATCCTACTTCCACGGGATCTTTTGACAAAATTTCCATCGCGGCCCGAGGTCGCCTAACGCTTTGTTGTTTACTGTTTATTTCACCTGAAGTGAAAAATTCCTTTAAAGCCACTCGTCTGCTACTTCCAGAAACTTCACAAAATTTCTTCAGTTCCTAACGCTTAGTCTCTTCTCAGTACTTCATCTCTCCCAATTTCTTCGTATTCTCAACTATTTTTCCTTACTCTCCTAAATATGGGAGTATCATCATCATCCGTTAACAACCTCGATTTGAATGTTGCTCCTGCAGCACAACCCATTGTTATGCCTGACGTGCAACCGGAGGTGCCTGTTGTTCCTCCTGAAGTGTCTGCTATTCATCCCGTCGTACCTGTTACACACCCTAATGAACCTGCTGCATATCCTAACGTATGGCAGCCAACTTTTGTCTTTGACAATCGTCCTATCACTATTCACGATTCTGTCATGCTCCATGATTCTACTGCTGTAGCAGTGGCCAAAGGTTTTGTAATTCCACGGGATCAAACATTCTTAGCGGATAGGTCGGATACTGATGCTATTAATAATTCATTGGCATTCAGTATCCAAGGTGCTGCTTCAGTTTCTGACATGGCACGACGTTTGAGTGCCAGAAATGTTGAGCTGAAAGTCTCAAGAAACCAAATCGGGGTCTTACAGCGACTGCTCAAATACTACAAACGAAAACACGTGGATTTGAAGCAGGAGAATACTCAGCTGAAAAAGATGATGTTATCTTACGCAGAATACTTGGGACCAAAGATGCTAGAAATGGAGAAGAATACCGAACGTCTCCAGCGACAGCACGAAAAACTCCGGGTCGATGTTCAGGGGTATTGCAAGTCTCTCCGCACACGCTCTAGTCAGGTACCTCATTAGAAATAAATATTCTCTTTGATAATTCAATTATATAAATATATACGATTCTGCTCATACTAGGTTTTCTCTGTGCAGAAATAATCTTTCTGGAGCAGCTCTGAGGAATCATCTGCTCATCATTACCACGTATCTCTTTATGCAACAAATTCCCTTCTTTTTCTTTCTTTTCTTTTTTTTTTTTTTTTTTTTTTTTTTTTTTTTTTATGGACACTGGTATGTAATATTATAAGGAGCTTGTTCTCCAAACATTTCTTTTCGTAATCATTCAGTACTCATTTAATATTCATTATGAAATCATTCTGTCATTGTAATAACTTCCTTTAAACAAACAATCTGTTTAAAAAGTTAATCACTCAATAAAACATCTAAGTATGCACCATCACATGTTTTCAACCTCTAAAATACTTTAATATCATTGAACATATATCTTATAAGAGAAATTTAGATCATGTCACTATATTATATCACTGTATTATATTGTCTTTCAACTCTTACCTTTATGCTTCTATTTACCTCAAGAATAATAATCCATTATCTTTACTTAGTAAAAGAAAATTATATCAAAAGCTTTGGCATGTAACTAAAATTTCTCATAATTTCATATCCACTAATGCCTCAAAATTTAAATATTATCCACAACCTAGGAGCATCAATTCATCCTCAAAACTTTAAGCATCACTTCAATATAATTTACCTCAATTACAGAAAACCTAGCACCTCAAATTCTAAGAATCACCTCAAAGATTTCATGAATTGTACCTTAAAGTCATCACAATCATTTGAAAATATCAAAATCCTTAAACCACAACTTTATATCTCAAAATATCTTATAGATTCTAGGGTATACCTTATTTGCATTTATCCCTGCAATACTTAGGCATTCACTTCATGTCACTACGTAATCCTTATTCATCAATCCATATATTATAACATCAATCATAGTATCATTATTGTCATCGACCAAACCTTAGCCATTACCAAAAACTCATATAAACTCTTATATCATTAATTCAGTTCAAGAATCATTTCACAATCGACATCCATAAGACCATTCGTTACTAAGTCACTTACACCATTTGTCTCACAACCTAAATCAATAAAACCATTTTGTCACCAAATTAATTTCACAAATTAGCTCGCAACCCAAATCTATAAAATCATCATACGATTTTTAAATCATGATCAATAATCTTTTCTAAATCCTCGAGACACCTTAAAATATACCCTTATCAATCGATACTCTAGAAAACTGCCGCAAATCCAAATAGGCAGATACTATAGATCACAACCTATCTATAAAATAAAAATTCATCTCCGTCATTAACTTGATCACAATAATAAAATCCTCCAAATTAATCACACTAAGATGATTTTTTTTTTTTTTTTTTTTTTAACAAAAAATTAACCATTAGAAAAATGCTCATACATCATTTATTAGAGACCACACAACAATGCACACTCTACTTGGCCGGAATGTGGCTTCTCATTAACCCCCCAATTTTTTTTTTTTTTTTTTTTTTTGAAAAGTCTGCCAGAACCTTATAACCTTTGCTCTGATACCAAAATTGTAACATCCCCAGCCCGTTAAGGCTGAGTTTGCCACTTTTCTTCTTTTACAACGAAAGTTTTTGCAAAGATCTATAAGGTCTATCAGAGTACTTGATTTTAAAGGATACGAAAAATGTATAAAACATTATTCAAGAGATTTTATTACAAGCGAAATTAGAAAACATTAAACTTTAGTTGCGGAATATCATATCATTACAATAACTTATATGAAAAGACTTTGAAAATTAATAATTATTCCCACCCCATTCCGGCCTCCTATTCCAGCATCCTTTCTACCTGAAAACAAGAAATAAAACTGAATGAGCCCAAAGGGGGCCCAGCAAGTAAAATCCACAACCATAAATAGTTTTACTCCTTGTTCTCAGTTTTGAAAATCATTTTCGCAAATAAATATAATTCTAGCCATAATAATATCTGTATGTACGGTTGCATCTCCCGTAACATATACATACTATTACATCTAGTAATAGATCATCGTTGTAAATCATCTTTATAAATCATCATCATAATGCATTATTATAAATAATCTCTGTAAATCATCATAGCATATCATCGTTGAAAATATAGTATCATTTTCTCATAATAAGGCCCATGTACACTATTACCCCTGTGCACGAGGGTTGCGGGTCCTTGTGACCATGGCACTGAACTGTGGCCACAGCCATGCCCGACCGTCAATTAACTCTTTCTTGGTGCACTCAACGGTCTAGTTGATGGAATACCACCTTCTGGCATAGCCTCCTTCAGTGGTTTCGCCTCCATCCGAGTATCGGTACCGAACTCTCATCTTATCTTATCTTGGGGCCAAAAATACTCTCCTCCATACATATGCCCTCATTTCATAAACATTTATCTCATCTCTTGTACTTTTCTTTGTACTTCTTTTGATGCATCTTAGGGCAACATGTAGGAGGGTTTATCATCATTTTTCTTTCTTATAATCATCATCATTTCTCAACTTTCTTTTCTTAAAATGGAAACTTTTCCAAATATAAACTTGTTGTACTTAGAAAGCATTTAAACAAATAGAAACTTTCTAGATAATTCTTTTAGAAATTCTTCATGCATGCAACATAACTTCATAATACGTAAATAAAATAATCATTTACAATTTACTAAAGAATGAATAAATAGCATGACATGAAGTAACTTTTAGAAGGGGTAGTGAATTTACTTACCTCTAGACTGAAGCTAAAAGTGGTATGAAGGAATCCAGTTGCTCCAATATGACTAACACCACTAGTATATCTTTTGAAACTAATTTCTAAAGTCCGCTATCTCTTGTGTTCTTTCTTTCTTGTAGCGCTTGGTCTCGCCCTTTCTCTCTCTGTTCTGAGTAAACACTCTTAGAAAGAAGAAAGACCGAGTAAAAAGCGGAAGAAGGAAGAATATATGCAAGAGATGGGAGAGGAGATGAGTGGTGAAAATTCTGAAGGAGAAGAGCTCTATTTATAGGAGAAAATCAAACACTATTCTACCGTCAATTTACAATTATACCCTCATTTTACTATTTCACCAACCCTATACTATTTCACCAACCCTATACTATTTCACCAACCCTATACTATTCTACCTTCAATTTACAATTATACCCTCATTCTATCTTCAATTTACAATTATACCCTCATTTTACTATTTCACCAACCCTATACTATTTCACCAACCCTATACTATTTCACCAACCCTATACTATTCTACCTATCCTATACTATTCTACCTTCTTATTCTACCATCCTTATACCTACCATTTACTATCTTATTATTTCACCAATTACCATTCTCTAATTACCACTCTCATAAATTTCCCAAGAATTAAAAATCCTTAGCTACAATGGATATTAAAATAACATCATTATCAAAATAATCTATTTAAATAGCTTTGAAAATTCTGGGACACTACATCAGCTGGATGCCTTAGTACCCCATCATTCGTGCGATTCTCTGCATGCCACTTCATATCTAAAGCGATTTTTGATGACATAAATAGCCTCTGGAATCTTGATTTCAAAGGAAACCACCGTAAAATCTTCTTCGGTTTTTTCTTCGATTTTTTAGATGACTCAGCCACATTCATAATATCCTTCCACTTCGATTTTCCACACACTGTACAATTTTCCAGATTCTTGTTGTCTTTCCAGAACAACATGCAGTCAGTACGACAGACCGGAATCTTCTCATATCCAAGCCTCAACTCCTTCATGTACTTTTTAACTTGATATGTGTTATTAGGCAACGACGCATCCGGTGGAAGCATTTTACTCAACTTTTCAGGCAACAGTGTAAATGAGTTATTACTCCACCCAGACATAAACTTTTATTATACAAGTCTACAATAGCAGTAAACTTAGTATATTCTGTGCACCCTTCATATAGTGGCTTTTTAGCATCATTGAGGAATTCAAAAAACTTTTCAGTACCCTGACTAGTACCTTGTCGATCTTCGTGTATTCCTTCAGCTTCCCCACCCATTTCGGATATAGGGCATTGACTAGTACCTTGTCGATCTTCGTGTACTCCTTCAGCTTCCCCACCCATTTCGGATATAGAGCATTGACTCATATTAGGATCCGTCACAATAGGAAAAACCTCATGCAACATGTCAAGCATTCCACTGAAACCGTCATGTATTGGCTCCCTATGAAAGGGGGGTGTTAGTAGCCTGATGACTAGAAGTAGTCCCAAGTTGTTCTCCATGAGCATACCAACAAGTGTAACCTTGAAAAATTCCATAATTTATCAAATGTGCGTGTACCATACCCCATACCCACGAGGGCCATTGGCACACCTCGTACATGGGCAACAAATCTTCCCATTATGAATTCTGTTGTTAGATGCAAACTCCAAAAAGTCATTAACCCCCCTCACATACTCCTCCGACCATTTATTCTTTGTCATCCAACTTTTGTCCATTGCTAACTACATCAAATGCGTAGAAACATATTAACCAGCAACTTTTGTCCATTACTAACTATAACACATTGAATCATTTTTCCTTTTTCTAATTGTATTTAGCACCCACTAGCCTAATAATGAAAAATATATTTCTACATTTGTTTTAGTGAAAGCTTGATTATATATTGATTAATATATACGATAATTCCATATTTGGAAAAAAAAAATTATAAATTTAGTGAAATGCTTGAATGAGAATTAATCATGTAAAAGATACATCTTCTAATCCTGCCTCTATGTTAAGCACATGAGAATAGGCATAAAGATATCAAAAATCAACAAAAAAAAAAAAAAAGGGATAGGCAAAAAGGTTAGAGCCTTAAATTACCAATTATCTTAAAAAGTTAAGTTGATAAAAATTATGAATTTATTTATTTAATTACGACTTTAATATTCAAGGCTTAAATTTCCTCTCAACAATTGAATCCTTTTAACATCATATTAAATTATTATTATCTCAAAAAAATTAAGTCCACATAAAAAATAATATATTTAATTATTTAATTAATATCTAACTTAAAAACTCAAAGAGACCTCATGTTTTATCAAAATCTATGTTATCAGATTTGGTGTAATGACACCTTATTTAATTGATAAAAGAATGTTAGACTTTATCTTAAACTTAAAGCTATAAACAAGCATGGATTCCACAATAATAGGGAATTTTTGTTTGAGAGTAAAATGACTATTTTGACCTTCCTGAATGAAAAGAATTTAAAAAGATGTTTGTACATTTTTGTCTTGCTCCATCACCTTTTTCTTCTTTCTCCCAACTTCTCCGCCCCTACCGCTCTCTCTTTTCTTATTTTCTCCTTTCCCACCAGTCACTTTGTTTTATATTATTTTATTTATTTCTTTGTCTCTAACTATCCACTCCCTTTCTTTTTTTCTTTTATTTTTTTTTTAAGAAAAATGAAAATTTTAATTGAAAAAAACGATTTTTTTTTTTAAAAAAAAAAATTAATTTTTAAATTTTAAATTTTGAGACCTTATGTTTTATCAAAATCTATGTTATCAGATTAGGTGTAATGACACCTCATTTAATTGATAAAAGAATGTTAGACTTTATCTTAAACTTAAAGCTATAAACAAGTGTCGATTCTACAGGAAGGAAGAGGGAATTTTTATTTGAGAGTAAAATAACTATTTTGACCTTCCTGAATGAAAAGAAATTAAAAAGTTGTTTGTACATTTTTGTCTTTCTCCATCACCTTTTTCTTCTTTCTCCCCAACTTCTCTGCCCCTACCTCTCTCTCTTTTCTTATTTTCTCCTTCTCCATCACTCACTTTGTTTTCTATTATTTTATTTATTTCTTTGTCTCTCACTACCCACTCCCTTCTTTTTTTTTTTTTTGAAAAAAAAAAAGAAAAAATTTTAATTGAAAAAAGCGATTTAAAAAAAAAAAAAATTAAAATTTAAAATTTTGTTTTAACAAGCTGTCTTTAGGAAGAGCTAAATGCACATGGAATATATTTTTTAAATGGAAAAATACCCAAATAAATTCTGGAAAAATTAAAAGTATATTAATAATTTTTATTTTTTAAACAAACGAAAAAATTGAAATTAAAAAAAAAAAAAAAAAAAAAAAAGTGCAACTCACAAAATTTATGTGGAGATTGCAATATCAATGAAATCTAACTGCACAATATTTCTAAAAGTTATTTATCTAAGTATACACCGTTATGATAAAAGTAATTTCACAGCATCATTGCAAGTTTTAAATTATGCGAGTGTATTTCTGTGCATCCGTAGATTGGTTGGTTTTTTAATGTTTAGAGGATAGTTATCGGGTATTTTAGTTTTTAGTTTCTTAAAATGTTCTAGATGAGGTGTTGGCATTTTAATGAAAGGCAGCCAAGACAGTAGAACCTCTAATTTTAGTTTTAATTATTTAAAAGGGTAAAGTCTGTATACCCCCTTTAAACTACCACCCAATTGACAATGTACTCCCAAACTTTCAATTGTGACAATGTCCCCCTCAAACTACTAAAAAATTGTCAATGTCCCTTCTAAGGCTAGCAAAAAGATGAAAACGCCCCTATATATTTTTCAATAAGACAAAAATACCCCTATAAATTCAAAAAATAAATAAATTTTTAATTTTTTTTTATAAAAAAAACGAAAATTTAATTTTAAAAGAAAGATTTCTTTTTTCTTAAACGATAATATGACTAAGTCATTTAATCTCGCTTGTAACATTGTTGATCTTAAGTAGGATTTTATCAATTTTAATTTCAAAAAACTTATTTCTGCAGACGCAACTGTAACAGGTATTGTTAATAAAATTCTATGTAATTTAATATGTCAATTGGAGCACTTTCTTCTGTTTATAAAATTTCTTTTAAAACTTTTAGTTCATAAAATAAATCTAAACCGTCAAGATCATGTTTTAGGAAACCTTCTAGATTCAAACATTTATTTTGCAAACCATCATCACCTAGTGATTGTAATTTCTTAAAATTAAATAAAAAACCAAAAATATTTTCATATATTTGAAATTGTTCAAACCTTCTTTGAATTGAAGAAATAGCTTGATCTACTATATATAAGAAGTAATCAATACTAAAAGATTCTTCAGCAAATCGTGTTGTGTCGTCATTAGCATTCTCATCAAACTGTTTCTTTCTACGAATTATACATTTTTCACGAAAAACATGTTTTATTTCCATTATGGTTGCAATATTTTTAGATGAAATCATTGCTGATGTAAATCCAGTTTCTCTATAGGTTTTAAAATAGGAAATAAGACCTTCTAATTGATCTATAGCAACATCAATATGCATGTCTTTCGATTGTAAATTTTTACTAACAGTATTAACAGCAAATAAAATATCATACCAAATAGTCATACTCAATAAGAATTCAAAACTTTTCATCTCATAGGTTGCTAAATAATTAGCTTCACTTTTTGTTTTAGGATTTTCACTTGTTTGTGCTAATTGTAGCACAGCGTCTCTTATTTGTGGAGTTCGAAATTTTATTGCTTTTAGACTTTCAATCCAACTTTCCCAACGTATTTGAGAAAAAGGCCTTAGAGTTAAACTTGACACATTATCTAGCAATATTTTCTATCGTTTTGTAGATGATGAAAACAATGCATATATACATTGTACAATTCCAAAAAAAGATATAGCTTTAGGACATGAATTAGCAATATCGCATAGTCCAAGATTAAGATTATGACAACTACAAGGAGTGTAAAATGCTTTATGATTTATATCAAGTAGTCCTATTTGCACCTCTCGTTGTGCGGAATTGCCCCTAGATAATTGAAAACTAATATTTTATTTTCCCTTTTCAGCAAAGAGAATTGCTCTACGGCCAAGAAATGAGATTGTGGTTGTTTTGGTCTTCCATTTATTCCATCGATATTATAAACAAATGATATTTGTGGGTGGCTTTGTAGATTTTGTTTTTTTTTTTAGGGTTTAGGGTTTTTTTTAGCATGGAAAACCCTCATGAGACTTCACTCGTCCTCTAAGGAATGCCTAGGGGTTTAAAAGGCTTGTTGCATATACTAAATGCAATTGCACATCCCACGAAAGATGAATTTATCTTTTTGTTTTCCATTTTGATTTTACTTTCGTATTGCTAAAGGACTAGCACTATGTAAGTTTGGGGGTTGTGATAAGTACCAAAATATTCATATTTTATCCCTTATCTTATATATGTTAATTCCTTAGTTTTGTTAGTTTGTGAAACTTTATTTCCTTTTTGTATTTTCTTTATTTTATAGGTTTTTGGAAGAAAAGAAAGCATTTCTAGAAGTATCGGGCTTAAAGGACAAAATTGGGAAGAATCTAGAAGTTTTGGATCAAGCTTAAGCATTCAGATAGTGCGATCAATGGCAGGGGACCTGAGCTCGAGCGCATTACCAGAGAGTGTCAAGGCAGTAGGTTTGCGCTCGTGTGCACAAAAGGAGACTTGAACACAGAGGTACGATCAAGCGCACACAGGCTGCGATTGAGCGTACCTGTGCGCTGAAGATAGGAATCAAGGCGGCCAGACTATTTTTTACTTCCAAAATAGGGTTTTTCTAATCCTACCTGTACTACGACTAAACCCTACTAGTTTACTAGGGGTTTTAGGATTTCTATAATAGTCCTAAGCCTATAAATAGACCTCTAAGCCTCACAATGAAATATACAATCTTGGGGAGAGGAACTGGAGGCTATTTCAAGGAGTCGTTTTCGGTTTCTTCTTTTCCTTTTCCTTTTAGTTTTATTTTAATTATGTGTAACTAATTCTTTAGTAGGGCTAGATTGAAGCCCTAATTATGTTCATTTAATATTTCAATATTGGCACCTTTGTGATAATCATATTGTGATGGTTAACTTAATTAATTCATGTTTTTTTTTTTTTTTTTTAATTCCTCATATGAATGTGTGTGATCAGCATATGCATGTGGTATGGATTAGTTATTTAAGTCAATTTGAATGATCGAGTCCTGGGCTTAATAGAGTAACAAAATAATTTTCTCATGGGTTCTTGGGTTAATCAACATGGGGAACTGGGAGTATACACCCATGCCCTAGGCCCCATGTGTTTGTCGATTTCCATAGATTTATGCTTTCTTAAAGAACAACTTAGTATACATCCATGCTAAATCCTTTAAGAAAGAAAATAGTTAAAGTATACACCCATGCCTAATTTGTTTCTCAGGATAATCTATAGCTTAAAGAGTGTACACCCATGCCCTTAGGTTGACAAACTTTAGGTATTCATAATATGATTGAAACATTGGCATATTGTTATATTATTTGAGCATGATTAGTGATAGATATCAAAGCCCTGCCTTTTATTTATCTTTATTTCTTTTCAATATATCAATATCAATTTAGTAACAACTTTGATATTTTAACAAATTCTAAGCAAAATTAACAATTCTCGTTGGAACGATCTCGTACTTACTGCACTATACAATCATTTGATCTTGTGCACTTGCGAGTAAAACGTACCAGTTATTATCTATTAATTTAGGTAGTATTTGGCACAACAAGTTTTTGGCGCCGTTGCTGGGGATTGTTTAATTTTGTTTAGAATTTTTTTTCCTAGTTTGTTTTATTTTTTTTTAATTTTTTTTCTAGTTTTTCCACAGTTCCTGTTCTGCCTCCAGAGGTGCGCTCGACTGCCCATTCTAGGGAGATCGAGCGCACCAGGGCAATCGAGTGCACCAGTGCGATCGATCGCACATCTGGACAGCAGCACAGAAACTGTTTTAATTACAGATCTGATTTTTTTTTCCATTTCAAGCATGGTCGTTCAAATCTACAACTTCGTAAGTTTTAATTTTTAATTTTGTTTTTATTTCCCTTTTGATTTTCACTTCTTTATTGTTATTTTATTTTTCACACATGTTGGGAAACATTCCGACATCCCATGGACCATGTTCATATTGCATAACCGTTATCACCATGTTAGAAATTGTCCATTACTGTTCATATAAATTATAAGTGCTACGATGAGGTACTAATCGAGAGAAGATTGTATGGTAGCCTGGAATAGATTTTTCTGGGTTTTTGTAAGTTGATTTTATTATATATATTGTATAGGGATGTGATGCAATATCAGAAAATGCTTTGTAGCCTATTGGTTTGGGTGGTTGATTTTGGGGGTAGGGGTTCGAATCTTGAAATGTGGTTTTTTAGGTTTTCTAAGTTAGGTTTATTATATATATTTTATTTATATGTAATTGTACATCACAAAAAGTTTAGTGGTTCAGTGGTTAACGTGTTGGATTTTGGGGTTTAGGCGAGAAGTTCGAGTGCTAGGATGGGTTTTTTTGGGTGTTTTTAATGTATATATATATATATATATATATATATATATATATATAGAGCTATGTAGCTTATGGCTAAAGCCTTAACCATTGCACCCTCTGAAGGGCCCCTTCGGACTCAGGGGTCGCCTCTATTGACATGAGAAAAATTAAAGAGATCATTAGCGGGGATTTTATGTTGCCGCTATTTAGTGGACACAAGAAAAAAATTATAAAAGATCATTTATAGCAGTGAGTGTGATGGTCACTGCTATTGACATAAGAAAAAATATAAAATAAAAAAAGATCATTGGCGGCGACATTAGAGTAATGTCAAAGCTTGCTTAATCGGTAATACTAGAATACAAACAAATTTGTTCAAATCCAAATTGAAATACAGCAAGTCTTGCAAGGAAGACCATCAAGTTTGGATAGATCGATTCTCAATGTTATAATATAATCAATACATCACCGAAGAAGAAACACACAATCAACCAAAAATTCACACCAAAATGGAATAACAAAACCAGATCACATGTACCAACGCCATGCAACTAAAGTGCTTTACCTTGGTCACCAAGAAATGTTGTAGTCGTATTCACGTTTTTTTGTTTTAAGAGCTCCCAACAAACCAACACTAGCTTATGAAAAGCATCCTCTCCTTTTCGCATACTCCACTACTCTTCAAGGTACTAAAAGCCAACGCCTCATTACAAGCCAATCTCCCACCTCTCCTCTCCTAGCAGTTCAAGCAACCATGGCTCCACCACCAGTTCCAAGTAACAATTGTGAGCAGACCTTCAAAACCAAAAGCTCATTGGTACAGGACCAGAAAGATGCACACTCTTCTGCTGTTTAAAGCTGCTTCAAGAAAGATTGTCGCCGTTCCTTCGACACCAAAGTGGAGAGGGACAACTACATGAAGAGCGACCATTAAGTGCTTGTCTCTCACACACACACACACACACACACACACACACATATATATAAACTCACAGAGTCCAATACAAATTCTTCAGTTGTGTGCTAATAGACTGTTGCTGAGATAATTTTCAACACAATTGATGGATGGTAGACGTCTTGGAACAAGCTAGCAGTGTCCAACTAGAAGAATACTTATCTTGTCAATAACGTGGTTGAAGTGTAAGCAATCACTAAGTTTGATCCGTTCATGTTATCCCTATAATACTAGTTTAGTTTTCCAATAATAAGCTGACGCAAACATATATCAATGTAATCGAGTTCTTTATGATCTATGCAAGTGTTTTTGTAAATTTTCTCAAACTTTTCAAGAGACGAGACTTATACTGTTCGAGTTATTACTCACTCATCTTTAGTGTTAAGAATCTACCAAAATCTATTGTTTGCCAGTAAGAGTCTATTTATCATGAAACTTATATTTATTTTTTCTTGGTCTTCTTTTGTCCCACATTAATTTGGTATCACGGACATCACAACTGTTTTCTACATCAATTGCGAGATCCACCTTTCTGCCCACATAGCAACCCGCTCGTAACAATGGCTCTCTTTTATGGTAGTTAAATGTGGCTGAGTGTGACAGATGGCAATTCATGGGGGAAACTTATAAATGAGTGTTAGGGAATTGGAAACAAATTTCCTACAAACATGTTTGTAGGAAGCTCCTACAAATCAACCTCTAAAAGTGATGTTTACTTGAAGCTATTAAAAAAGCATGTGAGAAGCACATTCTATTAAAATATATATATATATATATATATATATATATATATATATATATATATGAACTTCTCACATGCTAAGAAACACATGTCATTTTAGAGACTAGTTTGTAAGAAATTTTAGTGCATAGCAATTTTGTGGACTTAATCATACCAAAAAGGTGATGAACAAGTCTTTTTCTCCTCCCGAACAAATTTAAGGGAAAGAAGAAGCGGTGGAATTAATCTTAGGGTCGACGGGATACAAAACTAAAGCCTAGGGGGGAGGGTGACCCCTTTTGGGGATGCCTCAAACGCCGCTGCTAATGCCTCAAAAAAACCTTCCCCCAAACCCTAAAGTAGGGTTTCAAAATTTAGGTTTCGTGGCGGTTACTGTTCATATAAATTATAGGTGCTAAGATGAGGTACTAATCGAGAGAAGTTTGTATGGTAGCCTGGAATGGATTTTTTTGGGTTTCTGTAAGTTGATTTTATTATATATATTCCATAGGGATGTGATAGAATATCAAAAAATGCTTTGTAGCCTAGTGGTTTGGTTGGTCAATTTTGGGGGTGAGGGGGTAGGTGTTCGAGTCCCTTGAATAGAATTTTTTGGGATTTTTAAGTTGATTTTATTATATATATTGTATAGGAATGTGATACAGTACCGGAAAATGTTTTGTACAATACTGGTTTGGGTGGTCGATTTTGGAGGTAGGGGTTCGAGTCTTGAAATGTGGTTTTTTGGGTTTTGTAAGTTAGGTTTATTATCTATATTTTATGTATATGTAATTGGACATCACAAAAAGTTTTGTGGTTCAGTGGTTAAGTTCTTGGATTTTTGGGGTGAGAGGAGAGGTTCGAGTGCTAGGATGCGTTTTCTTGGGTGTTTTTAATGTCGTTATATATATATATATATATATATATATATATATATAAAAGCTTTGTAGCTTAGTGGCTAAAGCCTTAACCGTTGCACCCCTGGAAGGGTCCCTTCGGACTCCGGGGTTGCCTCTATTGCCATGGGAAAAAATTAAAAAGATCATTAGTGGCGATTTAATGTTGCCACTATTTAGTGGACGAGAATAACTTATATAGGGAGATTGCACAAAAGGTGAGTTTTGTGCAACTAAACAGAAGGTAACACCTAAACTAAACTTATCAAACTTAAGTTTTAAAAAGAAAGCCTAACTACACTAAATTATAAATAAAAATTCATTGTTTTTTTTTTTAAAAAAAATAATAATAAAACAAAATAAAACAAAATTGAAGTGCTGGCTGGCTAGCCACCCCTCCCCCACTTGGGGTGGCTGGTGAGCCACCCCCATGGGCTGGGGGTGGTGGCCAGCCACCCCCTGCCCATGGGGGTGGCTCACCAACCACTCCCATGGCCTATGGGGTGGCCTCACTTCAATTCTGTTTTTTTTTAAAAAGAATTAATTAATTTTTTATTTTATTAGAGTATAATCTAGTGTAGTTTTGTTTTAAGTATAAGTCTAATTAAATTGGCTGATGTGTCAGCTTCTTATTGGTGGCACAAAATGTGACTTTTGTGCAACAGGTGCACTCAAGTCGCTCTCTTAGTGGACACAAGAGAAAAATTAAAAAAGATTGTATAGGGATGTGATAGTATATATATTGTATAGGGATGTGAAAGTATAACAAAAATCCTTTGTAGCCTAGTGGTTTGTGTGGTGGATTTTGGGGGGTGAGGGGTAGGTGTTTGACTCTTGAAATGTGATTTTTTGGGTTTTTCTAAGTTCGGTTTATTATATATAGTTTATTTATATGTAATTGGATATCACAAAAGGCTTAATGTTTCATTGGTTTAGGTTTTGGATTTTGGGGGTGAGAGGAGGGGTTTGAGTCCTATGATGGGTTTTCTTGGGTGTTTTTAATGTGGTTTTATTATATATAAGTTTTATAAATGTAATAATATATATATATATAAAAGAAGCTTTGTAGCTTAGTGTCCAAAGCCTTAACCATTGCACCCCTTCGAACTCAAGGGTCACCGCTATTGATATGGTAAAAATTAAAAAGATCATTAGCGGCGAAAAATTAAAAAAGATCATTAGCTAAGACACCGCTATTATTGTTCATTATGATAGGGATTTGAACTTTGAGATATTGAGACAATGCACATTGGAATTAATTAGAAGTTTCATATTTATATGCTAGTTCACTTTACAATGTTTCAAACTTCTGATGCCTTGGACTCTCTTTTGTAAGTAATTAGACTTTAAAATTTCAATTTATTGAGGAGATGGAATTTACCTTTTTAAAGTTGCTTATGAATGAAAATCATGATTTTGAGTGACATTTTAATTTTTGGATAACATGAACTTTGCATAATGTTTGTGGGTAACATTCCTGGAAAGCCCTCACGAGACTTCACTTGTCATCTAGGGAATGCCTAGAGGTTTAAAAGGCTTGTTGCATACGCTAAATGCAATCATACATCCCACAAAATATTAATTTATTTTTTTATTTTTCATTTTGTTTTTAGTTTGTATTGCTAAGGGACTAGCAATATGTAAGTTTGGGGGTGTGATAAGTGCTAAAATATCCATATTTTAGCTCCTTAATTTACACTTGTTATTTTGTGTTATTTTATTTCCCTTTTGAGTTTTTATGTATTTTTGTAGGTCATAGAAGAAATGGAGCTATTGTGGAAATTTTCGACTTAAAGCTAATTTGGAACAATGCATCCAGCCAGTGCGATCAATCGAACTAGACCTGTGTTCGAGCACACCAGAACTCGAGCGTCCAAGCCAAGGAGCGAGCACAAGGTGTGTGCGTGAAGCTGGCTCGAGCACATCTATGCTTGAGCGTCCAACACAAGGCTCGATCGCAGGTGTGCGATCGAGCGCACTACTCCCGCAATCGAGCGCACCCATGCGCTGGAGAAAAAGCCATGATGCAGCCAGAATTCCATCTCCTTCCAAATTAGGGTTTTCCAAGTCCTAGTTGTACTAGGATTAAACCCTGCAATTTTACTAGGTTTCCTAGGGTTTCTAGGATTTTTCTAGGCCTATAAATAGAGCCTTAGGCTTCGTAGAAAAAATACACTTGCTTTTGGAAAAGAATTGATGGCTCTTCATGCTCAAGTTTTCGGGTTTATTCTTTTTCTTTTTATTTTATTATGAAGATGTTTAACATCAAACTCATGTAATACTGTAGTAGGCTAGATTGAAGTTATAATCATGTTTATTTAATATTTCAATATTGGCGTCTTTGTAATAATCATATTGTGATGCTTAATTTGATTATTCCCTATTTAATTGCATTTCTCATATGAGTGTGTTTGGCCAACATATGCATGTTGTATGGATTAGTTATTTAAGTCAATTTGGATGATCGATTCCTGGGCTTAATAAAGTGACAAAAGATATCTTTGCGGGTTCTTGAGTTAATTAACATGGGGAACCAGGAGTAGACACCAATGCCCTAGGTCTCATGTGTTTGTCGATTTTCATAGATTTATGCTTTCTTAAAGAACAACTTAGTAGATACCCATGCTAAATCCTTTGAGGAAGAAAAGAATTAGAGTAGACACCCATGCCTAATTCGTGCCTTAGGGAGATCAATAGCTTATGGAGTAGACACTCATGTCCTTAGGTTGACAAGCATTAAGTAATTGTAATATGATTTGATCATTGGCATATTGTTATATTATCTAAGTGTGATTAGTGATGGATATCAAAGCCCTACCTTATATCTTTATTGAATCAAAATCAATCTTTTATCTTTTTTTTTTAGGGAAATTAATTTTAATCAAAATTTACCAATCCTCGTGGGCATGATCTCGTACTTACACCCTATACTACTATTTTAATCTTGTGCACTTACGAGTTAAAACATAGCAAATATTATCTATTAATTTAAGTGGTATGTGCAACAACAAGTACCCTGAAGATGAGTGGAGTATCTGGATGGGAGTGGGTGCTTTTTATAAGCTAGTATTGGTTTATTGGGAAGCTCTTAAATATATATATATATATATATATATATATATATATACACGTCTACAATATTTCTTGGTGTCCAAGGTAAAGCTCTTTAGTTGCATGGCATTGGTGCATGTGATCTGGTTTTGTTATTCCATTTTGCTGTGAGTTTTTGGTTGATTGTGTGTTTCTTCTTAGGTGATGTAGATTATATTCTAACATTGAAAATCGATTTGTCCAAAATTGATCGTCTTCCTTGCAAGACATGCAGTATTTCAATTGAATTTGAACAAATTTGTTTAAATCCAAATTGAAATACTTTTGGCTTGTTAGAACTTTTAGGAACAAAATCTCTAAAACGTGATATGTTAGTACACTGACCGGCGACAAGCACATGCCTTTGGAACCTGATCGACTTCCCAAAAACATGTCCACCAAAACCAAATTCCTCCCTCAAAATCTCACGCCTTGGAACCTGATCGACTTCCCACAACCATGTCCACCAAATTTGGTTTTAAAACCAAATTCCTCTCTCAGAATCTCACGCCTTGGAACGTGATTGCCTTCCCACAACCATGTCCACCAAACTTGGTTTTAAAACCAAATTCCTCTCTCAAAATCTCACGCCTTGGAACGTGATCATGTCCACCAAATTTGGTTTTAAAACCAAATTCCTCACTCAATATCTCAAGCCTTGGGAACGTGATAGACTTTCCACAACCATGCTAAATCACCACTCTATTTAACCCCACCTATGTTCTCCACCAAAACAGAATCCCTCTCTCAATATAGCAGCATCAAGGAGAAGAGGAAAATGGGGGAAAAGAATGAGGAGAAGAGAAAATTGAGCAGTGGAGATGAAGTGGAAGATGTAAGCTTTGATGGGTCGGGTTTGAATTACGATATGGATGGGTTCACTAGGAACAATAAGGCGGAGGCGAGTGGCAAGATCAATGGTGGAAACAGTCAATCTCGAGACTCATGCTCCCTACTTCAAGAGGGTCATTCTAAAGCCCACCAGATGGGAACAACGTATTATTGCGCGAGCTCCCAATGGAAAACCTTTCCAAGACAAGAAGACACTTGGCAGACTAGTCACGTCAAGTGGGAAGGTTGTTTTTGTGACATATGTCACCCCCCATGGTTTTGGAAACACATGTTTCTTAATCAATTTGGGGATAAGCCAAATAAGAGAAGAAAGAGAAGAACTAGAAGGAGGAATAAACAAGCCAAAGCAGAAGATCAGCCTATGGATCCATCAGAAGACTGGGATCTCTTGCGAAGGAATCCAATCCTTAACGCTGAAAGAGGACCCCGCAGAGTATTCTCAGAAAGAAGACCCATCCCGACCCATCACTCCTCCCGGAATGAAAGTCCGTCTGAATACTAAAAAGGGGAAAAAAATCGCTGACGTTAATATGGTTAGCTCGTTACCAGCGACATCCGTAACAACCCCCTGTCGCGTTACTTATGCAGATGTGCTTCCCAAGATCGAAAAGGGATTGTTGTTCGCTGCTTATCCACGCGACTTCCCTATGATTGCATATCATCTTGATGGGACTCCGATCTATCAAGATGTCCTCACCAAAGCTGCTCTCACACCGCTCTTCGAAAAAGGAGTCCTTGTACCTGCAACAGAAAGTGCGTTCCCCATCATAGCCTATTTTAAGCTCGATGAGAAGCCATACTACCAAGATGAGAGTGATGATCTCCCCGAAAGCAAAAATAAGAAGAAGTCCAGGCAACAGGTTCAGCTATAAAGAAATGAAGCAGGAGACCCAACTGTTGGCCTCTTAGGTGAACACTCAGGGAAGTTTGACTATTACGTCCAATATTCGAAGCCCCCTGAGCCTGATCCTGCATTGATGCCACCGCTTCCTTTCTGGGACGACTATCCCCCTGTACCAACATATACCAAGTGAAGAAGAGAAAATTGACAAAATTATTATTTTAATTATGCAAGTGTGTTTTAAATTTCCTTCCTAATAAGTATTAGATTTTCCCTATTCCATTAGGATTATATTTTCCTTGTTAAATACTAAAAAACGCCCTAGGGTTTGACATCTTTATTTTTTGCCCCATAGGGTTTCATTTTTATTAAAGCAGGTACCTGTGGTTTTCATTAAGAAGGAAATAATACTTCCATTAAAATTCCATCCAAAACTTAACGGAATACCACGTCAGCACCAATCAAACGTCGACATGTGTCGTGTAATTAATATTTTTATTATTTTATTTTAAAAAAAATTAAAGAGATTAAAAAATATATATTTTGTCAGAACGAAAAAAAGAAAAAAATTTAGGGGTGGCTACTGCCATTTGGGCGTGGCCATCACCCCCAATTTTTTTTTTTTTTTTTTTTTTAAAAAAAATATATATATATATATATATATTAATTTTTTAAATTTTTTTTTTAAAAAAAATAATAATTACATGACACGTGTCGACGTTTGATTGGTGCTGACGTGACATTTCGTTAAGTTTTGGACGAAATTTTAACGAATGTACCATTTCTGTCTTTATGAAAACTACATGTACCTTCTGTTATAAAAATGAAACCCTAGAAGACAAAAAATAAAGATGTCAAACCCTATGGGGCTTTTTAGTATTTAACCATTTCATTTTTATTCAGGATTGGGTTTTTCTTTTCCTATTTAAATTTATTTTCTTTTTCCTATTAGGATTTGTTTTCCTTTTCCAACTAGGTTTGTTTTTCATTTTCCTTGTTAATTTTGGAGATGCCTAACCTATATAAAGGCATATAGTCTTCGTTCTTTTTCGATTCAGTTTATATTATCAATTAAATTGAAGTCTTTCAGAATTATTTATTTGTTTGCTTATTTGGGGCACTTAGAGACTTTCTCTTCCCTATTTGTTATTTTCTCTATACATATAATCAATGAATAAGTATAACCCATCTCTGGTTGGCACGGATTGTCTACTTAAATTACACTAAACTAGAGTGTAGTACAATCTGTCTTCCCTAGGCATGGCCTATCAAATCCTATTAATCATATGTCAATTAAACCCATTGTATAACCATCATTCTCATAATCACAGAGAACAAGAATGATTTGAGATCAATAAAAGTTTAATACTTTTTAAGACAAGAGAAAAATTTCACAAATATTGATTTTGGAATTTAAGAACAATTGCATTTAATATGAAGAACAGAAATCAATTGTAGCAATCCTCATAGTTATACAATCAACATGCATAAATTGAAAATCTAGAAATTAAATACAATCAAACCATTGTTCTTGGATAGGGTTACATCAACACCCCACGAAGGGGTTTAGCCGCTCATGATCTTCTAAGCTCCAAAGACAAATTCTGATTTCTTACTCTAGAAAGCGGTGACTTTTTTCTCAATGCTTAGAGGCCTATTTATAGGGCTTGGGAGAGTCCTAGAAGCCCTAGTAATCCTAGAAATTTTGGAGAGTTAAGTCCAAGTCCAATTAGGATAAAGAAAACCTAAGTCCAAATCGGAATAAGATTCGCCCAGAATTGCGTTCCTATCTTGGGCGACAATTTTGGCATTACGGTGCTCCGAATTGGGAAAATACTATTTCAAAGTGATCTGTAGAAATTTAAGTTAGCTTTCCAGTGCCGCTTGAATCACTTCAATCGAATATTTGAGCTGAAGTTATGGCCAAAATACCGAGACGTATGCAGAATCCAAATTTGAATCCAATCCGATTTTGACTCCAATTTGAGAAATTTCGAATTAATCCCTTCCTTTATTTTATTACACTTAACCACAACATATAGGTCCTCTGTTATGATTGGCTAAGCTTAATCATCTCAAGTGTGCTTTTAAGCCCAAAATCAATGAAATTAATTGCATCTTTATTTATAACCTGAAAACACCGAAACAAAACAAAATCAAACAAATAACAATGTTAAGGAATTAACATATGCAAATTAAGGGGCTTGAATGTGCAACATTCAGTGCTTATCAGCATGGAAATGAAGAAACTGTGAATGAAGAAGCTGACGATGGTGACGTACTAAAGTACAACAACTTGCTTAAAAAGACAAAGAAGCCACTTCATGATGGGACCAAACATAGCAAGCTTAGTGCTACTGTACATCTGTACAATCTGAAGTGTGTTGGCGGACTAAGTAACACAATATTTTCATCTTTCCTTGACTTCATCAATCAGTTGTTGCCTCCTAGTGATGAAGCTTTGCCTATTAATACATATGAAGCGAAAAAGTTTCTAAGGGACATGGGCCTCGGGTATGAGAAGATCCCGGCGTGTTGTAATGATTGTATGTTATTCTGGAAGAACAATAAGAATTTGGATACATGTACTGTTTGTGGACTATCTAAGTGGAAGGATGAAATTCAGTTCGATGAGGATGGTCAACCCATATCATCGAGTAAGAAACGTCCGGTCAAGGTGTTGCAGTGGTTTCCACTCATACCACGACTAGAGAGATTGTTTATGTCAGAGCATACTGCCCCTATATGAGGTGGCATGCAGAAGGCCGAACTAAGGACGGTGTATTGAGGCATCCAGCCGATGGAGAAGCATGGAGGGCATTCGATAATTTGTATCCAGACTTTTCATCAGACAGCAGGAATGTCAGGCTTGGACTAACCTCAGATAGATTTAATCCTTTCGGGAACATGACCTCATCCCACAGCACTTGGCCTGTAATGCTTGTACCGTACAACTTGCCTCCTTGGACGTGCATGAAACAAACGTCATTTATACTATCCCTGAAAATCCCGGGCCCAAAGTCACCTGGAATGGATATAGATGTCTACATTCGACCCTTAATTGAGAAGTTACAGGAATTATGGACTGTAGGTGTACACACATTTGACGTGTCGAAGAAAAAGAACTTCATGTTGCGCGTGTAGTTGATGTGGACAATTAATGACTTTCTGGCATACACAGATTTGTTCGGGTGGCCTAACAGGGATATGAAGGCATGTCCCTATTGTATGTACTTGACAAGGTCTTGGAGGTTAAAAGACGAGAAGAAATTTTGTTGTATGGGGCACAGGCGATACTTACCCATGGACCATCCGTGGAGGAGGAACAGAAGAACATTTGACAGCAAGCAAGAATTAGAATGTGCCCCCGATGCGCCAAGTGGAGATGAAATTTTTAGACAATTAGAAGATATGGCATATGGGGATAAGAATGCCGGAAAGGCAAGGAAGGATAATAAGAAAAAAGACAAGAAACGGAAGAAGAGTGGGCCTACAGAAAGAGAAGGCGAGAGCTAACGTATTGTGGTAGAAGAAGAGTGTTTTCTTTAGGTTGTCGTATTGGAAAGATAATCTATTGCGGCGCAACCTTGATGTCATGCACATTAAGAAAAATGTGATGGACAACATACTTGGCACAATACTGGACATTCCAGGGAAAATAAAGGACAACCCCCAAGCCCGCACAGACTTGCAAGAAATGGGGTTGAGACATACACTTCATCCGTACACGGACGAGGATGGTCAAATACATATGCCCATAGCTTGCCACACGATGTCTAAGGACGAGAAAACACATTTTTTGAAAGTGCTTTGAAATGTAAGGGTGCCGGACGGATATGCTTCGATCATTTCCCGATGTGTACGACTTAGTGATCGTACGATATCCGGTTTGAAGAGCCATGACAGTCACGTCATTATGCAACAACTTCTTCCTATTACATTGCGTGGATCACTGCCAACAAACGTGGTTAGACCACTTGTCGGGATGTCTACATTCTTTCGGGGCCTATGTTCAATGTCATTGACACAAGATGATATAGACCGACTAGAGGGTGACATTTGTATCACTTTGTGCCAGATGGAACAAGTCGTCCCCCCATGTTTTTTTACCGTGATGGTTCACTTGGTCGTGCATCTTGTCCGCGAATGCCGACTAGGTGGACTGGTACAGTATAGGTGGATGTATTCGGCAGAGAGGTAAAATAACTTTACTACTATCCATCAATTTATTTTTTCATCCATTATAAAACCGTCACTAACTGTAATGAATGAATTATGTTCATATGTAGGAGCCTTGGGGGGTTTAAATCTAATGTTCGCAATAAAACGGCTCCTAAGGGCTGCATTGCGGAGGGCTACATAGCAACAGAGTTGGTGGCGTTCTACTCGAGGTATTTAGACAATGCACCAACATTTCACAATAGGGCTCAAAGAAACCCGGATGGTTTAAAGGGGGCGGGAACACGAGTTATCCTCGACCGTGTCGCATTGACACAAATTCACCGATACATTATGTTTAACTTAGACGAGTTCTTTCAACTACGAACGTAAGTCGGGTTAGTGGTCTATGCAACTTCAGGTGGTGAATCACCCTTAGTTGTGAACTATAATAGAATTTAAATTTCGTATTGTAGGGTGCACATAGATATACTTAGGCGATCATGCGTTAGGGGGCGAACGACGAAAGATCAGTTGGAAACCCAACATCATTCGCTGTTCTGCGATTGGTACCGTGACTACATAAGACTACTATGATGTTTAACTGAAAGAGTTGGATTATATTTACTTATTGTTTCATAACAACTAACAAAGCTAACTCCTTTGTGATTAATTGTACGTAATATACTCGTAGGTCGATCGATTGAACGATCGATGAAGGAAGGAAATAGGTGACAAACTAGTAATGCATTGTAGAGGGCCGAAGGCCACAGCTACAAGATACAACATATATGTGGTTAACGGGAAGCTATTTTGCACCATTGCATTCGATGCTGGAAAGAAGACGCAGAACAGCAGCGTGTGCGTGCCGACTGTTGATGGCGAAACATACTATTGGAAGTTAACGAAAATAATTGAGGTGGAGTACTTCGACAGGACTAAGTATATTTTGTTCAAGTGCGATTGGGAGGACAACACGAGGGACAGGGGGTACAAGGTAGACGAGTATGGCATGACGCTTGTCAGCTTCAAAAACCTTCTCCGCCGGGGCAAGGAAATTATTGATGAGCCGTATGTGCTAACGTCACAAGTTGACCAAGACTTTTACGTCCAAGATGAAAGGGACCCTGATTGGGCTTGTGTTGTAGGGACTAAACCTAGAAATGTATATGATGTTGGTCAAGGTGAAGGTCCTGATGATGAATGTGTCAACTACCATGAGTGTGAGCCGATCCTATTGACCTGCAATAATGAAGTGGATCCGCATGATGATATTGACTACATCCGACAAGACTTAGATCCGTATGTGGTTAAAAAAAATTTGCTGTAATAATATATATAGTTCACATTATTTGACGTGTTTTATATTATTTCTTTCTACATTGATTGGTTATTGTGGTGCATATTTTATCTATTATATACATAATTAATTGGTTGCGTTATGTATTTCACAGGTTGACATGAGTACCAGGGGGAGGAGTAGACGACGAGGGAACCTACATATAGACGAGCCGGGGTATAGATTACTACTTCCTGAGCATGGGGAAGGGTCTCAGCAGGTTCCGTATGACACGGAGGCCTCATATGATCTTGGCACTCCAGTGCCTACGATGAGCGAGATGGGGATATGTGCACACGGCGAGGTAGAGTGGTTGTTCCCCCCCAAGTTAAACAGTAGTATCCCATACAGTGAGCCATCGTATCCGGATGATAACGAGACACAATACTATGAGGAGGACGTGGATGATGGCTCAGGTGACTTGGAGCCCGATGATCCTCCAGAAGTGTTGGCGTTCGCCAGCTCCAAACAATAAGTAAGTATATATGCTTTAAATACCAATATTGAATACGCATAAAATTTATGTAATTACTATTGAATTCAAAATAATTAACATTTACAATTATTAATGTGTTAGACATCGGGCGAGACGGGGAGACCCAAATTCAGGTGGTAACCATCCTACCATCGAACAAGAGGTGGGATGTCCCGCCTGGGCAAAAGGTCGTGTGTGAGTACCATAGGGCATGGTAGCCCGTAGGATTTAGCGCGATGAAATTCCAACGGTCAACCGGCAACATAATAAAGACCGGGAACTACGTAAGACTACGGGATGAAGGGGCGGATGTACCTCCTCGTACGAAGGAGGATGTATGGGACGCCTTAATGGTATGGTTAAACTATTTCTTCTATTTTCGCACGTCAAAATATTTTTTGACGTACTAACTTCGAGGACGTCAAAAATTTTTGACGTGGCACTGTAGACACGTAAAAAATCTGAGATTTTTGACACCCCCCCATTTTAACCGGTGAGGAACATCAAAAGGCCCATGTCAAAAGAGGTTTTTGACGTGTCAATACCATTGACACATCAAAAACTCCTAGTTAAAAATTCCCAGCATTTTTGTAGTGTCTGTTATAAAAAAGAAACCCTAGAGGACAAAAAATAAAGATGTCAAACCCTATGGGGCTTTTTAGTATTTAACCCTTTCCTTTTTAATAAGGATTGGGTTTTTCTTTTCCTATTGAGATTTATTTTCTTTTTCCTATTAGGATTTGTTTTCCTTTTTCAATTAGGTTTGTTTTTCATTTTCCTTGTTAATTTTGAAGGTGCCTAGCCTATATAAAGGCATATAGTCTTCGTTATTTTTCGATTCAGTTTATATTATCAATTAAATTTAAGTCTTTCAGAATTATTTCTCTGTTTGCTTATTTGGGGCAATTAGAGACTTTCTCTTCCCTATTTGTTATTTTCTCTATACCTGAATTCTCTTTTCAATCTTCAATTCTTAGTTTCTTCTACTATTATACATTTTCAGAATAATCTTAGTTCTGCCCGGAGTCAATTGGCATAAAAGCTTAGTGTCTTCTTGAGATGAATTTTTTTTTTTTCATTAGTTTTTTATAACTGGTGGTCATGGTCAACGTGGACAGGTTCTAAATGAGAAAGTCCCTTACCATGAGCACAGTATACAAGACATGATGATTGAAGATTTGCAGATGCAGGTTGCAGAGTTAACCCAGCATCTAGCGACGCAAAACTTGGAGATGTATTGCGATATTGATGGTCGCAATTCAGACTCCAATTTCGAGAACCAGTACCACAAGCCTGTTATGGTTCAGGAACAATGTGTTCTGAATGAGTGACATGAAGACTTAGGTTTTAGAGTTGAGTTTCCAGAAATTTTTAGTACTCTCAAATCCTTAACTATTGTTAGCAAGTCTCAAGCCCATCTACCAAATCAAGCTAATAAATCAATCTCATGCAAATTTGCATATATCTTTTCCTTTTCTTTTTTAACCACAAACTCACTTGTAAAAACTAAACTAAATGCTGGAGTTGAACTAAATAAAGATCTTTATAGATATTATCAATGCCATTACACATTAAACCTTAAACTTATCACTGTTAAAGTATTACAAAGGGTGGTCGTCTCTGATCAGTTGCAGTGCGTAGGCGTGGGCGTCGTCGCGGGTGGTTGGGTGCATCTCCAGATTTCGAGCTGGTGTCGTGGGTGGGCGTCGCCGATAGGCGGCAGTGGTTGAAGGTGGCAGAGGCAGAAGGTGTTGGCCCCGTTGGGGGAGGGAGATGCGTAGGAAGAAGAGGAGGGAGGAAAAGATTTTGGGGTGAAAAAATGAAACCCTACACGTTTTACTCTTGAGATTTTGTTTTTCGTTTTTTGTTTTTTTTTTTTTTAAGTCCATAACCATGGTTTACCTAACCAGGACTGGGTCTTGCCACCCAGGATTTGATGGGCAAAATGTGGTCATTTGATTGCATTGTAGCATTTCTCTTATTGACGCGTGAAATTTGCCATGTCAATAATTAGTGACGTGGCAAATTCAACACGTCAAAAAACTTTTTGTTGGCGTAGCACTAATTAGGACGTCAGTAATTAGTGACGTGGCAAAAAGTATGTTACTGTAGACACATAAAAAAATAAAAATAAAAATAAAAATAAAAATAAAAACCCTTTTTTTGTAGTTATACTTCAGGATCTTTAAATTCATTTTGATACCATATAGAGTTAGTTACAAATCAGGTAAATCACATAGACTGACTTTGCATTTTTTCCTTTTAAAAATAAGCTCATATGGCAAGTAGGTGATGGGCAAGATATATGGATTTTGGAGAACAAATGGCTTCCTGACTCCAATTGATTAACGATTATCAATAAAGATTGCAATTTGTTAAAAAAATAAATAAATAAATCGTTTATTTCTTTATGATATGGAGAAATGTAATAATTTAGGTTTTTCTAATTCATCTTTCTGGTTTAATATTGAAGAACAACCGCTATATTCCTATTCTGTTGACGCGCGTGTTGAGGTCGTTGGAGATTACGAGTTAACGAGAGTGATTCAGGTTTTGAGCAAAGGGAGAAATAAATGGTATTGAATATTGATATCATGATGATATATTTTTATTTATTGTTATTATTTCTCTTAATTTCTTGCGTGCATGCTAGCTGTCAATAATCAAATTGACACGTACAAGGAATTCCATAAATAGCGTTAATTCTTTCATAAATAATATAACCAAAAAAAAAATTTTTGGTATCGGTGTGAACGTCTTATTAATTTAGGGCAGCGGTGATATTGTCTCCTTCAATTCTATAGAGGCTCCTTAGCAGCCGTCAATTAGTATTGGTTTCAAACTTTGTTACCTGAATATTTATGATGGCAATTTCATCAACGTCCGAATCAGATTGGGCATGGCTTCCAACGGACCTCCTAGATTCGATTCTGCACAAGCTGGCCTCACCCATTGACATGGTTCGTTTTGGTGCCGTATGCAAGTCATGGGGGACAGCGGCACGACAAGGCACTCAAATTCCCAAGCTGCTGGTTCCCAGCAAAGACAATATCGAGAAAGCGCGGAGTTTATACAGCATCACCGACCGGACAATCTCTGACGTTACCCTCCCCGTGCCTTACAATAGAAGAAGATGCTGCGGTTCTTCATTTGGTTGGTTGAGCTTTGTAACCAACACTTCGTCCATTATCCTCTTCAACCCCTTCAGGAACAAGAAAATCCGTCTCCCACAGCTTCAAAAACTCACAGTCTATACAAGGAAGTCAGGTAAGCAGTATACCGTCAAAAAAGTTACATTGTCCTCGGACCCCGCTGAGGACTCGGATTGCCTTGTCGTGGCAATATTTGGTGAATTTAGTGACTTGGTTTTCATGAAATTAGGTGACGAATCTTGGACTTATGTGGAACATGAGTATGGACACTTGTTCTCTGACGTTTTATATTATAAAGGCCAGGTTCTCGCCATTGATCATCGAAGTGAGCTTATATCCCTCGATGTCAATACCAATAAAAAAAATGTACTTGCGCCCCAAGATTTGGAGCATGCTTACCAGACATATCTGGTGGAAACATCTAACGGGGATTTGTTCCTCCTACGGAGGTTCTTCGATGATGATTCGTTATCTGAACAGATTCCACAGAGCATAACTGGTTATTTTACGGTGCACAAGCTTGTGCTAGATGATGAAAGTGGAAGAGTGGTGGAGCGGGTGGAGGTGAAGAACATAGGAGATGATGCCTTTTTCGTGGGAGACAATCAGTCTATATCTATTTCAACTTCTGACTTTCCGTATTGTCAGCCCAACTCCATATATTACACTGATGACTACATTTTTACTCGTCCATATTTTCCAGATGGGGCCATTGACATGGGTATCTTCAATTTGAAAGACAGAAGCATTCGACTACACTACAAACCAAATCCTTCACACAAGTACTATATGCCTCCCCCAATTTGGATACTATTGCCCATGTTGTAAGGGAAATAATATGCTCGACCAATTTTAGATGGCTTACTTGATTTTGCTTTTCTATTATATTACGTTTTAGCATTATTTGATATGTTTTTCTATTATATTTGTTGGTGTTTCATTTAATTCCAGATACATAAATGCTAGCTATAGACTCCAAGATTTTTTTTCCAAATTCGTGTTCCCATTGTTTATGTAGCATTTATCTTCCATAACCAGAAACTAGTTAAAAATATAAATTGTTATGAAAGAATCATTTGAAACCATTTTTTTTTTAAAAAAAAAAAAAACAACGCCGGGGGGTTCAAGTATCTTTTGATTTATGTCAGCTTAATGTGTAGCCTTGGCGTCAAGTTTTGCTTCTTCTAAGAGTATGCAAGGAAGAGGAATTCTAGATACCTGAAAATTGGATTTTCTTTCTCCTTTTTCTGACTTGAAGATGATAATCACCCTTATTAAAGCCCAATAAGTAAAATATTTAATTGAAAAAATAAAAATTTAACTAAATGCCAACAATTCTTATGCATATTTTTGGATTAATTGGCGCCTAAAAAAAAGGCTAGGCAAAGTCTGGGTGTTTGTTTTACATAGGCCAATAAATGAACAATTCTCATAGGCGTATATGGTGTTTCAAATCACAATGGATACTAGAGCCAATCGGTTTTCTACATAAATTCTAACTCTTGACTGTATAAAAAAAAATATGCATCACAAATTTAGAAAAAGACCATCACAGAGTCAATGGGAGTCTTATTGTGCAATGGAAAATTATGGAATTGGTTTAGCAGGCAGAGAGAGAGAGAGAGAGAGAGAGATGAAGAGGACCACAGTTAGATGATAACAGATTAAATTTTTTGGCATATAAATACAGCGATAGTAATTGTGGTTTTATAAATTAAAAGCAACAACCTCTCGACCAAGTAGAAGCACGTGCTCCTTGAAAAGTAGCTCAAATGGAAAGCCAACCCCCCTTTGATTTGGCTAGATTATGATGATGGGGCCATGAAGTATGAAGGGTTGCTTTAAGAGCCATGCCATGAATGATCGTACCAGAAACGTGTGCCATTGACCAATGGCCGGCATGGAGGGAGTGCTGAGTTATGCACGCGAGACCGTGAAACCAGCAAGTCCGCTATGATAGCCGCTTATTTTATAGTTTATTCGATACGTAAAATATTTAATTAAAATATGAGATAAATTGTAAAATTAATGTTTGAACTTAAAACTTGGCTTTTGATACCAAATGTCAAAAAAATCAACATTGATTGGATCATGCCAACAATCAGTTTATCAAGCCCATGGACAATTGGAAGAAGCCCGCAAGTAATTAGACACACACAATGTAACAGGATCACCTTTTGTGCCACTCGCGAAGGTACTGGTAACGGCAGTATTGGCGGCTGAGCTTCTGCTGAAATTGGCATTGTTGGCTCTGCTGATGAAGATGACGATGATACTTGAATCACCTCTAAATCATTAGGTGCTGTTTGTGAAGTTTGCGAGGAAGAAACTGCAGCAGGTACAGACTGCAACCGCTGACCTGGAGTTACCAATGCTGGTGCAGGTGTTTCTGTGCGAATAGAATTGGATTTCCCAAGAATAGAGGAGGTAGATTGAGATGAGGTTTGAAATGACAAGATTGGACCAGAAATTGCACTAGGTTTGTTCGAGATTGGTGGCACAATAGCATTTATATCCAGACTAGGCGTAGCCAAAGGAGCCAGAGATGGCAAACTAAAACTTTGTGCGACTGCTGGAAGGCCAGAATTAGGTGGTGGCTTGTTAGGCACTAAGTTTCCTAATGTTTCAAAAGCTAGTGTAGCTGAAGGCACCAGAGGCAGAGTTGGTGGCAGAGTTGATGGAGCCAAGGAATTGGGTATAAAATTCAGGGAACTAGGACTGGCAGGAGGCATAGGAGATGGCACTTCAGGTAAGTTTGAAGCTCCAATGGGCATAGGGGCTTTAAAATTAGGATATTGTATTGGCTGCTGCATTGAAGGCGGCATTGACAGCCCACAGGTGGTGGACGAAGCAAAGATTGTTGATGCAAATGCGGAAGCCCAGTTGGGGGACCACAGTATCCTTGCCAGTACATTGGCATAGCAAGCCCAGCACCATTTGCGCTAGGAGGAGGTGGTGTAGCTCCCCAAGACCCTATATTACCTCCAGGTTGGAATAGTGGCAGGCCACCTTGGAAATTTGACCCATGGAGTCCCAACTGCGCATTATGGGAACTAAGATCCGTCAAAGACCCACTACCGGCAGGAGGCAAGCTTCGTAGATGTAGAAACTGAGCGAGGATAGTGAGTCTGCCTAAGAAAATAGAAAGAATTCAGAATGGTGTAGCCTGATTTAACTTATAATGTGACCAAAAGGTCTTCATTCCAATTACGTGAATAATTGCTGGATCAACCGGTGGAAAAGATTTAACTTGTAAATCCTGTAAAAAGAAACTTCAAGAATGTTTGAGGACCATTCTACTCACATAAGTATATCAACCAACATAAAACACCAAGCGTTAAAAGTTGAATTTAGAGATAATATCTGTTAAGTTATTTTTATTTGTTCTTTTTTGAAAAAGGTAAAACTTCAGAGTGTTCAATGTAAGAGTCATTCAAAACAAGGGCTAAAAGCTGTCAACTATTGCATAAAAGCATTCAAGATCAGGCCACTTATTGCTGGGCAGCTCATTTTCTCCGAATCTTGTAGTCATATTGGCTCCACGGTGATCTATCTTTGAGAATTATCAAACTCAAATTTGATATGTTTTCACCACCAATGCATACCAAACAGAAAAAATAACTGCTCTGCTTTAAGGGTCATTAAAAGTCAATGACAAAGCCTAAATAAAAGTGCATCTCTGTTGCAGTTATCTCAACTCATCAAGCATACAAGGTCAGATCTGACACGTGGAACCACCAGAAACAATGTCTTGACTTTCTTCCAAAGAATAATTCACACTTTGAAATTATTATGCATATAAGCATATTACTTAAATAAATACACTATACAAACAATCAGAGCATTTAAAGAGTGTCTGCACATAAGATACCTTTATGTCACTCCCATGGAACAGTATATATTCATAAATTTTGTCGCCTGGAGGAACTTGTGGGCCATCTTTTTTCCAGCCTTCTGTTCCAAATGATCGTGCTGCCACATGAAAAGAGACAAAACAAGATGAACAATCCACCTATAACATATCTTAAATATATAATAGATCAGACAAAGAAACAAAAACAGTACATAAAAAGAGAGCTGTATAAACAAAAACAGTACATGAAAAGAGAGCTACATACTGTTTGATGAATACGCATTATGGCCCAAATATAAAATATGTACATATCGCCTGGAAATGTTGTGTCCTCCATATTAGTTGCTCAAATTCACGCTTTCATGGATAAACAATAATAGAGACTAATAGAGGTAGTAACGAGATCAGGTCAGAAAAAAAGTTTGTAACCGGGTATTTGGGAATGGCCATGCTCCGCCCACCAACAATATGGAGTTGTGTGAGGATGTTAAAGAAAATAGATGATAATTAAACATAAGAATAGAGGTCAGAGGTTTGTTTTCTTTTAGTAATACACTCCGAGTTTAGGCTTTGGTCGCGATTAAGGTTTGGTAAATAGTGATTGATTCTGTGCTGAGAGAGAGAGAGAGAGAGAGAGAGAGAGGATGAAGAGAAAAAGTATAATGAAAGCCAAGGTTCTATGACTTGAAATGTTGGAAGTGGCAGTTCCATTATATAATTAAATGTCCTTTTTTGTCCACCTTTTGTGATAAATGTGTTTTTGTGTGTGTGAGAGAGAAAGAAAGAGAAGAGTCACTAAGGCTCACGCTATTTTGATGTAAACAAACAGTAAAAAGTCCTCAATCCTAATCTGACCCACCATTAAGCTCAAAGATTCCTACAACACAAAATATATATAAAGCAGTGAATAGGTTGAAGGAACGGGCGGGCACCCACTTGGTTTTTATCATCGGTGTCAACATCTGTGGAGGTGTCCGTCTGTTGGCTGGTGTCTGCAGCCATGCCTGACTTACCCCAGCTCTCGATATGGTGCCCGTTTCCCAGCTTTGCCCCAGTCGTGATATTCCCCGTCTGGTACACAAATTCCTTTGCTTTGTCCACACAGCTAATGCTCTACACAAGCACACATGGCACCCAAGACAGCCCCCAAAACACCAATCAATAAATAAAGCATCGAAACTTGATCATATAGTCCTCTCAAGTTTATGTATGCCTCTAGAGAAGTTGGAGCATTCAGAATGGATAAGTACCGCACTATTACATCACTACAGGCATGCAGAATGGTTGTTAGGCCTCTTAGGCAACAAGGCATGATGCAAGATTAGATATTTTACAACTTTGAATTCTGAAAGTTGTATACAAAATTTTCAAATACAGTGCAAATTTTAAAAAAACTATAGCTCACACAAAGGAGCACAAAACACATAACAGCAACAAAGAACGCCAATAAATGTATGCTTAGACTATATACTACCAATACAAGTTGCAAAATAACAAATACAATACACACCAGCACTTTAGAGACTTAAAAAGCAAACTTATCTTCTATTACACAAAATACAACAGGGAACTCTACTATCCCTAAAGCCACTAATTTTCTATAGCATGCGCATGTCACAAGTCACAAGTCACAAGTCACATAAACCCCTTCCGATCCTTTTTAGGCAAGCCAAATTACTTTATTGCTGTACCTCGCCCTGCTTGACACTAGCATCAAAATCATCCACGGGTAATTTTTTTTTTTTTTTTTTTTTTTTTACATGTCCACACAAGGGAAGGGGAAGGAGGATTCGAACTAGCAACCACCCCTTCAAGAGACATGGTCCACAGCCGATTGAGCTACCCCTTGTGGACATCCAAGGGTAATTTTAACCATGTAACAAAGTCCTTTAACCCAGTCCGCAAAAACCTTACCAACAAACAAACAAACAGCAGCAACCAAAAGACCCATATTTCCCATGGGCCAACTCTTCATAATGAACTCTGCAGACACCTTACCAACAAGACTATCCATCTGATTATCCAACTTCATAATCTCAAGTGCATTCAAAATACCATCAATTGCATACAGATAGCTCTTCCTTGAAGGTCCTACACTGACACTCAAATCCCTGAACCATCTCCATCAACGACAAAGTCTACTTAGAACAAAAAAGTCAATACATAATTCGTAACAGATGACAAATCCAAATCTTTAATGGCATAAGCTAACAAAGAAATTTAAAGAAAGAACCCATGGTCCTAGACCCAATTTAAAGACCATTAAACTTTAATGAAGTGCATGGTTAAAGTATTTTGTCTCACAGTTCGAGCACTTAAAAGCAATAGATCAACATCATTGGTACAAACTATGGCCTTGACCTTTACATATTTGACATGAACCATGCCCTTCTCCAGAAGGAGAAGAAATTGGCTCTTTTTGTGTCAAGAAAATTAGTCGATGCATGCATGGTGCAAATAAAACCAGCCTCTTCACCTCAAAATAATAACTTAGAGATGAACTAAAGAGGGCTAGGAGTTGGTTAAACGTATAGGCATACAACATTAAAATTGGCATACAATGGCCCTAGGGCCTTGGCTCTGTGAGAAGATCGAAAGAGAAAGGGTGGGACTACATTAGAATAAATATATTAAAAGTAGATCTCATACAATTGACATAGGATTAAAATCTTTATGGGAACATGCTTTCCAACTAGGAGGACAAAAATTAAGGTAAGTTGAGCATTGAAACAATGCTTCCACAAACACTTTCTTATATGTAACTACAAATACACTTGACCACGTACATTACCATATAATCCAAACTGATTTAATATCCAATCTTCATCACAAAACGCAAATTTAGATGTTAGTTAAGAAAAAATGGGATACATTTACAAACCCCTGTCAGGTAATTTTGAAAAGAAAAAGACAGAGTAGTAAATTCATCCAACCAAAATCCTTACACAACTAAAACAAGCGAAAGTACTCGGCTAAAAATGACAACAAACAGTACAAAGACTCTCAATTTTTGCAAACCTAAACCCCTCAAGCCACTTGAATATCAAAAACGTAAGATCCCGGCTAGGATGAAGAAAGGATGTATCTCATGGAAGAGAATCCGGTTCCACGGGGGTAGCGTGCAGAACCGAGGGGATGAAAGATCATTCGTAGACCTTTATCTGAAAGGTCGTGAACAAGTTGCCCCTGTTGCAACAGCGGCTTTCGCGTTAGCCGCCAACACATTCAAACCGTAAAAAAGCATGTACAGAAAGGCATCGACTTGCAAACTATAATTAAAAATCCTGAAAGAGACACTAATCAAAACCCCAAAAATCCACAGAAAAATGAGCAAACTTGGTGAAATGGAAGAGCACCTGGCCATTGGCAGAGGCAACGTGGACCGCAGAGTGGCGGTTGTAGACAGTGGTTTGATGTAACAAAGCCGGCTCTCGCCTCAACAAACAGTTGGGGCTTGGGCGGTTTTCGAACGGCGGACTTCCGACGACGGTGGACTGGTTCTCGGGCGAGGGGAGAAAAATATGGGGGAAAATGAGCCTTCTCTGAGAAGGGGTAAACGTCATTTGACACAGGGACGCACGCATTTTATTTATTTATTTATTATTATTATTATTATTTTAAAATAAATAAATAAAATAAAATAAAATAGTCTCTTTAAATCACGTGAGGTGGCATGTGCCGCACCGATTGAGTACTGTTGATTTAATTCAGGTAACTTTAATTTAGAAAAATGTTAAAGATGAATAAATTTCTCATATTTGATTTATATTCTTTTATAAATTTAATAAATCATTTATTAGATTTTTGGGTTTACTATTAATTTATAGAGAATAATTTTTATAGGGTCTTGGCACAAATTATGACATTTATGCCCTCCAATAAGAAGGCGACACATCAACATGGAATACTATAATAAAAATATGGTGTTCCATCTAATTTTTTTTCTAAAATACCTAAAATAAAACACCTTCTAGAATAAACTTTTCATATTTTTCGGGCGAGGGGAGAAAAATAAAATGTGTCAAATATAAAGAAAATATTTGATCAAATTAATTAATTTTTTTTAAAAAAAAAAAGTGAAAGATATTGTATCCAAGTCATTTATATTAGAAAATGGCCACCATCAAGGCCGCTTCTTCCAGCTCGTGCCCTTCAATTGCCTCCAACAGCTTACAACATGCCTTACAAAAACGAAGGAGAGTGATAATGTGATATTGTGTGTGTTCTGGCATTTATGGATTAGCAATTGCAAAATAAATTACAATAGATTTCAAAATTTTATAGTGGTTCATCCAAATCTAATGATGATTCTGGATGCCACATCGAAGAGTGTACATTTAAAAGCAGAGAGTGAGAGTAAGTATAGTATTTGTCTTTTTTATATTAATTCAGTTGTAACTAACCATGTGCTGTGATTCCTTCCACTCTTCTCCTTTGTTCTTACTCTTGTTTAAGACTGCTAGACCACCTTATTAACACACCAAAAAAAGAAAAAAAAACCGCAGGACCACACAAGATTGCTTCTGTGCATTCCCTGCTACTCTTCCCCTTTGTTCCTTTCCTACTTCTTGTTTAAGACTACACAACCACATAGGAAAAAAAAAACAAAGAACATAACACATGCCTTACAACGTGATTATATCCTGTCCCAGACAGCTTCTTTGTCCCATAGTCTCATAAAAACGAAGAAGAGTGATATTGTGTGTGCTCTGGTGTTTACGGATTAGCAATTGCAAAATATATAGAGTAGAAAAGCTTCATTTTATTTTTAACGGAAAGAGGGAGAGAGACTCTAGCAATGGCTCCCAGGGCCACGAAGGTTCTTATTGTTTTCTGATATCTTCCCAAGTTTAAAGCTTTTCTTTAAATTGTTTTCTTAGCAAATTTTTGCTTTTTCAAACTATTTTCTGATTGCATTTTTCGTTAAAGAAAGTCACGTGTTGATTTTGATTAGCAATTTTCTCAAACTTCCTCATTCTTTCTCACTTATGTTGTTTCTTTTTGTTTTGTTTTTCTTTCTTGGGTTTATTTTGCAGAATTCACGTATGGATGCAGCCATTGATGCTATGCGTCCGTTGGGATATTATGAGAAATCTGTTCTGGAAACGGACAAAGAGTTCCTGAAAGTGGGGTTTTGCTCTCTCTCTCTCTCTCTTTCTTCTTTTGTTAAAGCATGGACATTTGTGGGGTTTTGGTTGTGTTTGAGATTTATAAGGTGGGTTGATTCAGGATTATGGAGAAGACGGATGGCACATCTTTGGATATGATTCTTACAGGATTCTACTTGAGCGCATTTTGGATAAACAAACAGGGTGTAGGGTTTTATTCTTAGACTTACACCCTTTGTGGTGTTTAGAGATAGATTTTGTTCTTGTTCTCCAAGCACTCAAGAGCCTATAAATAGAGGAGCATGTAGATAATGTGTTAGATTTTATAAATTGACCTTATACTGTGTGTCAGAACATGTCTAAGATATCATTTCATATCCCTAGTGGTTTGGTGCGAAAAAGGTTTTGGGATTAGGATTTTGTGAGTTTTCTTCATGATCGTGACATTTATGGGAGGAAGCCTCCTAAGCTCACTAAGTAGCTTTTTCATGACGACGTCACCATTTTGTCATCAAAAAATTAGATTGCCTCGCTCAAAAGCTCACTATCTCATTTTGTCATCATTTCCTCCTAGCAAAATGTGTTCAAGAAGTTGCTATGTAGTTTATCACAACGTCAGCATCCTGTCATGATGAAAGTTCCAAGATTTAACAAGTGCTGAAGAATTTTGTGTTTTAAAGAGATTCAGCACTTGGACATCACCTCAAGGTCATTTGGAAGTCATGACAACATCCATGACAATTATGGACATCAAATGGGCATCAAGAGAAAGTTGTAACGTTCCTAGGTTGTTTTGGGACATCATCTAGTCATCATAACGAGCTCCACAACAACAATATCAAGAAGAACCACCTCCTCCAAAAAGGTCTTCCTTAGAAGAAGCAGTTGCTGCCTTAGAAAAATAGTGTGCTAACTTTACAAAACATGCGGCAGCTCATCTTAGCCACATGGAGGAAAGAGAGCTATCATTTGAATGGATGGAGGCCTACCTCAAGCAAAAATCAGATACATTTAAAAAAGAAGAAGAAGAAGAGTGACAAAGTGAGTTGATGGCCAATCCTAATGAGCATTACATGGAGGAAGAGTGCACCTACTATCACGAGCAAGTTGTCACATTGAGGAGAGAAGAGGTGGTTGAAAATCCAGTGGAAGAGGGGAATGGGGAGCAAACCAAAGTTCCACACGAGCCATATCAAGAAAAAGAAAAGAGCATTGAGATTTCTTCAACATTAGCTCTTATTCCTAAAACACCAAGAGGCTAGGAAAGGAGTCTGTTAGAGCAACCACATGAACAAATTGAGAACATCAAGATAGAGAAGCTCCCTGAGTTTTCTTCCTATTTTATTCTAATTCATGATTCCCCACCGGATGAGAAATTGTTTGATAAAACTCAAAGTGGTCCTCCCTGATCTATAGACATTTGGAATCACCTTGCAGTAGAAAAAATTCATTCCCTTTGATGCAAGAGAAGAAAAGATTGGTGCTTCAAGTTTAAAGTACCAAAGTCTAGCTGAAGACATTAAACTTAGAACTCATGGGGGGCACCCCATAGTTTATCTTGTTATTTTATTTTTGTGTGTTTCATTTAATCTTTTTATTTATCTTTAGTTGCTTTGTTCTTTTTACTTGTTTTTGTTATTCTTATTTTGCAGGAACAAGTGTGCTTCGATTCAAGTTTGGGGGTGTGCTATGAGCCATGCTTTTCAAGACGATGTCGTCCATCTCCTGGGTACATTTTTTCCTTAATTTAGACACATTGGGAACAATGTGTCATTTAAGTTTGGGGGTATGGGAACACGTGTTATTTACACACACTTTGTCCTAGTTTCATGTTATTTGTTTTGTTTGTTTGCTTGTTTATTAGAAAAGGACAAAGAAAAAAAAAATTATGCATGTTCATGTTTGCCTTAAAATTTTAAGTTAATCTAAAAGAATTGTGGCTTGAATTCATCAGTGGGCTTAAAACTTTGAGCACATGATCTGATGAGAAAATTTGTTAGTTTGGTTACTTACATAGAACAGTTGAAAAATCACATGTTTGATTTGATCACACAAGCACAGTAGCACATAATTTGCGAGGTATGACATGAAGTCTGATGTGTGTATTTTTGTATCTTGGGTGAACTGGATGATTTATTAGATGGATACTTTAGCATATATATATGTGATAAAAAATTAAAAATTAAAAAAATCATTGAAAAGCTTTTCACTGAGTAACTGGATCTCTTAACTCAAAGCATTGAGTGTTCACGTCAAAAGGTGAAATTTTTTGATTTGATTGATGTCATGGTTAGTTTTGTTTTGTAGCCTTTTTGACTCGAGTTGGTAGGTCCTTTGGGGTGTTTTGCACCTAATGCCCTAAAACCATCTGGTTTGGGAGTCATTGACTTAACACTCGTTACATGGGTCAATTAGAAAGCTTAAGGGAACCAAACATTGCACAACCTGACTAAAAAAAAAAAAAAAGAAATATGCCATTGTTGTTCATTTTAATAGGGATTTCAGTAAACTTTGAGATATGGAGACATTACACATTGAAAAGATTTGGAAGCCTCATAATTTTGTGCTAGTTCACCTTACACTGTTTCCAAACTTGTGATATTTTAGCATGTCCTTTGTAAGTAATTGATCTTTGAGATTCCAATTCATTATGAAAATGGAGTTCATATTTTTAAGCTTGCTAATGAATGAAAATCATGATCTTGAAGTGATACTTCATCTTTTAAGATAACATGAACTGTGCATGATGTTTGTGGGTAACATTTCTAAAAAATCCTCACGAGACTTCACTCGTCCTCTAGAAAATTTCTAGAGGTTTAAAAGGCTTGTTGCATACGCTAAATGCAATCGTACATCCCACGAACGATGGATTTATTTTTTTGTTTTCTTTTTCCATATTAGTCTTTAGTTTTGTATTACTAAGGGATTAGCAATATGTAAGTTTGGGGGTGTGTTAAGTGCCAAAATATTCATATTTCAGCCCTTAACTTACATGTGTTAATCATTTAGTTTTGATTAATTTATACTATTTTAGTTCTTTTATGTGTTTTCTATGCTTTTCTAGCCTTTTGGAATAAAAGGAAGTAAATCTGGAAGATTTGGACTCAAAGAGAAAATTTTGGAAAAATTGGAGTTTCTAGTAGTGTGATCGATCGTAGGAGACTTGTGATCGATCGCACTTGTGATCGAGCGCACACGGGTTGCGATCGATCACACCTGTGCGCAGGAGAATTCTAGCAGCTGCAGACAGACTCCCTTTCCTTCCATATTAGGGTTTTCCAAGTCCCACTTGTAATAGGACTAAAACCCTACGAATTTTCTAGGTTTACTAGTGTAACAAGGACTTCTAAAGCCCTATAAATAGACCTCTAAACCTTGAGAATAATCAAGCTGAAAATGACACTTTCCAAGCAGAAGAATTGGAGCTATTCAAGTTCAAGTTTCGGGTTTATTCTTTTCCTTTCTTTTATTTTATTTTATGAAGATGTTTAATATCAAACTTATATGTAACTAATTTATTTAATAGGGCTAAATTGAAGCCCTAGTTATGTTTAGTTAATATTCAATGTTAGCGTCTTTGTGATAATCATGTTGTGATATTTAACTTGATTAATTCCTGCTTTCATGAATTCCGCATATGTGTGTGCCTGATCAACATATGCATGTGGTATGGACTAGTTAGTTAAACCAATTTGAATGACCGAGTCTTGAGTTTAATAAAAGTAACAAAAGAAATTCACACCGGATTCTTGGGTTAATCAACATGGAGAATCGGGAGTATACACTCATGCCCTAGGCCTCATGTATTTGTTGATTTCCACAAAATCATGCTTTCTTAAAGAACAACTTAATCTACACCCATGCTAAATCCTTTAAGAAAGAAAAGAGTTAGAGTATACACTCATGCCTAACTCGTTGCTTAGGGAAATCTATAGTTTAAGGAGTATACACCCATGCCCTTAGGTTGACAAACATTAGATATACATAATATGATCAAAACAATGGCATATTGACATATTATCTAAATATAATTAGTGGTGGATATCAAAGCCCTACCTTTTTATCATTATCAAATTAAAAAACCAATCTTTGTTTTGTTTTACTTTTAGAATTTATTTTAGACAAAATTTAGCAATCCTCGTGGGAATGACCCCGTACTCGCACTCTATACTACTGTGTTGACCTCGTGCACTTGCGAGTAAAACATACAATTATTTGCCTATTAATTTATGTAGATATTTGTAACAACACTGTAATAAGTGCTCTCTCTCACATGTTTATCACTAGTATATTCTTGTGTTGCTTTGAAAGGTGTATATGTTTTTTCGTGAAAAGCAAGTATGTTGTTTTTAAAACATGATTAAGATGTGTTTTTCCTCAATCATTGTCTTTCTCTCCACAAAATTTGTGCTTTTGGTTCAAAACCATTTTATTGATTGTTTGTGCTTGTTCCGAGTCTTGATTATATCTTGAAACTCTCTTTATGCCTTCTAAAATCCTAGTGTGCATACTTCTCTAGTTTGGATATCCTTCCTTAAACGTGGTTGTTGGTTGTGTCCCTCACCTTCCTGTGCTAGGATGAGCTTATTAATATGGTTGCTCTTAGGTTTGTCTAGATTGTATTCTCTTAGTTCTTTGTAGGGAAGTCTTCTTTTCCTTCCTTCCAAAGAGCAAAAGTGGATGTTGGTCCTACACCTCCTATAGGTCCTTCTAAAGTTGAAGTTGCATTTGCCTAGAGATTTGTGACTGGCAGTGACTGAGCTATGATCCTTTCCAATAAGCTAAATCTAGAAAAGTGGCACCTCCTATGGGTCCTTCTAAAGTTGAAGTTGCATTTGCCAAGAGATTTGTGACTAGCAGTGACTGAGCTATGATCCTTTCCAATAAGCTAAATCTAGAAAAGTGGTAAAGGTTGCCTTGACCCTAATCTTTTTGTCCACACACTTGCAATCTTATGTGTTGTGCATCTCCGTTGCTCAAGTGATTGAATTGTTTGAGTGATTGCATAGTGTTGTGTCTTTTCATACTTCTAGTGTTTTGGTTAACCTTCTTGGTCTTTGCATGCTTCATTTCCCATGGATGATGTTGTTGAAATTTTGATAATCCTATGGTTATTCTCTTTCAATATTTGGGATCTTTATGTAGTAATAATGCATGTGTTTTGTTCCTTTTTGGACTCCTTGACTTACATGCTCTTTTTTTATTTTTTATTTTTTTTATTTATTTATTTATTTTTTCTTTTTTTATGTACGATTGGCATGTGATTTTCTTGACTCGCATATTTGATAATCTTCTTTGGATTTGTTTTTTAGAAGAATGTAGGATTCAAAGTTTATGATTGTGGATCTTCCACATCTTAACATGTTGGGTTGTTTTGAAACTGCTTTTTCACATGCATTGTATCTTGGTAACATGTTAATTTGATTATTGCTTCTCCCATTACATATTCCCATAATATGTGAAATTTGTGACAATTGCCATTTGATTGTGCGTTGAGATATTGCAATTGTTCACTCACATGTTGTGATTGTGAGTTTATGGCCTATTAATAGAATGTGCTTGAGATTTACTAATGTCATGTTGGTTGTGCTTATCTTTTTGTTTTCATGCATCTCAACCTTGGTTGGATGACATGAATTGAGCATTTGAATAGGAGTCTTTGGACCTTCTTGCATTTTCATACGTATAATTTGAGTACTTCATGCTCTCATGTTGTGGGTTGTGCTCATAGTGTATGTTTTGACTTGAACCTTCTGTGTTACCACTTTGTTCTTTTGCACTCCTATTATTATCTTCCGAGGATACAAGTGGTGCCACTTGAGGTCCTTCATTTGTCTGTTATGACATAAATGGGGAGAATGTGGTTTATGGAGACACTTGTTAGGGAGATGTTGCTCATGTTAAGGGGGAGTTAACATTATAACCTTTTTTTATATATCTTTCATATCTCGTGTTGTCTTTGATATATTCTTTGAGACATTTTGGCTTGGTATGCTTTATGACACATGCTTTCATTTGTGGTTTTCTGTTTTAAATTATTTCACATGTGTCTTTTCGTTGTTGTATATTCTCCTTCCTTTTGAGTTGTTAATTTGGGGAGAGTGTGTTTCATTCACCTGCCCCCTTGACCATTCAGACAAAAAGGGGGAAAGAGTATTTTGTGTGAATGGGAAACTTGCGCTTTTTTAGTTGACTGGTTTGGTGCTTTGATCTTTGTATCTCACAAACATGGTTTTGTTTGGTGCTTTGATCTCTGTATCTGAACTTGCTTGTTGTTGACTTGTTTGATGCTTTGATATTTGTATCTCATTAACAAGGTTTTGTTTGGTACTTTGATCTTTGTATCATGCTTTTTGTTGACGTGTTTGGTGCTTTGATCTTTGTATCTCACAAACAAGGTTTTGTTTGGTACTTTGATATCTATATTTCACAAGTACGGTTTTGTGTGTTCCTCTCTTCTATTATGTTGCTTTTCTATTGTTCATGTACTGCTGTGTATCCTTGGCATGTTGCCTTGTGATTCTGTAGCTCTTCTCTTGTTGGCATGTTGCCTTGTTCGTTCTTCTCTTGTTGGCATGGTGCCTTATTCGTTCTTTTCGTGTTGGTGTATTGACTTGTTTGCTCTTTTTGTGCTGGCATGTTGCCTTACTTGTTCTTTTCTTGTTTTTATATAACATGGGTTATATGTCTTTCTTGATACAAACTCATGTGAGTGGTTATTCGATGATAGTGTTGGAGGTGTCTCCCACTTTGTTTTAATGCTATGCTTATAATGAGTTTGTTATTGTTTTCAAAGAACAGGTACATTAACATATTCCATCAACCAAAGTCTAGTAGTGGTTTGTTAGGCTGGGGTTGGGGTTGTAAATTATTATTTACTTGTAATTGTTCTTATCTCTCATGTCCTTGGGTTTTGTCATTGAATGGCCAAAGAGGGAGATTGTTAGGACATATTTGGCACTATTCAATGAGCAAAACTTGTGTTTGTAATTTCCCATTCCTTTCCCTTGTGTTAAGGTAAAGATTGGATGTGTTTTGGGTTCCAAAGGGGGAGATTATTAGGTTTAGTTTGGCCTTATTTAATTATCAAAACATTTTGTAAGTTTTAATTATTGGCTAAATGTTCGGTGATCAAAATGGATTCAAAGTGTGCCAAATCACTATAGTGTCCGAACGGGACTCATAGCCATCCGGACAGGATTTCAAAATCGCATAATGAATTTCTCCCAAGAGCCTCGTCTGCAAGTCTGTCTGAACACGCCGCACCAAAAGAACAGAGAAAGCGATGTTGCCCTAGAGCCCATCCGGATGAGCCCATTTACCGTTTGGACGGCCCGTAGTCTACTAGGTTTAATTTAAATGTATTTGAGTCCTAATTAGACTAGGGGTCTTTCTATTATATATATATAAATCTCTACAGATCTGTATAACTACGAATTTCTACATCTAAAATTCGCCGCCGTGTGCTAAGAGAGTCTGTGACATAAAAAGTCTGTTCTCTCTCTTAGAGGGATCGTTTTTGTTTACTTGTTGATTGTTGAAGTGAAGTCAACTAGAGTTCTAGTAAAGGGAGATCACGTAGAAGGATTGTGCCAGTTGTCTCTAGAAAGGGCTACTGCGGTAGAAGGCAAGTGGGTCACTTGTCTTATACAAGATTGTGTCAATTGCAAAGGTTTTGTAAGTGTGAACGTCTTGTAATCCTTTATTCTTTTACTGAGTTAGTTGATTTCCTAGGTTTGGTTGCCCCTGAGAGGTTTAACTTTAAGAGAGTTCTCTAATTGGTTTCCTCTTCATACCCAAAATATCTGTGTTCTTTATTGTTCATTGCATATCTGTTTTTGGTTAATTATTATTTGTTAGGTCAGATTTATTTCCGCATAATATTGTGTGAAACACCTATACATTCAGAATAGGTGTCGTTTGGAGTCATATGTAGAATTTTCAATTGGTATCAGAGCGGGTTCACTCTGCTTGGATTAATTTCCTGAGTGTGATCCTAGACTCCTCATAATATGTCTCACACAGTTGCACCTAACTCACTTCTTGTCTTTGAAGGATCCAATTATACGTTTTGGAAAATTCATATGAAAGCATATCTCAAATCTGTGGACGTTTGCATATTGTTGAATCTGGATGGACTAATCCTGATAAGGCAATTGCCAAATTTTCAAAGGATGAAAAGAGTGCTTCGTCTGCAAATGACAAAGTGTTAAATGCCATCTTCACATCTATCTCCAACGAAAAATTCTCAAGAATTTCTCGATGTGTAATAGCTAAAGAAGCATGGGAAACTTTGGAAATTACTCACGAAGAAACTAAAATTGTGAAAGCTTCAGAAATTCAGATGTTAATTTCTCAATTTGAAGAGATTAGGATGGAAGATGAATAGACGTTTGATGATTTTTATTCTAAGCTTAGCACTATTAGAAACTCTACTATTAATCGTGGAAAGAAAATGACTGATGCTAAGATAATAAAGAAAATCTTAAGATCTCTACTTGCGAGGTTTATACCTCAGATTATTGCCATACAACAAAGCAAAGATCTAGAGTCAATGAGAGTAGAGGAACTTGTTGGTTCTCTTTAGACATTTGAACTCATGTTACCTAAGCCCAAAAGCCCAAAAAATCTTGCTCTTAACATCAAGGCTGCTAAAGGTAAATCTGTAGTTCACTCTGATAAGGATTCTAGAGACGATGAAGAAATAGCTATTATTGCTAGGAAGTTTAGAAATTTTTTCAAAAACAATGGAAATTTTAGAAGTAGGGAATCAAAAAATTCTATGAATCCTAGTCATGAGGTTGGAGATAATTATGAAGGCAAAAATGATGAAAATTAAAAAGATAACTTATCTCGTGGTTGTAAGTGTCATGAATGTTGTGGTATTGGTCATATTCATACTGATTGTGGAAATTTGATAAATTCAGAAGGCAATGTCTTTAATGTGACTCAAAGTGATAAGTCAAACAATGAGGAAAAAACTGAAAATGTTGCTAATTATGTAGCTTTTGGGGTTTCTTATGATAGTGAACATGAGACTAGTGAGTCTAACACTCTAGATAGTGAACATGATATATGTGATAATGAATTAGAAGCGGAGGGTGATCTGCAAAATGCTTATTATAATCTATTTTTGGAATGCATTAAATTGAAGAAGTTAAATAAGCAACACTTGCAGAAACTCAAAGATGTTAATTTTGAAAATGATCAACTTTCTGTTGCTTTAACTGATTTACATGCTATTCATAATACTTTGATGTCTGAAAATCACATTTTAATTGCCAAAGTGAAATCCTTAGAGAATGAGCTTAATGAATCAAGAAATCATCTGAAAACATTCTCTAGTGAAAAGCTAAATCACATGTTGCATAATCAGAAACATTCGTTTGATAGAACTGGATTGGGCTTTGATAAATCTGGTGTTTCTTCTACTAATGTTACTTCTCCTTCAAAGTTAATTTTTGTGAAACCAGTTTGTAAAGAAGAAAGCTTGACTAAGAAGAAGGTAATGTATCCTCTAGTTTCAAGAGGTGAGAAAGGTAAGGGAATTCTAACTGATTCCTATGTGTCTCTTTCTACATCGAGACGTGTTCATATGCCAAGGAACCTACCTTCTCAAAGGTTCATTTCTACATGTCATCACTCTGGTAAGATTGGGCATATTCGCCCTAATTGTTTTCAATTGAATAATCATGAGTCAAAAAGAGACTATTTTCGTTCTAGGGATAGTCATGAGGAATTATTCAACATGCTAAGGGTGTTATCACCCAGTTAAATGACTTTGATAAGAGTTGCACTTCTGTTCCCAAAATGAAGAAAGTTTGGGTTAAGAAGGTTGATACCCACCCGTTGAGGGGAAGTGGTATTGGACTCACCTAGTTTAGGTGGGCACATTGCATGCCTAGGACAAACTTTGCTTATATATATATATTTGTGTCCTAGCGTCATAGTTTGTTGGGTGTTTTTTTTTTTTTTGGTTTAAATTTTTGTTGTTGTTTGTGTTTTGTTTCTTTTAACATGTTTTGTTTTGTGTGCATTTTTAAACCAAAAAAAAAAAAAAGACGAAAATATTTTAATTTGGTTGTTTTTTTTTTCTCTCTCTCTTTTGTACCTAGATAGTCCACTAATTTCTCATGTTGCTTTCATGGATTTAATTCCTTGCGTCTTTGAATATTCTAAATATGCATGAGATTAAAAATTGTTTCAATAGACTTGTTTCTGTGGTTATCTAAAGCTTAAGCGTATGTGGTACGTTCTACCTATGCTTAATTGAGGTGTTTTTGACTAGTCATATTTTTTTCAAATTGACCATATGCTAGTTGAACCTAGGGCTTAAAAATTCCTGGATTCTTTCTTTTTGTATAAAGCACCAATTGTTTAAGGACACGCTCTCAAAGAGAAAAAGAATCAAAATAGTGAAACAAAATCGAAAGAACATGTTCCTTATGGAATTTATTTTCACTGTGTCAAACTTGTGCCATTTGTTTCAAATGAAGATTGTATTGGATGAGAGTGGCTAGGCCCTAGTATGATAAAGTTTAACTTTTAAATGAATTTACTTGTCAAAACCTCATGTTGGTGAAACTTTCTCTTCTTTTTGTAAACTTGTATTTTTTTTTTTTTTCTCATTGAGTGGCTTAAACACACAACACACAAGCATGAGTTGAATGGATCATTTTTCTTGGCTTGGGTTAAACAATATGAGTTTCTTGCCATTTCTAGTCTCATGTATATTTTGCATATTTGGAGTATGTTTGGGATATTCATTGTTAAAATACATATGTGTGTTCATTTGACTCTTGAGCGGGAGAAATTTTTTTAAAGTTTCTTGTTGATTATTAAGTCTTATACTGAGGGGGAGTTTCTCTTATTCATGATCATGTTGTATTCTTCATGCATGTTCCTATATGTGATCATGAGTGTTTTTTATTATTATTTTTTTGTTCTGTTCCACATATGCCTTGATGTTTTGTGTGTTGAGTGTTTTAGGAAACATGATACCTTTTGTGAATTTGTGACAAAAATGGGGAGCATAAAATTGGGGAGAGGATGGTGACTCGTCCGATTGATTTTGTCTCCGAAATTGCCAAAGGGGGAGTTTGTAAGTTTTAATTATTGGCTATATGTTCGGTGATCAAAATGGATTCAAAGTGTGCCAAATCACTATGGCGTCCAAACGGGACTCATAGCCGTCCGGACGGGATTTCAAAATCGCACAATGAATTTCTCCTGAGAGCCTCGTCTGCAACCCCGTTTGCAAGTCTGTCCGAACACGTCGCGCCAAAAGAACAAAGAAAGCAATGTTGCCCTAGAGCCCGTTCGGACGAGCCCATTTACTGTCTGGACGGCCCGTAGTCTACTAGGTTTAATTTAAATGTATTTGAGTCCTAATTAGAGTAGGGGTCTTTCTATTATATATATAGATCTCTACAGATCTGTATAACTACGAATTTCTACATCTAAAATTCACCGCCGTGTGCTAAGAGAGTCTGTGACATAAAGAGTCTGTTCTCTCTCTTAGAGTGATCGTTTGTGTTTACTTGTTGATTGTTGAAGTAAAGTCAACCAAAGTTCTGGTGAAAGGAGATCACATAGAAGGATTGTGCCAGCTGTCTCTGGAAAGGGTTACTGCGGTAGAAGGCAAGTGGGTCACTTGTCTTATACAAGATTATGTCAATTGCAAAGGTTTTGTAAGTGTAAACGTCTTGTAATCCTTTATTCTTTTACTAAGTTAGTTCATTTCCTGGGTTTGGCTACCCCCGAAGGTTTTACTTTTAGAGAGTTCTCTAATTGGTTTCCTCTTCGTGACCAAAATATCTGTGTTCTTTATTGTTCATTGCATATCTATTTTTGGTTAATTATTATTTGTTAGGTTAGATCTACTTCTGCATAATATTGTGTGAAACACCTATACATTTAGAATAGGTCGTTTGGAGTTGTATATAGAATTTTCACATTTGTTTGTATTTTTCCATTCTTCCCCAAGTGTCGGAGTGAAGATTGAATGTTTGTTAAAGTTGTTTGTCTTTCCCTGTTGGATAGGATGTCAGAACGAGATTGAATGGGTGCTCTCTGGTTTCTTGTCAGGAATGCCATGAGAATGGGACATGTAACGGGAAGCTATTGGTTTCTCATCAGAAACCCCATCAGGACGGGACATGTAACAGGAAGTTTATATCAGAAGTCACGTCAGAATGGGACAAGTGACGAGAGTCTTTCTCGTGAGGAAGCTTGCCAGAACAGGACAACTGACAAGAGCATTTCTCATCAGGAACTCCGTTAGGACAGGACATGTAACAGGACCAAAGTTGAACTTACATGTCCAAAGTTGAACTCCCAGGTTTCCTGTCAAGTAATGCATTATGACAGGCTCGTGATGGATATTTAGATCTACTTTTTACTCTTTGCATCCTAACAAGTATTAACTCCCATTATGACGGGAATGGCTCAAAATACTGATTTTAGCCTTCCTATCAGAACGGAAGAAAATCCCCATTAGGATGGAGATGAGTAAAATTTTAGATCTATAAATATCTGTCCTGTTTTCTGCAAAAATTTTTGAACCTCTCTATTTCCATTTATGCTCCTCTGAGCTTGGAGGTTCCCGGTGAAGAAAGGTTTGCTATTAACACTCATGGAAGTGATACCCTTCATCGTTGTTGGTACCAAGTGGAGTTTTCTTAAAAACTTGAAGCTTTCCACCACTTGAGTTTTTGTTTTTTGATTTCAAAACCACATTATACACATCACTCAACTGCAAAGAAGTTTACCAAATGGTCAGTAAGGAGATGCACTGCATGAAGGTGGTCACGATGGAGACAAGCTAGGAGGTTTGTCGTTCTTACTAAGTTTAGAGGTGCTCAAGGGTATGGGTATCGTCTATTCTGTAACTGTGAAACTTCATATAGTGATTTTCTGGGTTTGGTTGTCCCGAAGTTGTTTTTCCCTTAAGGTACTCAATGGGTTTTTTACTTCGTCAACAAAATCTTGTGTTGTAGTTGTGTGAATGTTCTCTATTTTTGTGTTGGTTTATTTTTAAGCATAACGTTTTATTTTCCTTATATAAATCGCTTATGCGTTTGATTTTGGGATAAAACACGATCCTCGTTGTTCTTTGTTCTTTCAATATATATATATATACTCTGCTGCACACCATTAATCTTAAGCACCGAAATGCTGCACATGGAATCCGTTAAGCAAAGTAATTTTCTAGAAAGAGAGGATGGATGAATAATATATCGCATGTCACTCAGATCAAGCAAACCCTAGACTAAAAACGTGCCAAATAAATCTAACAAGAAAACTAAATCAATTAATGATAGTAATGAAAATATTCTAACAATATATCATAAATATATTATTGATCACTACTCATAATCTCTCTATAAATAAAAGGCTTGTATAATATTGTTTAATATACTTCAATACCATAAAAATATATGTAGCTCATCATTCTCTCTATGCTTATGCTCTTTTCTCTTTTAAATTATCTTTTAATCATATATTTCTACAGTATAATAACATATCGAATAAATATGTTGTCTCTATTATTTTCACAAGATGGTAAAGAAGCAAATCAAAATATCAGAGTCAGTTGGAATTAAATCTACTTCATCTGGCACAACATATATACAAGACTTTTGGTTACGTAAAACAAAGACTTTTGACAATTTGGGTAAAACCAACTTGTTTCATGTTTTGAGTTTTGGCAAATTAGACCACCCACAAGTTTCAAAGCAGAAACCCAAGACATGATGGAATATTTCTGCACTGTGGTTTCTTAAGCAAAGAAATGTGTATAGATAGATGAAGACTGCGAGTTTTTGCACATGGAATATCTCCATCACTCATGCCTATTTCTATACACTGGGGTACACGGCATTCTTAAGCACAGAAATATCTTACTAGGATGAAGACATATATGGTTCCCAGCTTCAAGTTACTTTATTTGTTAGAATTCCGTACACAAAATTGGGTTATATTATCAAGAAAATCATAATCAAGTGAAAAAAGAAATAACAAGCAAAATAAATAAAAAATGAGACAAGATATTTTAGGTTTATAACCTATGTCCACACATAAAGTCCTAAGGCTATATTTGCTCGTATTTCACTCGATCCATAAATTTACAATACAAATTGTCTTTATTTATAGAGAGAAAGAATACAAAATACTAAAATAGAAGATAAAATCAAATCAGAATTGAATGTATCTAATTTAATTTTATTATAATCAATTATACAATCAATGCTAATATATTTCTATAATATCAAATATCACAATATATTCTAACATATTACTCTATTTGTTAAAATCCACTTTCCCTTTAAGATTGAAAATTGGAAACTGACAATTAACCGTGTTGTTCAAGGAAATTGTACCATGGTCCATGGTCATTATAAGTCCAAACTTTGATGTAGCAATTTTTCTTTTTTCAAATGATGGGAAAGGTGATAGTCATGCATTTATTTAAATAAAGAAAAAAAAAAGAAAGAAAAGCTAAAGAAGTATAGTTAATGAGTAATGATATTTGGCCCATCGGTGTGCTTCAACAGTAATCATGTCGGTATTAAAATATTATTAAAATAATATTTGAATAGTCAAAAAAATAAAATAATATTTTAACACCGGTGTTCTTACTATTCAAATACGCCGGTAGGCCAAATATCACTACTCATAGATAATAAGTTGAAGATAAAAGTGAAACATATATTGGATTTAACAAACAAGAGGTAATGTTTATCAAATGGAACTATGATGATGGAAGCATTTACAAGGACGAAACCGACTTAAAGATTTTTTTTTTTTTTAACCGGTGAAATAAGGTAGAAGAAGTGGGTGAATGACTCATTAATTACGTCAGTTTACCTTAACTATTATTTCACATCATTTATCTGGATAACACAGATTAATTCACCAAATAATTTAGTTGATATCCAAAATATTGTGACCGGGCTCCAGAAAATATATATATATATATAGTTAATGATTCTACTGACTTATAATTACCTTGAATTTTGATTTACGAGAAAGCATTGGAATGAGTAATGCTATACATATTCAGACTTCCTTACATTCTATTTTTTACACTCGTAGGTGGCTTTAAAAGTCATTTATGGTTGTATACAAGTGAATGTAAAGAAGTAAAAATATATGTAGCATTACTCTCAAGTAGAGAGAAACATTTCATCTAAATTACATTTCACGTATTGAGTGTTACATATATTGCCAAATGGCGAACAAGTTACCACATCACCTAAAATTTTTAAATAACTTGGCATTATATACAGTGTTAGGTATAACAAAATTAAATTTGGTTTATGAAGGATTGTTAAGCAACTAAATTTGATTGCTTAGAGAATATCTATTAAAAAAGGTGAGCTAGCACTCATTGCAAGATGGTATAGGATCTTCCAATCAGTGCTAGCTCAGTGTTTTTGGGAAATTCCAATTAAAGACCATCAACAATTTGGTCATTTGAAATATTTGACAGCTCAATCATGGTTGGGGAAGAGTAGTGAACAGTAAAAAAATAAAGTTTTATAATATTTTAATGTTAGCGTGCTTACTGTTCAAGCACGCGGGTGGACCGAACATCACTTCTCCGTTGGAGAATGATGCAAATGCATGTGTGGTGCAGCTGTGCTTCAAGTCATTGCAATGTATTCTGAAAGAAGGTAAAGAATCAAATCAAAATGTGTACAATTCATTTGGCATAACGTCTTCAGCAAGTGAAATGACTGACAATTTCGATAAAAACGACTTGGTACGTTGATGTTGGGAACATAAAGGGCCCAAGACATGACTGAAGTTGGCGGTGAGAATCTCAATTAAGCACAGTATAGATAGATGAAGACATGGAATATCTCCATTAGATTCAGAAATGACTGACAATTTCGATAAAAACGACTTGGTACGTTGATGTTGGGAACATAAAGGGCCCAAGACATGACTGAAGTTGGCGGTGAGAATCTCAATTAAGCACAGTATAGATAGATGAAGACATGGAATATCTTCATCAGATTCAGAAATGGACCAAGATACATTGTTAAAGTAAATCATAATTTTCTTTATTCAGAATCATTTTCTACTCTTGAGTATCATGATATATATACAATAGCTACCTTTTACATAAGCTAGCTAGAGTGACAATTAAATTTAGTAATATTGCCCTTGATTAGTAACAAAAACAAAAACAATTAAACTGAAATTTGAGTAGTCAATAGAGAATGCGGAGCCTACTTATCCCAAACAATTTAAGATGTAAAACTCACCTACTCCAATTAGGAACTAATTGTAGTAAATCTCTTTGGGTTACTGACATTTAATCAAGCAACTCATATTCGTATGCTATTTAGATAGAACGATTGTTGCAGTCAAAGGAAGCCAACAAATATCTCCATCATGCTTACTAATTTCTACACCGTGGTTCACGGCATTCTAGAAAGCTAGATCAAGACTTGGTCGCACTTGTCATCGCAATCTTCTCAAACTCATTCTTTTTTATTATTATTATTATTATTATGTTGAGAGAAATAAAAACCTATCTTTTATTTTATTTGATGTAAATTCAAGTCAAATTTCATTGGTTAATTACCTCATAAAAACTGTTTGCTTTTTCCTCTTAGAAATATCTACTAGTGTTGGAACATACGGCTCATATTTTACTACTCGTCCATTGGATGTAATTAGTTTATGCGGGCCTGAGGACAAATAAGTTGTGGGGGATATTTTGGGGTTTTCCAAAGTACATATAATTAGGGTTTTCCTATAAATATGTTATGTTGTAACCCTAAATCATAGAATAGAAAAATATAGCCGCACTAGACGTAGGCACATTGCCGAACCACGTAAATTTGTGTCTCAACTCTCTCTTTTCGATTCTATATTATTCATCATTGTTGTGCACGGTAACAACAATTGGTATCAGAGCCAGGTTATACGATGGCTGGGATTGGCACATCTTCTGCGAAATTCGACGTGATGAAGTTCGATGGATCCGATAATTTCGAGTTATGACAGAGACGTGTCAAGAATTTGTTGGTACAACAAGGGATGGTGAAGGCGTTATATGGGACGAACCCAGAAGGGATGACAGACATAGATTTTTCTCACGACTGTTAGAATGCATTTACCCACACTCTTATATAATTCATTGATAAATGATAACAAAACTGAGGGAAAATGTACTTTTCTCCATCCTAATTCTTTTTTTTTTTTTTTTTTTTTTTTCTCTTGCTTTTAAATCCTAGTAGCTTTTGATTAACTTAACAATCAAAGACATTTTGGTTTTTTAGGAATTTGTATGAAATGTAATGGAAAAATGGATGGTTGAATGTATAGAAGAATGGAAATGGAATGGAGATACGAATCATTCCAGGAAATAGCTAGTAACAATCAAAGACTTTTTGGGTTTTTAGGAATTTGTATGAAATGTAATGGAAAAATGGATGGTTGAATGTATAGAAGAATGGAAATGGAATGGATATACGAATCGTTCCAGGAAGTAGCTAGTAACAACCACAACAACAAAAAAGCCTCAGTCAAATTTCATCAAATTTTTAGAAAACCAAAACACAACAAAATAAGAATAAAAAATCTCCATATATTCCTTCTCTAGCTATATAATTCACTTACTTATTTTACATTATATGACAAATTGTGGTATTCTCCCACCTTAAATGGCCCGAAATAAGCTTTTGTGATATTATCGTATTCGAAGTATAGAATTAATCAATCAATTGTCCATACAACAACAGGGATTCAATCAAGAAAGACAAGGGTACTTTTGGTTTGTGTGGCCTTCTATTATCGTTATATAAGTAATTTGAGAATGAAGCAATTGATCGATAGTGCTCTTTTCCTCCAAAAACAATTTCGCAAGGTGGATTAAGGTCCTTCGTTGATGAAATTAGAAACTGAGATACTTATTTGAAGTGGGCCTAAACTCAAGAAATCGATGATAATTTCCCTATACAACATAGAGAAAATTATTATCTACATATTTTGGTATATATATCTAACTCATGTTATTGGTTTTTAGTTAAATTTAACCGATGTAGCAAGTAAATGATATAACTCTTGTTAATTTTTTTTTTTAAATAAAATAAAAAATAAAAAATAAATAAATTGTTTGGCAGTGTGAATTCTTTGAGTACTGTGACTTAGTGGAGCACTATGGTGCTAGCACTATGGATGATGGATGGATGCACATCATAGCAATTCTGAAAATGCTAGACTTGACGGAGCACTGTGGATGCAATCACCGATGTATGCACATCATAACAACTCTGGAAAAATAAGTTCGATGTATCTTTTCTTAATTATTATGAAAAGATGAGGCATAATTTTTTATTTTATCATCTAAACTGGTAGTTCAATAGTCTAAGAAAATCCCTAAATTGATTAAGTACACAATATAATATAAACTAAAAGAAAGAAAGAAAGAAAAAAAATTAAAAACCCATACCCAAATATCACACAAAGAAGAAGCAACAACCATAAGACAAGAATATAGTGAGTTTAACCCGCGTTTAAGATAAAAACAAATTACTTTGCACTACTTCTATGTTGCAAATTGCGTTTATTTATTTATTTTTCGTTTGGAAAATTAAATCCGCATAGGAAAGTATGCTCCAAATTTCAAATTTTAAGGTTTTGATTGTGGACTTGTGCTTGCTTAGGATTGTAATGGTAACAAGATATACAACAAAATGTTGAAGAAAGATAAAATTTAGTGGGTAGGTCCAAATCTCAAATGAGTAACCACCTTAATGTGTCATGGCAAAAAATAAGGTTACAACAATTTTTAATAGGTAAAAGCCAAACGACTTAAAAATGAGTAACTAGTTTTAGATTTTAATGGGTATGGCTAAAAAACTTTTTGGATAGGAGCAGTAGGGCCAACAAATTTAGTGGGTGGAGCAAAAAAATTTATTGGGTAAAGCCAAAAAAAATTGTGGGTAGGGGCCAATTTTTATTTTTTCTAGCTTGAGTAAGGGCAAAAAAAAATTTAAAAACTAAAATTTTACATTAAAAATATTTTTTCCTTCAAGATTTTGGGAGGGGGGGGTATACGGGCTCCACTTCTTTTCGTTCTTTGTGATAGATGTAAGTGTCTAATACTGAATCATTTATAAATTCTTTTTGTTATTTCTCTATATTATTTATGCTTATTTCTACGTCATCATTATTTCAACAGAAAAAATAAAATAAAATAGGTAAAATAAGGGAAACCAAAGAAAAAGAAGTTGGCAAATGAGTAGTGCACAAATGATAACTTTCATACAGAATGTTTTTTTTTTTTTTTTTTAATTTTTTTCATATATATAATTTAATTTAATTTATTATTATTATTTTTTTCTGTTGAAATGAATTTGACGACTTTTATCCCATAAATTATTACCAGTACAGTTTGAAGAAATGAATTTGATTATATTTGCAGCACATTAGTGGTGGGGCCTTTCTAGTACGGGGGCCCCACATTCCACCTCTCGTTGTGGAAAGCACACATTAGTGGTGTGTGACTACTTCTTCCGTCAAATATTCTCCCTGCTGACTGATTGGACTAGTTCATCATACATCCTAATTAAATAGTATAGCTTTTTTATTGTTGTTTTTAGAAAGTAGTTTAATTGATTGAGATTATGTTTAATAAAGTGTAGGTTATTAGTTTAAATTTTTCTCCTTTCTCTTATGCGAACAACTAAAAAAAAATATAAAAAAAAAAGGTATAGCTGTCATCATGTTTAATTTTTTTTAATTAAAAATCGGTTTATTTATTGACCCCACCCTCTTTTTCCAAAAATCCCATAATTTTTCCGTTTTGTTTTTTATGCTACAATCTCCTCATATATCAATCTCACTAGAATTGATCACACAAATCCCCAGAACCTCAACCAGCACACACTCTTCATGGCGAGAATTTGTTTCCTATCCTCTCTTTGTATGGCACTTTTTATGCTACAATCTTACATAGCAAGTTTAGCTTTTGCAATTGTTCCCAACATTGCCAGTGATCAATCTGCTCTTCTTGCCTTAAAGGCTCAAATTTCTTATGATCCTCACAATGTTTTGGCAAACAACTGGTCTACTGGCACCTCTGTTTGTACTTGGATCGGTGTCACTTGTGGTTTTCATCATCATCGAGTCACAGCCTTAAACATTTCTTACATGGGTCTCATAGGCACCATTCCTCCACACATGGGAAACCTTTCATTTCTTATTAATCTAAATGTCAGAAACAACAGTTTTCATGGTTCTCTGCCCAATGAGTTTACTCGTCTTTACCGGTTGCGATACTTATCTTTTGCATTCAATGACTTCAGCGGAGAAATCCCATCATGGATGGGGCTGTTATCCAAACTTCAATTTTTTTCTCTAGCTGGTAACAATTTCATAGGTGGTATTCCACCATCTTTGTCTAACATATCTTCATTGGAAATAATGAGTCTTGGATATAACAAGCTCTTGGGCTCCATACCTTCCTGCATCTTTAACATATCCACTTTGCAAGAAATTTATCTCGTAGAAAACATGCTTTCTGGTCCAATGCCCTCCATTATGTCCAGTATGTCATCACTGCAAATCATAGTCCTTGACTCTAATGAATTGTCTGGTGCACTCCCAGAAGACATGTTTAATCATCTTCCCAACTTACAAGTGCTTGCTGTGTCTCTTAATCAGTTTTATGGCCAACTCCCATCAACTTTGTTCAAGTGCAAACAACTGCAATATTTATCTTTTGGGGCTAATAATTTCACAGGTAGAGACCATAGACTACCGCCAAAAATTGAGAACTTAACCATTGTTACCAAGTTATACCTTAGCGATAATAAATTTGAAGGTTTGTTCAGTTTTCATTTAGCCTTTCGTGGAGAATAGAACTTTAATATTTGTTTCTGTTGGTAATTGTTTTACAGGTACTATTCCACCGACTTTGTTCAATTGCAAACAACTGCAAATTTTAACATTGTCAGATAATAGATTCACGGGAAGTATACCTTCGGAAATTGGGAACTTAACCATGCTCACAGATTTATACCTTGTCAGAAACAACTTTGAAGGTATGTTTAGCGTTCTTTAAGTCTTTAGTTGCTTAGGGAACTTTGATATTTGTTTCTAAATTATAACTCTTTTATAGGTACAATCCCATCTACTTTGTTTAAGTGCAAACAACTGCAAATGTTATCAATGTCACTTAATAGATTCACAGGAATAGTACCTCTAGAAATTGGAAACTTAACCATGCTCAGAGAGTTATACCTTGGCAACAACAACTTTGGAGGTATGTTTAGTCCTATTTTAGATGATTGATTATTTGGATGTCATCATTTACTCAGCACATTTTGGATTGGGTACCTTATAATTGAAAGCACAAAATAATTGTACACAACATTCAAGAAAACAAAAGGATGAAAGGAACTTTGAAAAAAAATAAAAAAAAATAAATAATAATTCTAGTGGATAGTAATGTTTTCAAAACAAAAATATTAACAAACAATCCAAACATAAAAAACTAATAAAAACAAAAAATTGGCTTTACATTTGTACCATATCAAAACACTTTTTTAAAACAAAGAACAAAAAATAACCCAAAACATTTTAACAAGCATAGTGTGATTTACTTTTGCTAGAATGCTATCCATTGGGTTAGAAGAGTCGCACTCCTGATTCACTCGCAAACCCTGTTTGAGAATATGTTAAGAAATAAAGCTTTTATATTAAGAAATAGCTCTTTAAAAAAAAAAAATAAATAATAATAAATAAAAAAACCTTTATTTTGAAGCTTTTTCCAAAAGTATGTTTTGGCATCTTTTAGTGTTTTTTTTTTTCGGTCAAACAGACCTATTTTTGCTTTGCAAAACTTTTTGTGTACTAAATGTAATTTTAAGTTCCTTAATGTAATTTCAAAAGGTTCTTAGAGTGTGCTTGGGATTGCGTTGAGAAATAGAGATTGCCAAAAATAACTTTTTAGAAAAAACTTTGTTTTAAGCTTTTCTAAAAAAAAAAAAAATTGGTCATTTTTAAAGTAAAAAAGTTAAAGAAATACTTTTGGATACCAAACAAACAATCTTTTTGTTTGGCAAGCTTTTTAAGTACTAAAACTACTTTTTAAGCTTTCTAAGGTAATTTTAAACATGCTAGTATTGATTGGCTAATAGTCAAATATGTGGGATGGGATTTTCTAATGTAGTTGCTTGCATGACCAAATCAAGCTAGCAGTGCAACAAAAAAAAGATTACTCAATTGGTCTTAAGGGAACGCCTGCGGTTTTTCGCTGTCTAAACATTTCTTGAGCAATTACTAGCAAATAAGTGTTACAATGGCAAGTCCCAAGTAAAGTAGCCACAGTTGATCACCTCCTCCTACACTTTTAATTAGGAAAATAAATAAATAAAGTCAAAAAGTCTTTACATGTATGCTGGCATGCTGCTTCAACTAAAGGCTCAGATTGTGTTTCGTTTCTTTGCACATGTATAGAATAGTTATGTTTGGTACTTGCCCTTGGCTTTCTATTAATAACTACAAGTTACATTCAGCCAGATATTCACAAGAGACATTATTGAAACTAACCTCAATGTATGATAAAAAAAATTTAAAAAGAAAAAGTGAAAGGAATTATTTTATTGAAAATATTACATCAACACTTACATATATGATAAGCTATTACTTGAGAGAACTAAAGAATTATAATAATGATAAGCTATACAATAAAAGAACCAAATAATAATAATATAATTATTTTCATTATCTAGGACAAAAAGAAAGCATACGAGGGCTCATTAGCTATTAGTTGTTAGGGATCCATGTTATTTTAGCAATTGCCATGGCCATTGAAGATTGCCTTCTCGAACCTGCTTCAAACAATTAAAAATGCCAGTACTGTCACTACCTTTTTTATGCATTTTGCATGATTCAAGACGAGTCGCAAAAATTATATACATTGTCTTAAAAAAAGCACGTTAAATTGATAATACTTCTCATAGACTAGTATTTGATTAGTTTAAGACAAATCGTGACTAATTAACAACTTATGTCTTTATCTCAAAATTATTTCTCAAAAAAAAAAAAATAGATGAAGAGAAAAGCGAAAACACAAAAATGTAATTAACTCTCTCCATAGTTTTCAGTAACAAATCGATGATTTGTATTAATCACAAAATTTTGCTCGTAATTTTAGTTAGTAGAAATTTGGCATTTGAGAAATGTTTTGTTTGATGTGAAACCTTTTCGCTTCAATAAATACACCAAAAACATATTAGTCTATGAGTAATTTTATTTGTCACCCCCACCACGTGGAATTCAGGGTGATGGGGTGAGAAATAGTGTTGCTCTTGATCTACTGGTGTGTGTGGATTCATATGTCAAGGCTATAAGGCTATATATGTACTTAAGGATTTGCATGTTTAATGTTAAATATATTGTTGAATATATTGGAGCAGAAGAAGGAGAGAGAGAGCATAATCATATAATAGACTACATCTCTTTTATATTATATTGATAATGATATTACAGAGGCCTTTATATATATAGATGCTATGAGTGATAAGCAAGAAATCCTAGACTGATTAAGGTAGCGAATAAACCTAGAGAATAATATAAAATATTATAACATTCCTCCTCAAACTCAAGATGCAAGCTTGAGTTTGGGAAAAGAAAAAGAAATTATGATTTTTTGTTTTGGTCACCGGAGTGGTGGCCAAAATGTGGCTGCTGAAGGAAGTTGACAGCGGCCAGAGGCGGAGCAGCAATGAAGGCCCTTGGGCTTGGGCTGAAGCCTAGTTGAGAAGAATTGGACGCAAAATTTGGGCTTGAGCTTGGATGAAACTTGAATCAATTGGGCCGGTTACATGGACCAAAGTTGGCCAAAATCCATGGATCATTGAATATGGTCTGATCCGGAAAGAAGTGACCTGGGCCTAACCCGGTGAACTGGGTTGACTACTTTGGACTAGGTTGGATAGATTGACCTGGTTAGCCTACTCGGCTAAACTAGGTTGGAGATCCGATTTGAACCTGATGACCCGGTTAGAAACCAGTTTTGGGCCGGGTTGGAATGCCAACTAACGTGGCTAGGGCTGACATGGATCTAGGGCTGATGTGGTTAGCTCTCTGAATGACATGTGGTAGAAGGGAAAGAGAAGAAGTGTCTGGTGCGTATGGTGCACGCGCTAAGCGCGTGAGACACGTGGATCACATGTGCTAGAATGTTGCCAGTGTGTGGACTCAAGTAGGAGATGCTGCCGGCGTGTGATGACGAGCAGAATCTTCTAGAGGCTCATGAGGGCGCATGGAAGCTTGGACGGCTAAGATCTCTTCAGATCTGGACTTGGAGGCATTTGATTTGTCATCTAGAGTGAAGCGTGTAGCTCTGTTACGGCTATGGCGGCACGTAGAGGCGATTAGAGAGGATGCTGGCGCTTGAGACAGAAGACAAATACTTTTGGTGGCGCGTGTGAGAGTGAAAGCTTGGACAGTCCAAATCTCTTCGGATTTGTACTTGGTGGCGTCTAATATGTCTTCTGGAGAGGAGCATGTAGCTCCAAAAAGGATTGTGGCAACGCGTGTGGCGCGTGGGATCACTAGTAGTTTTTCCTAGGGGCACCTGCAATTCTGGAATGGACTGAAATTGCACATATCCACCATTTTGGGGCCAACACATCACTTTTGGTGGTTATTTGGCCAAAAGGAGTGACGGTGGCAGCACGTGTGGCGCGTGCAGGAACTGTCGAAGGCGGGTGGAGGCGTGTGGGAAGGTGAATGGCCGAGGATCTTCCATAGATCTGTAGATCTGTACCTCACAAGCATGAATCTAAGATAAATTTTCCCAAATGAGGTTGCGGTGAAGGCGTGGAAGAGATTTTTAGCAGAAGACCGCTTGGCAGCACACAGACGACCGGTAAAGGGAGGTCACCGGAGGGAGCGCTAGGAAACGTCATAGACGTTTATTGGCTCCTGATAGCATGTTAAATATAGTATTGAATATATTGGAGTGGTTTATATTATATTGATAATGATATTGCAGAGGCCTCTATATATAGAGAGGTTATGAGTGATAAGCAATAAACCCTAGACAGATTAAGGTAAAAAATAAACCTAGAGAATAATATAAAATATTTTTAACATTTACAAAATAGAAAATAGAGAAGGAAAAGACAAAATTGAACTTTGTAGTTGTGATGCATAAATGAATAGCGAGAAAAGCATTCCTAGTCATATCAATGTTTTGCTAATGACGTTAATTTTATATTTAAATATCTCATTGACTTCTATTTTGAATGAGGAATCCAATCAAAATTATGTAAAGTATGCCTAAAATAGTGGGCAATTATTAACCTAACTGCTAATTGCTAGTCACCTAATCTCTTTTGAACGCAGTTAGAAAAAATTGCTAACCGCCTAAGATGGTGTAAAAGTATAAAACTCTAGAAAATAGGGTATTACCGTAGAAACGAAGTCATTTTGGTTTTTCTAATTTTTTTTCTTCTTTTTTCCTTTTAAAAAGCGGTTAACGGTTAATATAAGTTTTCTCCTATTTAATAATTGCCTAAGCGATTGCGGTTAGTTGTTTTAGTGAATAACTATTAATTATAACCGTCTTTTCACCCCTAAATTGTAAAAAGAAAGGATGTGGAATAGCTATACTAACTAGGATATCATGACAAGTGGACAACTTTGGACATGGCATGTTATGAGTAAAGTAATGATTTGAATACTTTATTATATGATTCTGATAGTTTCTACTTAAAAAAAAAAAAAAAAACGAAGAAAAAGTTTCTTACCGCCATTGGATAAAAAATGGAGCTAATACAAGTTCAAAATTACTTAAAAAATCTAAGCATTTTTGCAAGTTCTTTTAAAGAGATGATTTGTATTATCAAGAAATTAGATTATATATTTGATAATCGTTTTTTGTCTTCTAAAAATAGGAGGTATGTATATTTTTTTTTCTAAGCAAAAAAAGGGAGTACTTTTTGATATAATTTCTTGTGATAATAGAATGTATCAAATCAAGGCTTTTACGTAGTTGCCAAGGACCCATCAACCGACCGATTACTGATTATTGACAAGGCACTACTTTTCAATGCTTTTTGTTTTTTACCTTCATTTCCCCAATGTCTTCCCTAGCTTTTTTCTTCTAAATATCGTTTAAAAAAAAAAAAAAAAAAAAAAAAATTGTCCCGAACTTAGAATGCTAATTCCTCCTTTTAATGGAGGTGACTTTTATGGAAAGATCTTAGAATGATGACCACCTTAGATTGTATGATTGGGTCTCTCTCATTTTTTTTTTAAGTAATTAGACTGTTCTTTTCGTCCTTTCCATTGAGGTCAATAACGTCAACGCTCAAATCAACCCATAATACTCCTGGCTTTCAAAATCTCATCTATTATGAATACACTTATGAATGTTGTTAAAATACGCAAGTGAATTCAAGTTTATTAGTTTAGTTTTTTGTGTTTTTTTTTTTTTTGTGGGATATGTTCACACAAGAGAAGGGAGATGAGAGATTTAAACTAGTGATCTCCACTTCATGAGACGTGATACACAACCGAGAGCTACCCTTTGGAAACATTAGCTTAGGTTTTTTTTGGCTAGATTGACGTTCAAATATGTATATTAATTCAAATATGTATATTAATGCACTCCAAGTAAAACACCCTAGCCATTTAACTCCCCAACAGTCCCTAAATGGTAACGGTTTCTCTATCTAAAATATCTTTGTTGCAAATAATAAATCTTGAATATAACAAACTTTTAGGCTCCATACCTTCCTCTATCTTCAACATATCCACCTATTGAGAAATTTGTCTCATAGAAAAAATACTTTCTCAGCCGATGCCCTCCATTATCTTCAACATGTCTTCAATACAAGTCATTGGTCTCTACACTAATAAGTTGTCTGGTGATCTCCTAGAAAATAGGTTAATTCATCTTCCTAAATTACAATGGCTTGATGTGTCTTATAACCAGTTTCATGGCAAACTAATTCCATCCACTTTTTTAAAGTGTAAACAATTGCAATATTTATCATTGTGGGCTATAGTTTTATAGGTAGAGTACCTCCGAAAATTTGGAACTTTAACCATGCTTACCAATTTATTCCTTGGGTATAACAAATTTGGAGGGTTTGTTTAGTGTTCTTGTTAGCCCTTTCATGGATAAACAAACTTTAATATTTGTTTCTAATGATAATTGTTTTATATTCACAGGAGGAGTAGTGCCTTGGAAAATTGAAAACTTAACCATGCTCAGAGTGTTATACCTTTCTGAAAACAACTTTGGAGGTATGTTTGATCCTGTTTTAGTTTATCGATTATATGAACGACATCATTGACCTAGCATATATGCCTTTTTATTGCCTCAGATTGGGTACCTTTCAATTGAAAGTACAAAATAATTCGTCCATAACATACCAAGAAACAAAAAGATTTAAAGAACTACGAGAAAATAGGAAATTCGAGTGGATAGTTTGTAATAATTCTATATATAATTAAATGTTAATTAACAATATAAATTATCAGCGAAAATAATTTAATTATGTAAGCACCTCCGGCCATTGCTTTGCTCAAGCGAAGTGAAGAAGACTCCTCAGCAACAGAGAATCCAGGAAACTAGAAGAACAAAAAATATAGAGAGAGGTTCTTCTGACCTATGCCTACTAATGCAATACCGTGCAAAGTGATGAAATACACATGCCTTATTTATAAGTAGGTCAGGGACCCTCAATCAAATCTGTTACCTTATTTATTCCTCCCATCAAGGAATAAAAAGCAAATCAATAATCAATTCAGATTATTTGATTCCACAAAATAAAAGCAATAATGAATTCAAATATTTGTTTCCACAAGAATCAAATTAACAATTTAATTCAAAATATTTGATTTCACAAAATAATCTTTAATTGGAATAAATCACTAAACACTGTAATTATATATACTTTATAATTACAATAAATATATGTGACATAAGGGACATACCTTAAATGAAATTTCTTATATTTCTCCCACTTGGCCCTTATGACACATAAATTCTTTTTGGTGTTCGTTTCTATGATAAGTCGTCCCTTCCATGTACCACAATGTGTAATACCTCCCTAAATGAGTACTTTATGGATGATGTACTTTATGAATAGACTTCATATAAGCCATTCAGGTCCAACTTTATTTTATCCCCACGGATAACCATAATATATGTGCACAAAAATATTTATAACTTTATGTCCGTAGACCAATTAAAGAGAAACTAAGCACAAATGAATTAATAAGTCTCATATATTCTACATGACTTTATATTTCTTTACCGGTAAACTTTTAGTCATGGGATCCGCAATCATTAATTCAATACATATATGTTCAATAGACACTTCATGTTACTTAATGTTCTCTTTGAGATATTTTATGTCGATATACATACTTCTGCTTCCACTCAGTTTATTCTTAGAAAAGATAACTGTAGTAGAATTAACTCAGAAGATCTTTATGGGTCTAACTACAAAATCGACAGTCTTGAGACCTTTAACAAAAATGTCTCAACCATAATGTATGTGTAACAAATTCACAGCATGTAATGACTTTTGCTTTCATGGTAGATGTAGCAATTGTAGTCTACTTACTACATCTTTAGTATATAGCCTTTTAACAATAAGAAAATATATATACTGAAGTTGATTCTATACTATTAACACATTTAGCAAAAATCAAACCTGAATAAACACCACCAAATGGTAAGTGTATCTTTAGGTTAAGTTGTAGTTGTTGGTTCATTGCATATTCCACAATACTATATTGGCAGCTCTCCATTGACCCAATAGTCCAACTGCTATTTCAATGTCAGGTCTAATGTAGACCTATGCATACATATGGAATATATTTCATCTGCTCTAGTTCCAATACATTTTGGGACATTGATCTGTACTGAATTTATCCCCCTTAATAATAGGTGTTACTGAAGAATCATAGTTCTTCATTCTGAATTTCTCCCAAAACTTTTCAATGTAGGTCTTTAGAGATAGTCTTAATATTCTTTAATTTCTATCTCTGTGAATCTCTATGTCAATGACATAAGAGGTTTCACCAAAATCCTTCATTTTCAAAGTTTAGTGAGAGGAACTTAATGTAGCAAACCTAAATTGCTGCTTCCAAGCCAAATATTATCTATACATAGGACTAAAAAAAAAGTAACTTTACTCCCACTGACCTTAAGGTATATACAATGATTAACAAGATTCTCAATAAAACCATGTGAGGCAATAACCTTGTAAAATATTATATACCAGTAATGAGAGGCCTATCTTAGCCCATTAATAGATATCCTTAATTTGCAAGCTTTCTCACTGTTATCAATAAAACCTTTAAGTTGTATTATGTACACCTCCTCCTTAAGATCCTCATTTAGGAAAATTATTTTTCACGTCTTTTTCATATAGCTCTAAATCAATATGAGCCACTCATACCATGATAATCAATGTCTTCCTTTTGAGTAAGATCATTGGCTACAAGTCTAGCTTTATATCATCAACATTACCTAGAAGCATCATTTTAGGTTTTTGTAAACCCATTTGCAACCTATGGCTACAACTCCCTTTGGTAAGTTAACAAGATAGTAGACTTGAATTTTAGCCAAGGATTTCATCTCCTCTTTCATGACATTAAAACTCAATGTGAAGTTATCACCACTCATGGCTTTGTGAAAACAATTTTTAGATCGTCCTTATGTCCGACATAAAAATCAAACTCCTAGAAATATACAACATAATCACTAGGGATTGTTGGTTACCTTATTCTATTGGATCTTCTTAATCCTATTTCCTTCACATTTGGCAAAGTCTGAGTAGGTTCATTTTGAACTTGTTCCTCATGAGTTGGCTGTTCTGAAAGCGATTGTGATTCAAGATAATCAATGTGATTTTTCCTAACCACTATCAACCACCCTTCATATGAAGGATCTCCAGTCAACTCTCATGCTTCATCTAATTCAATCCTTTGAGGATAAGCATTCTCACTAAGTTCAGCATCCTCCTAGAAAGTTTTCATATCTAGACTCAACAATTCTAGGATTGAATGAAGGACAATAAAAACTAAACTCCTTGGAGTTTACTACATAGCCTATAAAATTTCTCTAGTTGTCCTTGAATCTAATTTCCTCAGGTGTGAATTATAAATCCTCACTTTAGTAGGACAACCCCATATGTGTAAACAATTTGAACTCGGTTCCATTCATTCCTTAATTTAGGTGTCTTAGGGACAACCCTAAACGGAACCTAGTTAAATGTATACACATCGGTTTTCAAGGCTTGACTCCATTAGGAGAGTAGAATATTAGTATTACCTTTCATGTCCCTCTTTTCGTATACCTACTATAATACTGTCTGCCTCTATCAAATCTTACGATCTTGACTTCCTTTTGTTTTGTTTCTCTAGTTCTACCTTATAGGTATTGAAAGCATTTAATGCGCCAACCTTATGATTTAGAAGATAGAGATACATAAACCTTATATGGTTATTGCCGAAATAGATAGGATGTCTCTAACCACTTAGGCAAGAAGTATGGAAAAGGTCTACACTTGTACATGATCTCAAAAATCTCAAAAACCCTTTTGTTGGCAGCTTTATTGATATAGTTGGTATGCCTTTCCTTAATGCAGTCTACATAAATACCAAAGATAGTAAAATTCAAGAGTTGTAAAAAACTCTATCATTTATTGACCTTTTATTTTTCATAGAGATATATTCCATTCTCCAATGCCATAACATAGAGGATTTTCTCATTCAAGCTAGACTCTGCTTTGTGTCAACATTTATATGCAGAGATTAATTTTCAAAAATTGGGATCTAGATTAATTTTAAATAGACCATCAATTTAATATTCCACCTAAAAAAATGTTCAAACTTGATTTAATAAACTAAAATAGAAACTAAATTTCTAAAAATTGTGGAATATATAAAATATTATTAATAACATAACTGAATTTTTAAAATTAATCTATAGGTCTCAACAATTGTAAACAAGTATTATTTAGAAAACCCTGCATTATTTGATAACGTGGATCGCTAAGCCAAATTCAATCCACACAGTATTTAGGGAAGTCAATAAAAGATATCCATAACATAGTAGATGTATGAGATTACCTTTATTTCAAGTCAGTTATGATACTTTATGCAATCATTCTTTATATGCCTATAATTTTCCTTATTATAAGAGAAACAAGTATCTTAATTACCAAAACACTTTGTTGGCACCTTGTTCTCATTCCTTAACTATTGGACATGATTGCCTATCAAGGTCTTTCCCTTAACATGACTAACTTTTGAATTTTCATGTCTTAATCTCTAATCTTCTTGAACACACATGATCTTTATTGACCAATTATCCTTATGTGTGCCACAAGATATTTGAAAAAATATCATATTTAGAAGAGAGAATTTAAAATAAAATAGACCAAGAATGACTCAAAAACTCAACCTTTAGGGACTTTAATATGATCCGTTGTGTCCTTCATTTCCATAATGTGCTTAGGTACATTTTGAAACTATAAAAGGTTTTCCATTAAAGCTTTTCTAATAGGGTGTTGGCCCAAGCCTTGTTAGAACTCACTAAATGTTCCTCAACGACCTTTCTTTGGCCCTAAAACATTAAGGAATAAAATCCTAATGCTTTCCTTAACATGAGATTTCATGAACGTTGAAAGTTAAGCGATTTAAATCACTACAATTGTTGGTATTTAATAATCTCATGTGGCGTACTTGATTCTGTGGAGAAGGTGATTCGTCCACACGAAACGTCAATTCAGTCTCCAAACACCCCAAAGTGAAAAGCACATTTTCTTTTCAATCAGGAAAAATTACCACTAGAATTATTAGAACATAAAATACTAATAATTAAAGCATTAGGAATACATAAATGACCAAAGAAAATAATATACTTAAATGCTATGAAATAACTTTATTTAAATTAACCAATGCTAATTTAATAGTAAATTTCAAGCTACCTGTGAGCAAAGGTTACATCACGCATTAAATTTACTCTTTATTAATAGGACTAATAAATTTAACATTAATAAATAAAATTCTCCATACCTATGGGCCTAAGAGAAATTTTATTTTTCAATGTTAAATTCTCCGTACCAAACCAACATGGAAGTGGGTAAATAGTATTTTTTCAAAGTACAACCGGATTGTTTCCAGTTAAGTGAGGGGGCACACAATGGCACACTTAAATCCCATGATTTTTCCTTGCCAGAACTTTCCTAGACATTGCAATTTTGGATAGTACCATAAACATTTACCAACATATGTGGCTTAGTTAATTATTCTTAGGTCTAGGCATCAAACAATTTATATTTAAATAATATAAATAAAAGGAATAGATTTAATCTTAAGTTCATTCATTAAAGAAATAATTTCAATGCTAAACAATTTAAATAATAACATATATTCCATTTCTATATAAAAGCATATAAAAATGCATGGCCTAATGGTCTAAGAGTGTCTTAGGGTATTTTACCTCGAGAGCCCAAGTTCTAAACCCACTGAGCCCAAATCACTTTCCTTTTTTTTTTTTTTTTTTTTTTTTTAACAGGATGGGTTAGTCGGGCTTCCTTATTAGGTCAGCCTTTAGTTTTTGTATTGGGTTGGCCCAATCGGGTTAGCCCACTTAATAAACCTTTTTTTTTTTTTTTTAATCTGTATCGGGCTTGGGTTAAAATAAACCCATTCCCAGTGGTCCAAAACAGTAGACCCGGTTCTATATGGGATAGAAACCTTACCCAGAAAATAAAACCCTAACCCGAAAAAAACTTAACTCCCAACCTGAAACCCTAGCCCCTTGCACCGCCGCCGCCTTGCCCTTTCCCATTCGTCGCCGCAGCCACCCCTTCACATTCCTCATGCGCCGCCGCCGCTCTACCTCATGCGCCGGCCACCAAGGACTGGCGCTTTGACTAGACGACAGGCAGCCCCCGTGGGCTGCCACAGGTTTTTTTTTTTTTTTGGTCAGCCCCGGTGCGCAGCTGTCGTTCCTGCCAAAATATCGGTAGCCTATATGGGCGGCCGTTTCTGTCCATCACAGGCGGCCCTATAAGGGGCTTCCTCCTCTCAAATGCTGCTGACGACACGGAGCTTTGGCTCCATTACCCACGGGCTGCCACTTCTTTGAGCCATAGGCGGTCCTCATCAAGCCGCCGACGCTCACCTTATGCGGCCAATGCCACTGCTATGGGAAAAGGAACCGGAGCTCACTAGTGCCCTCCGTGTCGGAGGGGGTCGCTAGAACCAGATTTCATGTGGTTTTGGTCCAAGGGTTCTTGTACAGGGACAAGGGCAATATGGTCAAGGCTCTCCAAAAACACCAAAAATTGTTAGTTTTTTAAGTCCAAAACAGAACAATATATCTAATGGACCAAAAAACAAATATTCATTTACAAAGTGTTGTGCCAAATACTACCTAAATTAATAGATAATATTTAGTACGTTTTAACTCGCAAGTGCATAAGATCAAAACAATAGTATAGTGCAGCAAGTACGAGGTCGATCCCACGGAGATTGTGATTTTATTTAGAATTAATTAAAAATATCAACTTGTCACTGAATTGATATTGTGAAAAGAAATAAAAAGATATTTAAGATAAATGAAAAGCTAAAGGTAGGGCTTTGATATCCACCACTAATCATACTTAGATAATATAACAATATGCCAATCCTTTGATCATGTTATATCTATCTAATGTTTCTCAACCTAAGGGCATGGGTGTATACTCTTTAAGCTATAGATTTTCCTAAGCAACGAGTTAGGCATGGGCGTATACTCTAACTCTTTTCTTTTCTAAAGGATTTAGCATGGGTGTATACTAAGTTGTTCTTTAGGAAATCATATATTCTGTGAAAATCGACAAACACATGAGGCCTAGGGCATGGGTGTATATTCCCGGTTCCCCATGTTGATTAACCCAAGAACCTGGTGTGGATTACTTTTGTTACTTATGTTAAACCCAGGACTCGGTCATCGAAATTGATTTAACTAACAAGTCTATACCACATGAATATAATGGCCAGTCACATATATATGAGGAATTCATGAAAACAGGAATTAATCAAGTTAAATATCACAACATGATCATTACAAAGGTACCAATATTGAAATATTAAATAAGCATAATTAGGGATTCAATCTAGCCCTCCAAAAGAGTTAGTTACACATAATTAAAATAAAAAGAAAAGGTAAAGAAAGAACCGAAAACCGCTCCTAGAAATAGCCTGCAATCCTCTCTCCAAAGTTGTCTCCTTCCAATTGTCTCCTCCATTGTCTATTGAATTGTGAGGCTTAAAAGTCTATTTATAGGGCTTAGGAGAGTCTTAGAAGCCCTAGTAATCCTAGGAATTTCGGAGATTTAAGTCCAAGTCCAATTATGATAAAGAAAACCTAAGTCCAAATCGGAATAGGATTCGCCCAAAATTGTGGTCCCATCTTACGGGGCGATTTTGGCATTGCGGCGCTCCGAATTGGGAAAATGCTATGTCATAATGATTTGTATCATTTTGAGTTAGCTTTCCAATGCCGCTTGAATCACCTCAATCGAATATTTGAGCTGAAATTATGGTCAAAATGCCGAGAAGTATGCAGAATCCAATTTTGAATCCAATCCGATTTTGACTCCAAATTAAGAAATTCCGATTTGATCCATTCCTTTATTTGATTAAACTTAACCATGATTGGCTAAGCTTAGCCACATTTTCTAGGTCTTCCCAATTTGCCCTTTAAGCTTGGAACTTTTCCATAAATGCTTTCTTTTTTTCAAAAACCTATAAAACAAAGAAAATACAAAAATGAAGTAAAATAGCATGAATTAACTAAAACTAAAGGATTAAAACATGTAAGTTAAGGGCTAAAAATATGAATATTTTGGCACTTAACACACCCCCAAACTTACATATTGCTAGTCCCTTAGCAATACAAAACTAAAGACAAAATTAAAAACAGAGAATAAAAAGATAAATCCATCTTTCATGGAATGTACGATTGCATTTAGCATATACAACAAGCCTTTTAAACCTCTAGGAATTTCCTAGAGGACGAGTGAAATCTCGTGAGGGTTTTTTCAGAAATGTTACCCACAAACACCATGCATAGTTCATGTTATTCCAAAAATTAAAGCATCACTTCAAGATCATGATTTTCATTCATTAGCAAGCTTAAAAAGATGAACTCCATCTTCACAATGAATTGGAATCTCAAAGTGCAATTACTTACAAAGGACATGCTAAAACATCACAAGTTTGAAAACAGTGTAAGGTGAACTAGCACAAAATTATAAGGCTTCCAATTCTTTCCAACATGTAATGTCTTCATATCTCAAAATTCATTGAATTCCCTATTAGAATGAACAACAATGACATTTTTTTTTTCTTTTCTTTGGTCAGGTTGTGCAATGTTTGGTTCCCTTAAGCTTTTTAATTGACCCATGTAGCGAGTGTTAAGTCAATGACTCCTAAACCAGATGATTTTAAGGCATTAGGTGTATAGACACCCCTAAGAACCTACTAACTCGAGTCAAAAAAACTACAAAACCAAACTAACCTTGACATTGATCAAATCCAAAATTTTCACCATTTGACGTGAACACTCAATGCTTTGAGGCAAGAGGTCCAGTTACTCAGTGAAAAGCTATCAATGATCATTTATTTCACTTTTTTTTTTTTTTTTTTTTTTTTTTTTTTAAATATATATGCCAAGGTATCCATCTAATAAATCGTCCAGTTTCACTTAAGACATAGAAACACACACATTAAACTTTCATGTCATACCCCACAAATTATGTGCTAATGTGCTTGTGTAAGATCAGATCAAACATATGAATTCTCAATTATCCTAAGCAAGTAACCAAACTGAAAAACTCAATTATTAGATCATGTGTTCAAAATTTTAAGCTCACCAATGAAATTAAATCACAATTTTTAAGATCAACCAAAATTTTAAGACAAACATGAACATGCATATATTTTTTTCTTTTTGATTTTTCATAAATAAAAATAAAATAAAACTGGGAATTTATTATTTTTTATTTTTTTATTTTTTTATTTTTTCAAATAAACACACAAAACAAATAACATGAAATTGGGACAAAGTGTGTGTGAACAACATGTGTGCTCATACCCCCAAACTTAAATAACACATTGTCTTCAATGTGTCTAAATTAAGGAAAGAGTGTACCCGGGAGATGGACGACATCGTCTTGCAAAGCATGGCTCATAGCACACCCCCAAACTTGAATCGAAGCACACTTTTCCCTGCAAAATAAGAAAACACAAAAACAAGTAAAAGGAAACAAAACAACTAAAGATAAACAAAAGTTAGGAAACACACAAAAGTAAAATGACAGGATAAACTATGGGGTGATGTGTGTGTGATATGCGATGATGGTGGTAGCTGCAGGGGAGAATGGGGCCGTGCAAGTGTAGATGCGGTGCGGTGATGGTGGTTGAGGGCCGGTGGAAGTGAGGAAGAGTGGTGGTGTGCTGGTGGAAGTGTGGGTGAGGTGCGCTCGAACACAGACATGGTGTGCGCGATCGCACTGACAGAATGCAATGAAACCACAAGTGGAGACTTGCGCTCGATCGCATGCAGGTTACAATCGATCGCAGTAACAGAATGTAAAAACATGACAAAAGACTTGAAACAGTAAAACACCAAAGTAAAATAAAACACAAACAAAATATAAGTCAGACAAAATAAAACGAACAACAAAACAAAAGGATATGCTATGAGGTGCTTCCAATGAGCGCTAAGTTTAACGTATTCAGCCAGACAGTGGTACTTTAAACTTGAAGCACCAATCTTTCCTTCTCTTGCACCAAAGAGAATGAATCTTTTCTACTGCAAGGTGATTCCGGGTGTTTCTAGATTGGGGAAGACCACTCTGAGTTTTCTCAAACAGTTGCTCATCCGGTGGGGAATCATGAACTGGAATATAGTAAGAAGAAAACTCAGGAAGCTTCTCTATCTTGATGTCCTCAATTTGCTCATGTGGTAGCTCTAATAGACTTCTCTCTTGGCCTCTTGGTGTTTCAGGAATAAGAGCTAATGGTGAAAAAATCTTAGTGCTTTCTTCTTTTTCCTGATGTAGCTCTTCTAGAACCTCAGTTTGCTCCTCCTTTCCCTCTTCCACTAGATTTTTAACCACCTCTTCACTTCTTAGTGTGACAGCTTATGCATGATAGTAGGTGCATTCTTTCTCCATGTAATGCTCATTAGGATTGGCATTCAACTGACGTTGACACTCTTCTTCTTCCTCCTCTTTAAATGTATTTGATTTTTGCTTGAGGTGGGCCTTTATCCATTCAAATGATTGCTCTCTTTCCTCCATGCGGCTAAGAAGAGCTGCTGTATGTTTTGTAAAGTCAGCACACTATTTTTCTAAGGCAGCAACTGCTTCTTGTAAGGCGGACCTTTTCGGAGGAGGTGGTTCTTCTTGATATTATTGATGTGGAGAAGAGTCCAAATGATCATATATGGGAGATGGCTCCTCTTCTTGATATTGTAGAGGCTAATAGGTGGAAGATAGCTCCTCTTGATATGCTTCTTCTTCTTTGAGACTATTGCCTTTTGGTTTGAAGTAGGTCTTCACCTTCCTAGATGCTTGCTGTGTAGTCTCAATCAATGTATTTACCATATCTATAAAAGAAGGTGGTTCAGCCTAACATTGCTGTTGTGGAGCTGATTGAGAGGAATATGCATGATCATAGAATTGCTGAAATGAGTGATGTTGCAGTCCATGAGATTGTTGAGCATGAATTTTGGGAGCTTGAGCTTGCTATGAGAGATTTGACTGTTGACTCCATGTTGGGTTACAGGAATCAAAATAGCAGCCGTTCCCCAGTCTAGAATACGTTGTGTTCTTATGCCCAAAAATTTTGTTAGAAATTTGTCTTATTGAAGGGCATTCTCTAACATGGTGATAAGGGTCGTGGCATAAATAAAATGGTCCATGGGGCATCGTAATGCCTCCCCGCATATGTGAAATTAAAAATAAAATAACAAAAGAAGTTAAAATTAAAAGGGAAATAAAAACAGAATTAAAAATAAAAACTTACTAATTTGCAGACTCGGTTGGCCCTACATGAAACAAAAGAAAAAAATTAGATCTATAATTAGTGCAATAATTGTGTTGCTCTCTGGATGTGCGATTGATCACACTGTGAGGTGTGATCGATCGCCATGGTTGGGCAATCGATCGCACCTCCAGAGGCACAGAAACTGCGGAAAGACTATAAAAAACAGAAAAATTTTAAAACAAAAATAAATTAAAGGAAAAAAAATTCTAAACAAAATTAAACAATCTCCGGCAACAGCACCAAAAACTTGTTGTGCCAAATACTACCTAAATTAATAGATAATATTTAGTACGTTTTAATTCGTAAGTGCACGAGATCAAAACAATAGTATAGTGCAGTAAGTACGAGGTTGATCCCACGGAGATTGTGATTTTATTTAGAATTAATTAAAAATATCAACTTGTCAATGAATTGATATTGTGAAAAAGAAATAAAAAGATATTTAAGATAAATGAAAAGCTAAAGGTAGGGCTTTGATATCCACCACTAATCATACTTAGATAATATAATAATATGCCAATGCTTTGATCATGTTATATCTATCTAATGTTTGTCAACCTAACGGAATGGGTGTATACTCTTTAAGCTATAGATTTTCCTAAGCAACGAGTTAGGCATGAGTGTATACTCTAATTCTTTTCTTTCCGAAAGGATTTAGCATGGGTGTATACTAAGTTGTTCTTTAGGAAAGCATATATTCTGTGGAAATCGACAAACACATGAGGCTTATGGCATGGGTGTATACTCTTGGTTCCCCAGGTTGATTAACCCAAGAACCCGGTGTGGATTACTTTTGTTACTTATGTTAAACACAGGACTCGGTCATCCAAATTGATTTAACTAACTAGTCCACACCACATGAATATAATGGTCAGTCACATACATATGAGGAATTCATGAAAACATGAATTAATCAAGTTAAATATCACAACATGACCATTACAAAGGCACCAATATTCAAATATTAAATAAGCATAATTAGGGATTCAATCTAGCCCTTCTAAAGAGTTAGTTACACATAATTAAAATAAAAAAAAAAGGTAAAGAAAGTACTGAAAACCGCTCCTAGAAGTAGCCTCCAATCCTCTTCCCAAAGTTGTCTCCTTCCAATTGTCTCCTCAATTGTCAATTGAATTGTGAGGCTTAGAGGTCTATTTATAGGGCTTAGGAGAGTCGTAGAAGCCCTAGTAATCCTAGGAATTTCGGAGATTTAAGTCCAAGTCCAATTAGGATAAAAAAAACCTAAATCCAAATCGGAATAGGATTCGCCCAGAATTGCGGTCCCATCTTGCGGGGCGATTTTGGCATTGCGATGCTCCGAATTGGGAAAATGCTATTTCACAATTATTTGTAGCATTTTGAGTTAGATTTTCAATGCCGCTTGAATTAGCTCAATCTGATATTTGAGCTGAAAATTATGGTCAAAATACCAAGAGGTATGCAGAATCCAATTTTGAATCCAATCCGATTTTGACTCCAAATTGAGAAATTTCGATTTGATCCTTTCCTTTATTTGATTAAACTTAACCATGATTGGCTAAGCTTAACCACATCTTCTAGGTCTTCCCAATTTGCCCTTTAAGCTTGGAACTTTTCTAGAAACGCTTTCTTTTCTTCCAAAAACCTATAAAACAAAGAAAATACAAAAAAGAAGTAAAATTGCATGAATTAACTAAAACTAAATGATTAAAACATGGAAGTTAAGGGCTAAAAAAATGAATATTTTGGCACTTAACACAAAGCATTTTGGACAGTTATGAAAGGGAAAGAAATTCTCATGCCTTAGTGGCTTATTTATTAATTATGTCTTAATTTGAAGTTTTGGTTAGTTTATTATACATTTGTTCACTTGTATGTCTGATTCATTTAAAGCACATTAGTTTTGTTTTGAATAATAATGTATATGGTTGTTCATATTGTGGCAGGTGCAATACCAAGTAAAATTGGTAATCTACAAAACCTTGAGATATTTGCTATTGATGAAAACAACTTCACTGGTCCAATTCCATTTGAGCTCTTTAATATCTCAACAATGCAAAAAATTTATATGTATTACAATAACCTCTCAGGTCATCTTCCATCAGATGTAGGCCTATTCCTTCCAAATCTTCAGCATTTGGTTCTTGAGGAAAACAAATTGAGTGGAACAATACCCAGCTCTATCTCCAATGCTTCACAACTCACTAAACTAGATTTGGACGACAACTCGCTCTCAGGCATAATTCCTAGATCACTTGGTAATTTAAGGCTCCTCCAAGTTCTCAACTTAGAAGGAAATAATTTGACTATTGAATCTTCTACTCCAGAATTCAGCTTTTTCTCTTCATTGTCAAATTTGGCATATCTAAGACTTTTAGATTTGTCCGGTAATCCACTGAATGACAACCTTCCTAGTTCCATTGGAAATCTCTCTACTTCTCTTGAACAACTTTACATTAATGATTGCAACATCAAGGGAACCTTTCCTAGAGATATAGGCAATTTAAGCAACTTGATAACCTTGTCCATAGATTTCAACGAATTGGCTGGACCTATTCCAACTACAGTAGGAAGATTGCACAAGCTTCAAACTCTCTATCTTGATAATAATAGACTAGAAGGTTCCATCCCATCAAGTCTTTGTCATTTAGAGCACTTGTTTGAGTTGTATTTAGGTGATAATGAGCTTTCTGGACTTATTCCTGCGTGTGTAAATAATCTAACTTCTCTAAGAGATCTTCACCTAGAATCTAACCAATTAACTTCCATGATTCCCTTGAGCTTGTGGAGCCTTACATATATCTTGGAGGTCGACCTCTCATCAAATTCTCTTAGTGGTCCTCTCTCATTTGAGATTGGAAATTTGAAGGTCTTGAGAGTATTAGAGTTATCAAGAAATCAAATATCTGGTCACATCCCAACAACAATGGGTGGCCTCAAAGATATAGCTAATCTCTCATTGGCCAACAATCGATTAGGAGGCTCAATTCCTAAATCTTTTGGTACATTGGTAAGCTTGGAATTCTTAGATCTTTCCAGTAACAATTTATCCGGAGAGATTCCTAAGTCCTTAGAAGCACTTTCACAGCTCAAATATCTAAATGTCTCTTTCAATAGACTACAAGGAAAAATTCCTATAGGAGGACCATTTGTACACTTCTCTGCTGCATCATTTATGTCAAATGTTGGACTTTGTGGTGCTCCACGCCTGCAAGTTTCTCCATGTAAAGGTGTTTCTCGACCAAAAAAGACTGCAGTTGCGCATATACTAAAGTATGCATTGCCAACTATTGGGTTAATAGTGCTTGTAATTGCTCTTGTATTAGTGTGGCTAAGATGCCAAAAAAGGAATTTGAAAATTCCTGTGGAAGAAAACTCATTACCACTAAGTACATGGAGAAGATTTTCACAACAAGAACTTTTACAAGCAACAGAAGGGTTCAATACAAGCAACTTACTTGGTAAAGGGAGTTTTGGATCGGTATACCAAGGGACACTCTCTAATGGAATGATTGTTGCAATAAAAGTTTTTAACTTGGTAGTAGAAGGGGCATTCAAGAGTTTTGATACAGAGTGTGGGGTACTACGCAAAATTCGTCATCGGAATCTTGTCAAAATCATTAGCACATGTAGTAACATGGACTTCAAAGCTTTTGTATTGGAATACATGCCGAATGGGAACCTTGAGAAGTGGTTGTATTCCCAAGACCGTTGTCTGAGTACCTTACAAAGACTAAATATAATGATTGATGTCGCGTCGGCATTGGAATACCTTCATTTTGGTTATTCAACACCTATTCTTCATTGTGATTTGAAGCCCAGCAATATCTTATTAGATGAAGATATGGTTGCACATGTCACTGATTTTGGCATTGCCAAGCTGTTAGGTGATGGGGATTCTTTGATACGAACCATGACTCTCGCTACAATTGGTTATATGGCACCAGGTAATGTTCTTAGCCTTCAACTAAAACTTGCATGCCTATCATTCTACTCATGCATACACGAATAACCATAGCCTTTTGGCAGAATATTAACTTTAGCACTTTATATGTTTGGAATTTTTTCATTCACTATTGTGCAATACATAAGTATGTTCTCATGATTAGTTGTTATTTCACAAATAGAGTATGGGTCGGAAGGGATTGTTTCTACAAGAGGTGACGTGTATAGTTATGGTATTTTGCTGATGGAAACTTTCACAAGAAAGAAACCGACAGATGACATGTTTGCTGGAGAAATGAGCTTGAAGCACTGGGTAGAGGAATCTTCACCCCTTTCAATAAGCAATGTGGTTGATGCCAATTTGTTGAGAACCGCAGAAGCTTATGCTTTCATAGATGATTGCATATCATCCATAATGGGTTTGGCATTGCATTGCTGTGCAGAGTTACCTGAACAGAGAGTTAATGCAAAAAATATTTTAATCACACTCAACAAGATAAAATTGAAGTTTCTACAAGATAGTGAAGGAAGCTAGTATAAGAGCATCAAGTTTGTTTATAGCTCTTTCAAGTCTGTGCTTTAGAAATAATATTACAGTATTAAGACTCCCCTAAAGATATCTGTTTATAGCCATTGCTTTGTTATGGTAGATAATAATAGTAACATTTATAACTGCTATAATGATTTTAGTGACCTATAATTAGCCTCAAATGGGTATTCTATGTTTGTCTCAAAGTACTGTTGAAGGCAACAGAATTTGCTCTTGGGATACATATGATAGCAATTGTGGCATTTTAATTTTGGTGTTCCTTATATATGTATCATTGTATGTATATATTATCCATAGAACTGCCAAACCAGAAAATCAAGAAAAGAATTGTTCATATCCTTTTATTTTTTGTAGTATCCATGGCTAAACAAACTGGCATAATAAACACCAAATAGAGCACAAGCAAGGCTATTATTTTTGATGTACTGATACTCCAACAATAATTGATCCTTTTCAATACAACATCTGTGAAGCTTCACAAGATTTAAAAATTCAGGATTTCCTCGTTTCGATTTAGATGAGAACAAAATTCATGCTAAAATGGGATAAATCAAGTAAGAGTTTGTAGCAGTACCTTGTACACCAGACCAAACCCACCTTCTCCAACTTTGTTGGCAGAATCAAAGTTATTAGTAGTAGCTTTTATTGGTTTGAAGGTAAAAGTACTTGTCTGCAAATCTAGCTTTTATTACAAAAAAAAAAATTGACTTCGTTTTGTTCAAGTCATTTATCAAAGGTTGCAAAACAGAAAACATCTCTTTTCTTTCAAATGACAAGAATTTACGTCGTTACAGTAGAAATGATGTAAATCAGTTCACGCCGTTTTAAATAAATGAATTAAATTTTGACGTCATTTATTAAAGACATGAATCAAAAATAATAATTTAAAGAAAAAAAAATTGGTTGCTAAAATTTTCTTAGACGTGGAGATCCTAGGTATATAGATTTACGACGTGGAGGTGGAGAATCCCTCGACGTGGAGGTGGAGATCCTCTCGGGGAGAAGGCATTGGAAGAGATAAGAGGAGGTGGAGAGTGAGGAAGAGTAAAATGGGGAAGAGTGTCAAGTAATATTTAATGACAATTTTTTTTTTTTCGTTTTTGAAATAAATTGTGATTTCAAATGTAATATATAATCTTTTTGCTATTTCTTTTTTAGCTTCGGTTAGGATCTTTCATAACATTTATAAGAGTTTTAATGCTCTTTCCTTCTCTATTAATGAGATAAAAATGATTTTCCTGACCAAAAAAAAAAAAAAAAAAAATGTAAACACGGGTGATACATTGAAAGAGTAAGTTGTGCGATTAATGTCACATAAATAAATCTAAAGTGTCATTCATGGGAAGAATAAAGGGTGTAAGTATTTGCTTTTCTTTTTTTTTTTTCCCAAAAAAAAAAAAAAAAAAAAATCTGATCGCATTCATATAAAAGTTAAGAGTACAAAAGCTCTTACAATCAAGATCCAAGCTGAAGCTAAAAGATTACACATCATAAAGTGCAATAACAAACAGATCTTATATTGAAGTTCAAACTATGATGCAAAACATCTGTTAACCCATAATTAATCTTCAGTTGTAACAGCAAATCTGCTCTAGGCAGACAATCCAATGCATAGGTAGCTCTTTTTCCTCAACCCTGGGATTAGAAAAAACTCCATGCCAACACTCATCCTCCTCGACCCAAAGGCCAGAATATCGTTCACATCCACAAACCTAAGGGTCTGGACCAAATCATAAGGCAAGCAAATCAAGAGAGAACAAAGCCTTATTACAAGCAGCATGAAATACAAGCAAAATAGACGAACATGGAAAAAACAACAAGAAAGACAAGACAACACAATATAACCAAAATACAGGGAAAAGCAAAACAACTGGAAAAACAAAAAAAGGAGCACACTAGGCGGAAGTTGGCAGCCAAGAGAAAAGCTAATTGCGTGCTTGCCGGACACCGAAGTGAAGGAGGCTTTGGAAGCTCGACGCAGTGGGGGACGCGTTAAAACACCCTGCAGAGGATTGTGGACAGCAAAGTGGCCCGGAGGAGATTAGTGGCGCACTCAAAAAACTGGGGGAGAAGTTTAAGTGAATCCCCCAAGAGCGTCACTCACAAAAATGTGCCAAAACAAACACCTAGCAAGACAAAGGAAAAAAACAAGTAAAAAGAAAAAAAAATAAAATAAAATACAGATCGGGGAAAAGAAGGGGAAGGAATCAAGGAAGGAAGGGGGGAAGGAACCAAACGGGGAGGAGGATCTCCCCCTCCCCTGCTGTGCGGCGCCGCCTCTTGTGCTCTACTAGGGTTTTTTCTCTCTACTGTTGAATTGTATTGAAGAAATTAGTTGTATTTCATTGGAGAATATACGTATTTGTTCTTGACTTGTTCAATTACAAAGGACGCAAATAATATTTTATGAAATTTATTTAATAAAATATTATTTGCGTTAGTTGCATTAAACGACTATTAAATTTTTCCTAATTTACGTCTTTTTTAAAGAAATGATTTCTTGTATTTACTAAATTAGTGTCCTTTACATTAAAAGACCGACTTTTTTTTCTTTTGTTTTTTTGTCTTTTTGTTTTTTGTTTTTTTGTTTTTTCTTTTAAATTGGCTTCCTTTGCATAAAAAGGACAGTAATTTTATGAGCTTTTAAAAAAGTACGCGAAATGAAAATGTTAGCCTCCTTTATCTAAAAGGAAGTGTAATAACAATTTTTTTTTTTTTTTTTAGTAGTGTATGCTCATATGAAAATTTTATGTTCAACTTAACTCAAATGCCCACCCATGAGAGTAAACTAATATACTTGCCCAAAAAAAAAAAAAAAAAAAACATACTTGACACAATTTTGCAACAAATATTGCTAATGAGCGTACACTTGACAATATCTTAGGTATCAGAATTTAATTATGCATGCCTGCGTACATTTCTCTAGCAAGTCAAGTGTAATGCCCAAGTGAAATCAATTAATTGGTAATTGACTTCATGGTTCGCCTCCTAGCCTTATTTCATGAAGAACAAGACTCATGGATCTCATACTCTCCGAAGAGAGTTTGCAGTGAAAGACTTTTGACTAAAGGACAGAGATAACAATAATTTAAATCTACAATCACAATAACTAGAGTAAAATTCAATGCATCATAACATTTATTAACGCCCTAAGTGTTTGAGTCAGAGACTAGTCATCCAAAATATAATTCAGATCATATCAAATTATTTTGAACATAATTAAAGCTTGCATTTAACCAAATACAACATAAAAACTATCTTTATCATATTCTGTCGGGTAGCTCCACCAGCGTCCCACACGGACTTGAGCCAGACATGGTCCAAGTTCTCAAAAATGACTTTGATGAGAAACCTCACCACCACCAGAAGATTCCCCGGTCCATCTTTGGCTAGAGTAACTAAAACAGCACAAATATACATATGGAGGGAAATGAATACTAGAGTAAATAATACGAATTAGTGAGTAAAAATGTATATGATGTATACATCACTAGATGGTGAACTCAGTTATTTATAAACCACATGTAGCTGATGTACAAATTTAATTGTACTCGCAAGCGCACGAGTCGTGTGCAGTAAAGTGTGTCTGCAAGTGCGAGGTCGAATCCACAGGGGATTGTGTCGTGAAAATTAATTCTTATCTAAACTAATCCTATTTTAACCTAGTTCTGAAGTTTGTCATGCATTTGAAATTGAAAACAAAAATTGAAACAAAATGAAATAATTAAAAGATAAAAACGGCACTAAGGTTTTCAGAATCCACCTCACCAAATTAAAGCATATATTCTCATGTGTTTGTTCATAAATCTGACAAACAATTAAATCCTATGCATGTTCTATTGTTCCTATTGAAAGATTCAATGAATCCATCCATTTTACAAATAACAATGCATATCCAATTTAGTTCAAAAGATCTAATGTATCTATGCTTTGCACAAAAGACAATGGATATCCAAAGTAAATCAAAAGATGCATAGTATCGTTGATCCGGCAGAAGCTTTTTGAGCTAAAGCCTGCTTAAGGTAAAGGGAGAAAAACCTCCTCTACTTATGCCGTGGCCGTGGGTTGAACGGGATCTACAGGCACAATGAATATCCAACTTTGGCACAATCAAACACAATGTTGTCACATAATTGAATTGAAACGAACATACATTACGTTAAGGTCGGAATTGTACGAACAAAACATGAAAACATAAAACTTATCAATGGTGAGGCTTCATCTTCAACCTTAGTTGAAGAATTAGCCTCTCATAACAAAAGGAATCATAAAGAAACTAATTAACTTCATTAAAAATCAAATACTTACAAAAGAATTGGAGTTCAAAGCTCCAAAAACCCAGAAAACACGAAAAATGACCAAGAACGGCGCCCCCGGCGCGTCTCCATCCATTTACAATGGAAAATAACGATATTTATAAGCTAATTTTAGGGTTTCAGCGCTGCCAGATCGACCGAGTGTGCTCGATCGCACTCTAGGTGCGCTCGATCGCACTCGTGCAACATGTCTCCTATGGGCTGGGCGCAAGTGCGCTCGATCGCACTAAACGTGCGCTCGAGTGCACTTCCAGTCAGAATTTTCCTACTCTTGTGAAATAGGAATATGTAGATCTTCGAGTTAGTTTTCCAATGACACCAAGATCACCTCAATCCAAGCTATACAACTCAAGATATGGCCTTTTTAGTGGGACTCGTCGGGTGAAAATCATCTCTCCATCCTAATTTGCTGTCAATGCTCCATGAAGTGTCTTAAGCCGTAAATATCACCTTAAAGCTGCATTTTTCTATTAACAACCTGTAAATCACTAAAACACTAAAACGAACCAAAAACATCAGAAATTAACACAGCTAAGAGTTTAACAAGCATAAGTTAAGGGCCCCAAATATACAATATTTGGCACTCAACAAATACCCTCAAACTTACATTTTGCTAGTCACTTAGCAAAACAAAATGAAAACAAGAAACATAAGTCCAGTGTCGTGGGAGAGACGATTGCATTTAGCATATGCAACAAGCCTTTTAAACCCCTAGGCATCTCTAGTGGACGAGTGAAGTCTCGTGAGGGTTTAACAGAAATGATACCCACAAACATTTTTAGCATTATGTCATTGACAAACACAATTTCCACTCAAACACATGGTTCTCACATCATGAGCAGGTTTAACAAAGTGAACACCACAATCAAATCATCAAGCCAACCACAAATCATTCAACTCAAAGGTGGAAATTTGAGACAACACAAGCTTCAATAGGTGCAAAGTGAGACTAACACAAAGTTAAGAGGCTTCAATTTTTCTCAAAGTTTGGTGTACCTAAAAATTCATAGGAATTCACACAGATGAAAACACCAAAGGCTTAGATCAAGACATGCATTTTATATATATATATATTTATTTATTTATTTTGTGTAGGCTGTGCAATGTTCAGCTCCCTTAAGCTTTCTAATTTACCTATCTAACGAGTGTTGGGCTAGTGACTCCCAAACCAAATGGTTTTAGGGCACTAAATGTAAAACATCCCTAAGGCTTAATTACTCAAGTCAAAAAGGCTACGAAGCCAAACTAGCCATACAATCAACAAAATTGAATTTATCATCTTTTTACCCGAACACTCAATGCTTAGTGAGGCATGAGGTCCGGTTACTCAATGAAAAACTCAAACTGATGATGACACTTTCTTTTTTTTTATCTATCCTCAAGCCAAGGTTTCATCAACACTTCATCCTACAAATCGCAAGGCACACCCTAATCAATCAAAATCTCATACCTTACAGACTTTATGCTAGTGTGCTTGTGATAATCAACTTAGACATGTGAAGTCTCTCTAATCCACCAAATGAGTCAAAGGACTCAGATTTCTAATGACATGTAGTGTTCAAAAGGTTAAACACACTAATGACATGCAAACCACAGTTATGATGTAACTCATGCCCAATCAACAACATAACATAATTTTTTTTTGATAAAAACAAACAAAAAGACACAAACAAACAAACAGATAGTGTGTTTGTCCACACCCCCAAACTTAAATGACACATTGTCCCAATGTGGCAAGAGATACAATATCGTGGGATGAGGAACCAGAGTGTGCAAAAGGCTAGGGCGTCCCCCAAACTTGAACACCAAAACACCTGTCAAAATCTAACAGCAATATTTCCTCATAGAAACAAACATCAAAAGATTAATTGCTGTTAGAGACAAAAAAATGAAATGACAAAAAGGAAAATAAATCAAAAACAAAGTGCAGAAAATAAAAAGAAAGAAAGACTACCGCACTTTCCCCGATCATTTGGGTGTCCAACCAATCCCTTCCACCCTTTCTTCTTAAGAATTTGATATCCCTCTGGAAGGATGTTTTGCCGTCTCAGGTAGCCTAGTTGCTTGCTTCGAAAGATCTTCTTAGGAACATGGTTCCTAGATTTGTGACCTTGCGTGCATAGATCCTTGAGAATTTCAGCATGAGACGGCTCTTTGAGACATTGAAGAATTGAAGCTTGGGGTCCATGAATTGTCTCAAGAGGGATTTTGATGAAGGAGTGAGCTTTAGTACTCACTCCCTTGTCACTGGACAGATTTGGAGTTGACGGGGGCTCAATGTGATCAACCTGCTCCTCTTGTTCTTCCTCCTCGTCTTTTTCCTCACTCCCAAATATGGTGGTTGTTTGAACATGCTCATGTGCAGACTTGCTAGCATCTTCCTCATCAATCATGTAATGGTTAATGAATAGACAATCATCTATCCGATGAGAAGGATGATAATAGTATGAGCATGACTTATTAAGTGTGTGAGTGTGAGGGGGTTGGGTATGGGCACGCCTAGCATGAGTTGGTTTACTCTCTCATCTAAGTCATCAACATGAGCAGTTGAAAAATGTTGCACTAATAACTCTTGAAGAGGGTAATTGCTAGGTGAAGGCATGGAAGAATGGTTATTGAACTGCGGATATTTAGGATGGTGTAGTTCATGATATTCGGGAGCATAATTTCCCGTAGCATGAGCTTGCCACGAGAAATCAGAATGGTCGCTCCAGTCTGGGGTGTAGGAATTGAAAATTGATTCAGACCCCAGACTGGAGAAATTGGTGTTCATCTGCTCATATGAAAAATTGGAAAATTGTCCCCAGGATGGACAATTACCTGAACTATGATAAGGGCTGGAGCAGTATAAACATGGTCCATGTGGGTAGAAATTGTGAGGGAAGTTGGTAGGAGCGGGTGTCCTACAACTATGAGTAGTATTAAAATTATTAAACGAAAAATTCATGCTTACCCTCACTCTTTAAAAAAAACACACCTTCACATGAAAAAGTAACCAAATTTTTATTTTATTTTATTTTATTTGTTTTGTTTTGTTTTGTTTTGTTTTGTTTGTTTGTTTTTTTTTTTTTTTTTTTGAATATAAAATAAACAAAAATACAAAAAATTAAAAATAAAAACTCAAAACAAAAACTCACAAAACGGACCAAACATAAGTTTGGCAAAATTCAAGGTGCTGGCTCGTTTTGGTGCAGTTTGCGGAGGTGCGCTCGAACGCAGGTGAGAAGAGATCGAGCACAGGTGCGAGCTGGTCCGGCAGGTGTGCTGTTGTTGCGCGTGTGCGCTTGAGCGTATGTTTGCTGTGCGCTTGAGCGCAGTTGGGGAGGATCGAGCGCAGGTGCGCTTTGTCTGCTGCCTTGTGCTCAAGTGCGCTCGAGCGCGAGTGGGGTGCGATCGAGCGCACTAGCAGGGAATAGATTCCATAGAACTGCAGAAAAAAAAAATGAAAACAGAAACCAAACTCTCTTTTTTCTTTTTTTTCTTTTTTTAATGGTTAGATGAAACAAAACAAAAACAGATAAAAATAAAAATAAACAAAAATTGCAAAAAGAAAATGAAACAAAAATCTACCTAAACTAGTAGAAAAAGAAAATCAATTTAAACAAAAATTAATTTTCACAAAAACAAACAACTCCCCGGCAACGGCGCCAAAATTTGATGTACAAATTTAATTATACTCGCAAGCGCACGAGTCGTGTGCAGTAAAGTGTGTGTGCAAGTGCGAGGTCGAATCCACAGGGAGTCGTGTCGTGAAAACTAATTCTTATCTAAACTATTCATATTTTAACCTAGTTCCGAAGTTTGTCATGCATTTGAAATTGAAAACAAAAATTGAAACAAAATGAAATAATTAAAAGATAAAAACGGCACTACAGTTTTCAGAATCCACCTCACCAAATTAAAACATATATTCTCATGTGTTTCTTCATAAATCCGACAAACAATTAAATCCTATGCATGTTCTATTGTTCCTATTGAAAGATTCAATGAATCCATCCATTTTACAAATAACAATGCATATCCAATTTAGTTCAAAAGATCCAATGTATCCATGCTTTGTACAAAAGACAATGGATATCCAAAGTAAATCAAAAGATGCACAATATCCGTCGGATGAAATACAATGAATATCCAACTTTGGCACAATCAAACACAATTTTGTCACATAATTGAATTGAAACGAACATACATTACGTTAAGGTTGGAATTGTACAAATAAAACATGAAAACATAAAACTTATCAATGGTGAGGCTTCATCTTCAACCTTAGTTGAATAATTAGCCTCTCATAACAAAAGGAATCATAAAGAAACTAATTAACTTCATTAAAAATAAAATACTTACAAAAGAATTGGAATTCAAAGCTCCAAAAACCCAGAAAACACGAAATATGACCAAGAACGGCGCCCCCGGTGCGTCTTCGTCCGTTTACAATGAAAAATAACGATATTTATAAGCTAATTTTAGGGTTTGAACGCTGCTAGGTCGACCGAGTGCGCTCGATCGCACTCTAGGTGCGCTCGATCGCACTCGTGCAACATGTCTCCTATGGGTTGGGCGCGAGTGCGCTCGATCGCACTAAATGTGCGCTCGAGTGCACTTCCAGTCAGAATTTTCCTACTCTTGTGAAATAGTAATTTGTAGATCTTCGAGTTAGCTTTCCAATGACACCAAGATCACCTCAATCCGAGCTATACAACTCAAGATATGGCCTTTTTAGTGGGACTCGTCGGGTGAAAATCATCTCTCCATCCCAATTTGCTGTCAATGCTCCATGAAGTGTCTTAAGCCGCAAATATCACCTTAACGCCGCATTTTTCTATTAACAACCTGCAAATCACTAAAACACTAAAACGAACAAAAAAATCAGAAATTAACACAGCTAAGAGCTTAACAAACATAAGTTAAGGGGCCCAAATATACAATATTTGGCACTCAACAGTAGCATTATGGGGTGACAATTTATCGTATAATCATGGATGCAATATAAATATAGTATATGTTATAATATGAGGATCATGTCATAGTTGAATTTGTATGGTTTACCAAAGTTATTACTCATTCTCAACAGGTTTAGCACTATTTCAAGGGACTTGTAATACAATACTGGTGCCTAGCTACTGTAGGCTACCATCTATAGCACTAACAGTCTAATCGAGTACGACTTCAAGTGACCCACACTACTAATGATGTACATCCTGTAGTGACCTGTCAATCAAATCTGGTTGCGCCGGTCACGAACCATCGGATCCAAGACTCATATAAATATGCACATACATTTTGACCATAGAGTTAACTTGTATAGTAAGCCCATGATCGTTATCCCGCACATACTGATGTACCATGTCATACGATGTAATTAGTCTTATCCATCATTTACATGCATGCTCTTACAAATCTCATCATGTTTAACTGAGACACGTTTTCATAAAATATAGTTCAGAGTAATTCAAAATGTATTTCACGAGAGTTATGAAAATTCATGTTTGGTACACATAAAGTAATCGTGAAATGCAGGAAAAATAATAACAAGTATTCATGTGAGTTTGTATTCACTTGGCTCGTATAGCTTTCCAACAAACTCTTTTCAAGTTTCCACACCCTCGTAATCGGTGAAAAGGCAAACATCAGATTTAGATCCAAGCTAAAACAAGTTCTAGAGCTAAATACATTCAAAATAAACTTCTTGCCTGACCATCAAATGTTTGAATGGAGAAGCTCGAATGTTTGGCCTTGACATCAAACGTTCGACAAGCGAGGTTCGAACAATGGGTGCTGGGCCGAAAACCCATTTTGAACCAAACAGTCACCAAACCTACTTCTAAGCAAGTTCAAAAGGCCTTAATAAGATCCTTAACAGATTCTTAGCTCCAAATAACATCTTCGTGCAGAAGAAACTATGTCTAACACCATTAAAATGTTAACCCATGCTTAAATCAAGATTAAACCCAATAATATAATTACAAGCTTAAAACATACAATCTGGACTATGAAAAGCACTCAACCAGCATAATAAACCCTACAATTTTATTAGGGTTTCTAGGACTTCTAGAGTATTCCTAAGCCTATAAATAGACCTCTAAGTCTTACAATTCAATATACAATCTTGGGGAAGGAGAGGAGAATTTGAAGACTACTTCTAGGAGCAGTTTTAGGTTCTTTCTTTCCCTTTTCTTTTCAGTTTTATTTTAATTATGTGTAACTAAACTCTTGAGTACGGATAGATTGAAACCCTAATTATGTTTCTTTAATATTTCAATATTGGCGCCTTTATGATAATTATATTGTGATGCTTAACTTGATTAATTCATGTTTTATTGAATTTTTCATATGTGTGTGATTGGCCATTATATGCATGTAGTATGAATTAGTTATTTAAGTCAATTTGGATGATCGAGTCCTGGGCTTAATAGAGTGACAAAAGAATCTCCTCACGGGTTTTTGGGTTAATCAACATGAAAAACCAGGAGTATACATCCATGCCTTAGGCTTCATATGTTTGTCGATTTCCATAAATTTATTCTTTCTTAAAAAACAACTTAGTATACATCCATGTTAAATCCTTTAAGAAAAAAAAGAGTTAAGAGTATACATACATGCCTAATTCATTGCTTAGGAAAACCAATAACTTAAGGAGTATATACACATGCCCTTAAGTTGACAAACTTTAAGTATTCATAATATGATTGAAACATTGACATATTGTTATATTATTTGAGCATGATTAGTGGTGAATATCAAAGCCCTACCTTTATCTTTATTAACTCAAAAATCAATCTTTGTTTTAATTACAGAATTTATTTTAAACATAATTTACTGCAATTCTCGTAGGAATGATTTCGTACTTGCACCCTATATTACTATTTTGATCTTGTGCACTTGGGAGTAAAACATAACAAATATTATCTATTAATTTATGTATTATTTGTCACAACACATTCTCCAAGTCATCTTCATTTATGTCTTTCATTTATCTCTAATCGACTTTGAAACATGTTACGTTGATAATGTTTATGTCGGTACTCTATCTAAGCCTTTGAAGTCTGCTACTACCTAAGTTTTTCAATATTCGAGGTGTAGTGATTAAGGCATCTGAAGTTATCACTACATCTTTACCGGTGTTTAACTGATTTAAACGAGGTTTTGGTGCTCCAATGGAGCAAAAAAATTCTGTATTTGTTGCATTCTAGTCAAAGCCACGGATTTCCGTTTGTCCGCCCTGAATACCAGTGAAGCTAAGGGCCTATTTGAGATTACGTTTGAGTGGTCTAAAAATGCTTTTAACAGTTAAAAAGTCAATTTGAAGAAAAAAGTACTCATTTGATAAAAAAAATTAAAAGAGCTTTTTTAAGAGTTCAAAAAGCCTAAAAATAATCAAAAAAACATTTTTGGCAAAAGTAAGCTTTTGTCCAAAAGCTTTTTTTTTTACTTAAAAACTCTATTTCTCAAACACAATTCCAAACAGGTTCTTAAGCAGATTGCGTGGCCAATTTTTGCATTAGCGACAAGCAAGTCTACAGCCACGCATAGGATATTAAGCTGAGCGAATTGATTTGTTTGTTTGTGTCCCAAACCGGAAGGGTGACACAAGAACCACGCAGAAGCATGCTATAAAAAGAGAAGCAAGCCACAGAACAATTCATACCTTTCTCGGCCTTTTGGCAAAGACATGAGTTTAATATCTGATACGTGGTCCGATGGACCACATGGTATTAAATTAATTTCTTTTGGGGGAGGGCCCAACACAGTAGCTTGCTACTGTGGCCTTAGCGCGTCCCCATTTGTTGCACTAAAGCACGGGCAGGCGCATCCCACCCAATAATAGTTCAAGTTTAGCCTATATCTTTCTAATTTTTGCATATTAAAGATTTACTGTTGGGTCCTTCACAAAGCCTATAAAGAGATCATATATATATATTGTAAGTAGATCTTATGAATATTGAACGACGGTCTATTTTGCATATGAGGAGGTTTTTAATGAAATTTTTGGGTTAAATACTCCATACCTCTCCTGGGGTTTTCCAACTTTATTTTTTCTCCCCTAGGGTTTCATTTTTATCACAGGAGGTTCCTGTGGTTTTGATAAGTGACCAAATTAATCCATCTGTTAGTTGACCGTTAGTTGACTATACGGACTGACATGTGGACCAATCAGACGTCGACACGTGGCACATATATTAATTTTTTTTAATTAAAAAAAATGTTTTTTTTTTTAGAAAAATTAAAAAAAATATATTAAAAAAAAAAAAAAAAAAAAAAAAAACGGACGAAACTGGGGGTGGCCGAGCCACCCCCTTGGCAATTTGGGGGTGGCCGAGGCCATGGGGGTGGCCGAGCCACCCCCTGTGCCCAGGGGGTGGCTCGGCCACCCCCTTCGGCCCCAAGGGGGTGGCCGAAACCACCCCCAATGGTGGGGGTGGCCGAGCCACCCCCAGTTTCGTCCGTTTTTTCTCTTTTTTTTTTTTTTTTTAATATATTTTTTTTAAAAAAAAAAAAACATTTTTTTTAATTAAAAAAAAATTAATATATGTGCCACGTGTCGACGTCTGATTGGTCCACGTGTCAGTCCTAACGGTCAACTAATGGTCAACTAACGGATGGACTAATTTGGTCACTTATCAAAACCACAGGGACCTCCTATGATAAAAATGAAACCCCAGGGAGAAAAAAATAAAGTTGGGAAACCCCAGGGGGTTTTGGAGTATTTAACCCAAAATTTTTATCAACTTATTTTCCGTGGTTTTCACATTAAAAGGATATAAGTTATTTGATGAAAGTTTATGTACTCCCAATGAACTTTCAATCAATGTTCTTTAAAATTATCCATAGTAAAATAAAAATAAAAAATACTAAAAAATTAAATTAAATTAAATCCAACCGTAGCCAAATTTAAAATTTTTTTTTAAAAAAAATCCTATTTTATAAGAAAAAAGTTTAAAATTTTTTCCATTTTTTTATTATAAAAATTGGAAATTTTAGTTTTTTTTTAATTATAATTTTTTTAGATGAAAATTTCGGATTTAAAAAATTAAAAATTTTCGTTTAAATTTTTTTTTTCATTTTTCTTAAAAAAAAAAAAAAAATCGTTCTTTTTAAAATTAAAATTTTCATTTTTTAAAAAAATTAAAAATTATTTTTATTAGTATTTAATTTGTAGGGGTATTTTGGTCTTATTAAGAAATATATAAGGACATTTTTATCATTTTACCAACCTTAAGTGGGACATTGACAATGTTTTGAAAGTTTGGGAGGGAAATTGTCACGATTGGAAGTTTGGAGGGAACATTGTCAATTGAGTGATAGTTTGAGAGAGGTATGTGGACTTTACCTATGTTATTTTTATTAGGGTTAAATACTAAAAACTCTCCTAGAGTTTGGACACTTTATTTTTTTCTCCTAAGTTTTGATTCGTGTCACATGAGGTACCTATAATTTTGATAAAGACCAAATTAATCATTCAATTCATTGACCATTAGTTGACTTAACGAAAGTTCACATCACTAACACATGGACCAATTAAAATTCGACACCTGACATAAGTGGCCACATCATCAATGATGACGTG